>NW_026533210.1:4240000-4840000 GCF_028296485.1 Oppia nitens | reverse complement strand
TATATTTGTATATAATTTCAACCTTTTGCCAAAAGCTGACGAAGCGATGATATTTATGACTGACATATAGACATAACTTTTAGGATTAAATGGTTTATCGCAGCCTTCAGTAGCAATCATACTGTCGACTGTTTCCCGAACCGCATCGTTGGCCAAAACATATAACTTTTCACTAACTGCTAGTTTTCTAATTAAAAGTGATTAAAAATTTTAATTGTTATATTAATTTTTAAAAAATATAATTACATACCTAACTGCTGAGTGGGCTAACCGTCTAAGACTGGCCCAAACAGGCCCGTGATCTGTAAACAGCACGTCTTTGCCATTTTTAAGCAATATTTTGCTAAATATAGTAACAGGTCTTCCCATTAATTCATTTTCTTTTGAATTGAATGCCTCTTTAATTAGCTTATAATCGGATACCACAACCATTGGTAGATTACCCAACCAAACGGTAAATACTGGTCCATAGGTTTTGTGCATTGAATTGATTGTCAAAAATTGGTTTTCTTTTGTTCTGAAAAACTCTATAATAATAATAATAATTTTAAAAATATTAATAACTTTTAAATATTAAATAATTTATATATGTTTAGTTACTTAATATATTTCCTAATATTGGTAGAGGAATGTGACCCCTGGGTAATGATAATACTCTAAGATAGAAACGCACCAAATATAAGGTAATGAAACCGATGACAGCCGTAAACAACCAATTGCTTATATCGTTGGGTATTTGGACAGACATTGTTATATAATATAAATTAAACACTTTTTGTAATAAACCTTATGTTTAATTAGGAAATTATTTTGTATTTATTGTAATATTATAGCATTTGAGTTACAATTTATATACTAACTAAACTTATACACTAAACTAAAAACTTTATATCTAATATTTATTTAGACTAATCGACTAATTAGTGCATTTGATAATAATTATATTAATTATTTGTCTATTAGTATAATGAATTGTCTGAGAGTTTCCTAACGTTGATTTAAATTTTAATGTTAAATATGTTTAATACAATAATTTCCTTGAAAATCAATACAAATACACTGATATTATACACAAATAAGATATAAAATACTACTGTATATATATTATGTACTATAAAACTAATTGACGTATTAAAGTCTCCAAACATCAGTAAAACTATAGTATATTTTAAATATTCAAAGTCTCACAGTTTTTATCAAAATGTTTGTCAAATTGATTGAATTGAATTAGAAGTAAATAAAAAACGAGAAAAACATTTAAAATGTAATCTTTTTAGCAGATTATTAAATTTATATATCTTTCAATATTTTATTAAATTGTTTTTAAAAAATTAATGTTATATTACAATAGTAAAATAAGAAAATGGTATTATTATTATTAAAATTGATATAATATATAATATTATATGATATAATAAAATAGTAATACTGCGACAAATATAATGATAAATATATAAGCATATACTGTAGTTAGCTTTACTTAATTAATTTACAAAATAAAAAATGTTTTTAATATTTTATAAAAATTATTGATATTTTTAATTTTAAAATCGTTATTATATTAGAAAAATTAATATTATAAATGTTGAATGTTTGACTAAATATTAATTTAAAATAAATTCTGAAAAATAAATTTTAAATTATATTCAAATTATATTAAATAAACACTACTAGAATAATAATAATTTATTTTTCTTATTTCAATTGAATCTTATAGCAAATTTAATTTTATATTTAGAAAGTTTTTTGTTGAAAATATTGACATAATTGAATAATTTAAAATATTTAAAAATTTCATACTTATCATAAATATTATATATTTAAATATCGATCATAGGATATAATTTTTAGTATATTTATATATAAAAATTGTTGTATAACTAGAATATAGTAAAATTATAGAAACTTAAGGTAACTTAAAAATGTATCGTAAAAGCTATTTATATCTAAAATAATTTTATTCAAAAGAAATTACAAACAAAATGGCAACCGCTTTGTGGCCAACACTTCACGGCAAATATCATTGGAGGCATATGAGAGACAAACGCTATGAACTTAATTTGCAAACAAAGAAAAATATTGAAAAAATTGAACGATTGGTTTCACTATCGTTGGCCTCATATGTGAGATCATCGGACGACTATGTTTCGGGATATCGTGAGAAGCGACGATTGGTAGCCATTATCATTGCTCGACTAATGTTTGTAATTACGCTTTTACGGGACGTCCTAACCGTCACACTTAAGGACATCTTTGTCTTGCAATTGCTTTACGATCTGAGACCGTATATCAAGAACAGTCATATCCTTTACATAGGATTTGTAGACGTATTATTTGCATTCATGTGCTGTATGTTTATGTACTCATACCAAGAGTATACAAACCAATTACATACCGTCCAAGTATTTTATCTCATGAAATACGATCTGTTTAAGTATTCATTGAATTTGGCCAGTTATACAAAAGTAGTTATAATGGCCACTCGTTTAACCAAATATATTGTATTTCAAGTTTTCTTTAGCATAACAACACTGATACCAATCATTGCCGGCTACTTATACCTATGGATCTACTTTCACACACCAAGTTGGCTAATGTTATTCATATTTATGGTTAACTATATTACTATACTGGTCACTGCCCTACAGACAAGCGGTTTAGGTTTGACCTGTTTAATGATGTGGAACGCGACTACACATTATTTTCGATATAAATTTGCTGAAATCAACCAATTGATCAATAAGTCTGTATTAAATGGTGACACCAAACACCTGATGCGAGCCATCGATGAACACAATTACTATGCATTACTAGTGCACAGGTGTAACCATATGTTTCGTTGGATTATATTTATATTTTATTACGTCATGACTCTTGGGGGACAAATTATGTTTGTCTTTATTATCCGAAATGACTCTGATTTGATCCAACGATTGATTATAACTATGTTTGGTATTATCTTTTCCATACTTTGTATTGCAAGTGCATTGATGGGCATAAGGATCACAAACGAGGCCCACAGTTCCTATGCGTCGATATTAGCCTATCTATCGACTAATCCAATGCTTTCACTGCGAGATCGAGAAAGAGTTCTTATATTTATTGAACGTTTAACCGGTCCTCCAATCGGTTATTATTGTTATGATTTGTTTCCTATAAATAGCTTTGAATGTTATGTTTATTGTTATTTTTTTATGTTAAATTTTCTGCTAATATATAAAATATCTTTTGATATATCGTCAGCACCATAAATACAGAGCGATGTCCAAAAAACTAAATATAATATCATTACAATCACAGTGTATTTAGTAATGAGCTGTAACTTCAATTAGGTATATCACCCGTGTATTTGGTCACTCTATTAATTACTTTATTTTTCAGATTTTTTTTAAACACACTGAAATAATTATTTTTTTATAAATAAAAACTATATATTTAAATAAGTAAAACAAGTTAATCATTGTCATTTATACACATAGATTATTACATAATACATGATAAAAGCACATGTTAAAATTAATGGTTTAAAAAAGTATCCTGAAACAGTTTTTTTAATATAAAATTTGTGTATTAACTAAACTTTTAAATAATCATGTAAACTTTTAATATTATTAATATTTTTATCTTTACTGTATAATAATATTTTTTCTCATTTATAAATTTGTTATATATTTTCTCATTTCATAAAATTAATAAATAAAAGATTTAACTAATTAGGATATAATCATCAAATGAAAAATAGTATACTTTGTTTAATTTGATAATGATTTGGCTATAAGTGCTGATGTTTATAAAAAACAAATCATTGCACAATAAATATGTGAATAATTATATAAAACTAATAGATAATTAATAAGATAATAATAATAAGTAAAAATAATATTTAATTATTTTAGTTTTATTTAAATTAAAACATTTTTCTTAAGATATACTTTTTTTCATTAGAATTCAAACAAATTAGAAATTATTTTTTGCTTAGTTTTAATATTATAAATATTTTTTATATTGAGTATATATCAAGAAATTTTATTTATACATAAAAAAAGTTTATGTCCGTATTTTAGAAATTGAAATTTGTTGTCATTTATTATTAAAATTATTAAATGTAAATTCTTTAAATGCTCCAATTTTAAAAATAAGCCATGTATTCAAATGTTTATATATTTATATATATATACATAATATTGACAATGGGTCCTTATTTTTACTGATGAAACTTTCAAAAATTTAATATTTCATGAGTTATTACTTTTTTTTTGAAAAAAACTGAGATCTCACTAAACATATGTTTTATTGACTATATCTTGGGAACCAATTATCATAAAATGGCCAAATTTGGGTTATAATCTTCTATAATGTTTATTCATAATAACAAAATTATTATAATTTTCATATATTTGTTATAGTTTTTGATCGGCTATGTATTTATAGATATAAATTGTATAATAATAATAATACTCTATTAATCTTTTAATTATTAAGTAATACTTAAGTTTTACTAATTTGCTAATAAAACTAATATAAATTGAATGTATTGAAACTACTTAAGTAATTTGATAGTAAAAGATACAAACAAAATAATTTTTTCATTTATTGAAATATTATTTTGTATTTAATATATAATAATCTTTTTATAAGTAATTTATCAATAGTTGTATTTTAAATAAATATTAATAGTTAAACATATTAAATATACAGATATAACATTAGTAAACTAAAAATTTTGAATTTAGTTTTTTATCTCATTTATATACTGTACATGTATTTTTTAAAAAGATTTAGTTAATACTTAAATTTTTTTTAATTATATAAATTAGGACTTAATTTAGCATTTATTTTGTTATTACTTGAATTAAGACTCATATCTATGTAATCGACATCGCTTTGCATATACTGTCCGTCCATTTCCCTTAACATAACCCTCATTGACATCCGTCTTAAATCAACGACCGTTGGATTTGCATTGTTGTCATAAAAGCTCAATTGATAGCTCTTTGTGGTACCAAAGCTCTGTGTGTCCCGAGTTGTGACCACAATATCGTCACTTTCGTCGACAGGAGTTATTGTCTCGTAATAATCGGGTTGTCGTATACTTTCGTAGGTCTGATCGCCGCCAATGGGCAGATCAATGTCGTCGTAGTCGTTAAATCTATCAATTAATTTAATATAAAATCTTTTATTTATAAATAAATAAATAATTTTTATATAACCTAAAATACAAAACTACTGTTATTTAAAAACTGTCAATAACGCTATTGGTATAATAAATATATCTGATATTAATAGATAACATTTAAAAAAAATATATATATATATACTGTACTGTCTGTATATTTATATATTAAGTAAAAAGTAAAACAAAAATTTCAAAACTATTTTGTGAATAAATAAGTATTAATTATTACCGTAATATTAAATACATACAAACAGTATAAACTACTGCAAATTTGTGCTTATAATAAATTAATAGAAAAAAATCAATAAATTCAATTTATAAAAATAAATAAATAAATGCAATTAAAATGTCAAATAAATTGTCAATTAAAAACACGTTTTTCCAATAATTATTTAATACAAATGCATAATCATATAAGATTAGCAATTAAAAACTTTTATAAATATATATTTATTGATAATATGACATAAATATAAATATTTTGTAAAAAAATAACTAAACTCTGATTTTGTTGATAGTTGTTGATTAAGTTGCATTTGGCAGCGCCTCCTTTGCCCTCTAATTATTAATACGATCACCAATGAGGTCAACATTATAACAGCAACCGATAGCACGACAATGATTACACATATGATCAGAAAATTATTTTCAGCACTTAATTGATTGCCAATTGCTTATAAAAAATATAAAAAATATTTTGTTAAATAAATAGTCTCTCTCTCTCTCTCTCTCTCTCTCTCTCTCTCTCTCTCTCTCTCTCTCTCTGTGTGTGTGTGTGTTTTTGTGTGTGTGCATACCGTCACAATCAACACCATTATCCTCACAGCACCGGGGATTTAGTTTAGGTTTAGCCCATCGGCCACTATTTAGACACGAAATATTACTTTCTCCTATTAGTTGATTTTTGTCCGAATTGCACCGGTAGATAACATGCATCCATTCACGATTATAATTAGCACTCAAAGGTATATCGGGATAACCACAGTCTTTATGTACCGTTAGTTTTGTCAATATAAGCTCAACAGATCTGATACTTTCAATGTGAACCGTTATGTTAATAGCGGTAAACTCCTCCAAATTACTAATCCGATGCCAACGGTTGGGCCTATTTTGCCAATCATTTCGACACTCCATTGAAATCTTGTGAAACTTATCTAAATTAGAGTTTTTTAATTATATATAATTATTGTATAGTATAAACATAATTAATTTAAGATATAATTAAGTCTTCAAATTTTAATTGACTACTATTTTTCTATTTACTCCAAAATATATTGTATAAACTTTTAATTAATAATTAGAAATTTTTATAAAAATATATACTGTATATATAACTTATATAATATAACATACTTAATGAACAAATATTTTTTTCTATATTTACTTAAAAATTAAATAGTCGTTAAATTTGTGTTTTTAAATAGTTGTTTATAAACCTTATTTGATAAATATAAGTATATTTAACATTATAAAATTACAGGAATTTTCATCAAAATTTTAACTATAATTATAGCCTTAGAGATTCAAAAAAAATAAAGAAAGAGAGAGAGAAATGGTTCAAATTTTGAATCAAAATATAATTATGTTATATAAAACTCGTCTCACGTTTTTTTATAATTTCATTATAATTACACAATTATATACTTTTCTATAATAGTTTTAAAATAGTAAACAAAGTGTTGAACCAATTTTACAAATATTAGTACTAATGATATATCAATAGTCTAAAATTGTAGGTTTTATTACCAGTGTTTGCAGATTTTTATCAATACTTAACTAATTACATAATAATAGATTTTTATTTACAATTATAATTTATATTATAACAATAAGTATAAATTAAAGTTTAATATTATATTTTCTGTAAATATAAATATCATTATGTTTTTTTAATATATACGATATGTATTTTTTACTTAACATTACATTTAAGTATTACTACTATTTGAGTTTAACATTTATTTTTTTCTTAAGATTTATTATTAAAATCATTGATAAATATCATTTAACATATAAATATATATATAATTATTTATTTATATTTAATGAATTTATAAAAAAAATCATATTTCATAAAAAAAATATTATAATCGTGTTTAACACTTGTATTTATTTTATTCAACACTTTGCTATGCATTTAAAGATTATACATTATTTTTATAAAACTTTTGAAATTTTTATAGCCTAAGGTTTCAAATGTATGAAAATAATAAAATAAGAAATTGAATTTTGCAATTAAATAATTAATTTTTTAGAAATCTAATAAAAACAAAATAAGAAAAATTATAATAAATTATTATCTTTACACTTGATTTAAAATGAATTCATATTAAATATAATAATATTAATATTTCAAATTAAAATCATTTTTAAATAAATCTAATTTATCATAAAAATATTTTTAATCAACATTTCGTTTCATTTATCGATTGTTTATAAACTAAAAATAATTTTTTTATTAGGTTTAGATATTTAAACATTACTTACAAATAATAATTTAGTAGATAAGTTATAAAAATAAAGTTTTAAAAATATATTATGTTATTAAAGAGTATTTAAACATTTAAATGATTAAATTTTTTAAAAAATAATATTAATATAATATTTGACAATATATAATATTAATAAACTATTTAATTTATTAATATTAAGCTGAAAAATATGTTATAACTTATAATATAAGCAAAAATTGTTTTCAATTTTAAAATAATATTTCCATTCATTCATTCACAGATTAAATATTTTTTTCAGTAATTGAATTCAATATTTAAATAAAAATAACATTACTTTACAAAATAAAAACTTATTATTTATAGAAACTAAATTTATTTCTAAATTTAAACTCTTTTTTCAATAAAAAAATATAATAAACAATAACAAAAAATTCATATATTATATCTTTGGTTTACTTCATAACTAACAATAAGTTATGGCATTTCAATAACTAAGATATGATATACTGTATAAATATTTCAAAAAAAAGCTTAATACTCATTATATTTTGATAGGATTTACATAATGCACACAAAAATCTAATTATTGGACAATTGCTAAAATTGAAGGTTTATTATTTAAATCTATTTATTCAATAGTATTATTATTACTTAATATTGTAAGTATTTTTCTATTTTCTTTTTTGTAATATTTGTTAAATTATAGTATTGTATTATAAGTATTAAATACTAAAAATAAATACAAACCTCTATCCCATGTCATATTAGTAATGCGTGAATTGTTATTAATTTTTCTAAACAATTTGCTGACACTGTCTGTTTGACGCATCACCAAACAGGTCCTATTGGATGAACTAAACCGGGACATCACCTCAATTGATGAAACACCAGTATTAGGTATCGACACTTGATTACCATCACTGTTGTCATTACTATTGTCAATGAATGGCTCGACAAATACTAATCTAATTAGAAATGAATGGTCAGACTCTACTTGATATGGTTTAGCAAATCTGATGGACCACTGGTCACGGGTTGTGCCGTTCAGTGACCGATAGATAAGACTTTTATTAGCTGTTCTCAAATCTTGTGTATAGCTATCTTGTGTATCAAATAGCGACCAATTGTTAGAAAAATTATTTATAATTTTTGCCGAACTGTTGTTTGACTCATCAATGATATCAATGTTGAACATAGACTGGCCGTTATCGGCATCTGATTTATCTGAACATTAAATTATTAATAATAAATAAAATTACTATTTTATCAATATATATTATATATATATATATAAACAGTATATTATTTATGTATCTTAAAATAGACAATATTTCATTAGTAAACTCTTGACAAACAAACAAACAATAAAAACAACAAAATCTAATTTAAATATTTGCATTTTAAATAATATAATTATAGTATAATTATTAAATTAATAGTTTTTTGAAATTTTATAAATAACCTTTTAAACTTAATGGAAAGATTATAGTTATGATATATAAATACAATGTTACACATAATATTTGAATAGTATTAAAAATACTATAATAATTTTTAAATAAGATATATTATTAATATAATTTAAATATTGACTTTTAACCAATTTAGCTTTCATTAGCATAAATGATTATATAATCTCTTTATTTATTTTAATACTGAATTATGTAAACTTTTTTTTTGTCTAATTAATTATAATTTTGATTTTATATATATATATATTTCTAAATAATAAATTAATAATAATAATAATAACTATTCATTAATGTTTTTGTTTTGTTTAAGGGTATTAAACTAGAATCACGATTTTGCCACTAAATAAACAATTTGATTGATAATATAGGGTAATTGGGATACAATTTTTAAACAAACAAAAAAAATAATAATCATATAAAATTATAGCTATATAGATATTTTTTTAATCCATGAGATATTAATACATAAAATGTATAAATAAAGTCATATAAAAAATGCAAACCATTACTAACTATAATTATTAATTACTTAATTACCACAATTAGGAATGTCTGGTGGAGTCCAACTCCCGTTTCGACAAACACGACTACTCTCGCTATTGGTGTCCAGTTTGTAGGTCTCAATACAGCCATAGTGTAGTTCATAGCCCTCCGGATATTGTTTTAGACGGGAATCAAAGTTGATAAGCCGTGCGAATGCCGGTACACYCGGTATACCACAGTCACCATTGATGTACACAATAAAAATAATTAGCCAAACAATTAGCACAAAATAATTTACACACATAATGATGACATTATTATTATTATAAATATAACTAAAATTAACTAAATGTTTATTTTTTTGTAAAATTTTATTTCGAATTAATTTATTAAATTTACTAAAATATACATTTTAATACTGTTATGCAAATTAATTTGATATATTAAATGTTTGTATTAACTATAAATTACATACAGTACACTTTAGTTGTTTAAATATATAATATATACAGTATATAAATCATTAAAAATTTATTGCAATTTACTATAAAATAAAAACCCATATAATAAAAATTATTAAAATGAAAATAAAATTAAATATAGATATTTATAACTCAATAAATTTATTTCTAAATATAAAACATTTTAAAAAGGATTTTATGTAACAAATAATAATAATAATAATTGAAATAAAAAAATATATAAAAATATTTTCTATGAACAGTATTGACATATTTTCCTGCAGGAAATTAACATTTTTTACTTTTTTATAATATACTATATGTTATATAAAAAAATAATTTATAATTTTTAAATGAATCAAAAATGACTTATCGATAAATTATTTACAAAATAAAAAAAAATACAGTTATATTTTTTATTGTGCTATATTTAAATATTTAAATATATATTTTTATGTTATTTTAATATATTTTAATGCTTTATCAAAGTAAACATTAGTTTATTTATAAAAATTTGAAAATCTTCGGTACAATCTTTTATGTTTTCGATGTGTGTGTTATATATAAATTATATTTAAATTACCCACAATTAATTAAAACATAATCTTATCTGTAATAAAATTAAATAATTATTGCATAAATATTTATACTAGAGTGACCAACTAATTAAAGTCAACCGGAAATAATAGGAATTGTTCATTAATTATTACAAATTTATTTCAAAACATATAATTTAATTTAATTAATTAATTAATTAGATTGTTTATTATAATAAATTTTTATTAACTTATTTTTAGAGTAGATCAAGTTTAAAAATAGTTAAGGTACTAGGTTCGATTCCTTACGTAGTCATGCAGTTTTTGTTTCATTAAACCTATAAGTTATGTTAAACGGCTATTGCAATTCATATAATTGCTTGCTATACTAACATATGATTAATTATATTTAATTTAATATATGATATGTATTATAAGTAACTAATGAAATTGTATCAAATGTTTATAATTGTTTGTTTAATTTAATAACAAATATTTTATTATATTTTTATTATTAATAGCTTAAATTGATAACTACATTGTATTTATTGACTTTAATAAATTAAGAGAAAAAAACTTAAAATTTTTTTTAATTTCAGTATTTTCCTGGGACGGCTGTTCACTCTAAATGCTAATTTTAAAACATATCGCATAATCATAGAAAATATTTTTAAAAATTTAATACTAATAATGTCAGAGTATAACATTTTAGGACTGAAAATAATAAAATTTGTTGTAATAAAAAAATAAAAATAAATTCATTATTTATTTGAATTTTCAAATATGTTTGTTAAAGTTTATTTATTTTATGATAAATTGATTTTATCTATTATAATATATGTAAGAAAATATATGCTAATAGTATTAATTGACATTAGATAAAGAAAATTTTAATAAATTATTTTTAATTGTCTAACATTAGTATATAAATTATATTTTTGTCATTTGTCTCATTAGATTAAACAAATAAAATATTGTTTACTTAAAATAATCATTTAAAACTTTTTTTTTTATTAAAACTATTTTATATCACAGTAAGAGAGAGAATAAAAGATTAAAATATTTATTATAAAACTCATATTTATATTAATATCTAATATAATACTTTCAGTTTAATTCAAATATAATCTCATTAACATATAGTATAATACAGTAATAAATAATAATTTGTAACAATTTTGCTAAATTATTAGCTAATATGTAAATATTAAAATTTATAAATAAATACATTTTTTAATATTTATAAATTTTTGACTTCTCATATAACTTTATATTCAAATGTTATGCTTGAAAGCTATGAAAATAGTTATCAATGCTTAACAATATTATTATTTATTATATAATATACAGAATACTTATTTTTAAATAAAAATAAAAAATAAGTATTGCGTGACTTTATTTGATGAGAAAAAACACTACATAAAAAATATTGTATTATCTATTGTAAATATAGCTGTGGGACATACAAAACTTTTTTTTTAGGTATATCTTTTTTGTAATAAAAACTATTATAAATATAGATATATTGAAAGAGATTTTTTCTATACAGTGATATAAATTACATATTTAAGCCATTAATTTAACACAATTATAGAATCATATTTTAATTCATATATATTATACAGTACTTTAAAAATGAAAAAAAGTTGTTGATAATTGAGAATAAATAAAACTTATTTTTAAATATATCTATATATATATAAATAGTACAATAATTGCAATATGCTTTTAAAATATTTTTTAATATATAAATATGATTAAACTTTTTTTTTATTATTATCACAATTTAAAAATTATTTTATTTTAATAAAACTTTTATTATTAAGTGATAATAAATTATTATATTTCTATATTTATTATGATATAAATTTATATATTAATTAATATATCAAAATTAATTTGCATATAATAACTTTTATTAATCAAATTAATCAATAATATTTTTTTATCAATTATGTAGTCTTCAATGTATGTAATTTATAGCAAATAATTGAATCTCTAGTATAATTAAAAGTTAATTACATTAATACAATAGTGTGAATATTATTGTTACATAATTAATTGAATTTCTAAAAATTAGCATTTAAATTAAATACAAATGTAAATCAATTTTATAGTTATATACATTACATACTGTAAAATAAATTGTAGCAAAAAATTTAAACACTATTATCTAAACAATAGATTATATTTAAAATAACAGTAAATTGAAATAATTAAATGTTTTCAATACAACTTACACACACAATGTCTATATCGATAAGTGCACTGAAGTTTTACTAATAATTTTTGTTTATTGTTTTTATTTTAAGTCACGCGTTAATCAGTTAACCGATAAATACATTTAAAGCCAAACATATGGTTTGCATAATTTGAAAACTTTATTATTGTTATAACTAAAAGTAATTTTTAAATAATACTTATATTGTTACCGCATATACAACATACAGTACAACTAGTGATTGCATTTTAATTATATAAATAAATAACTAAAAATTTATTTTTGAAATACGATACTAATTGTAATAAAATTAACTAAAAATTTAGTTCATATACAATTTATTTGTTAATAAATTTATTATATCAAAAAAAAATATTTTTGTAATTTTTAAATAGTAGTTAATAATAAATAATAATATTATTATTACTAATATAAATTACATTTCTTTATTAATACAAAGTTGAAATATTTTATATTATTTTATACTTTATTGCTAATGATATTAATTTTATATGTAAATTTATCATTATGTTTAAAATTTATATTATTTGGTTATCATAATTTTTAAATAATGATAATAATAGAGACCACCAATAATGGTAAAAATAATCAAAATGATAATTAAATATGTAATAAATATGTCATAAATATTTATTTTTTTAATTGTGATAAAAATATGAAAAACAAATACTAAAAATAGTTAATACTATTTATTTTATATTTAATTGTTTATTACTAAATTTTTATTTATGTTCAAATTAAAATATTTAATGTTAATTTTATTAATTTAATGTATTTGTAAATTATTTTGTATAAATAATTATAAAAAATTAATACTGTTATTTTATTTATTACAAATCAAATATTATCTTTTTAAAAAACCTATTAATATAAATTATTTTAAAATTGTTTAATATATCATCTTAATATCTAAGTTAATATCTAAATTTAAGATAAAGGGTTAAATAATACAATAATTAAATATGTATTAAATATCTATTATGTATTTTATTTATTGAAAACGGTATATTAAAAATAAAGATTTGATTTTCGTATTAGCACCTAATGAATGTATTTTAAAAATATAAATTCAATTACTTTAAATGCACTTAAATGCATCATTTATGTACTAAATATAACTTTTTTGTCTTATTATTAGTATCTTTTAATAAATTATAAAAAGTATTTATCCTATTATTAATCTTAACATAAATAAATCAAAATTTTCAATAACACTCAATATTTATAATGAAATTTTATTTTTCATAATAAATAAAGTGATTTTCCCGACCACATGCCTCCCATGAAGTTACACGAATAGATACAATAATTAATACATTTTTCAAAAAATACAAATTTATTTAAAAATAGTCATCAAAAAATAAATACGTGATATTAGTGCTCTAGTTATAGATAATATTATTGTTATAAATGATGATATCGATAAATAATGCAATCACTAATACAACCGTGACACTGCCATTTGAAAATTCATAATATGTTTATATAGTTTATAAAGCTAACTAAAAGTCAAATATATAAATATCTTATATGAAACTAAATGGTCAGTAAAAATTAATATATAATAATAATACTTAAAATAAATTGCCGATTTATATTTAATTATATATTAAAATAATTAAATAACAAACCGTAACTGCATTGACTATAATTTATTGAAACAGTTATCTAATGTTATATTTTCTGATCTAATAATATGTTTTTATCAATCGATTTGATACACAGAGAGTATAATTTTAAAATAAATTATTATTATATGTTGTAACATATATTATACATTATATCGACATACAGTATATACATACAGTAGTTATATAGCATGTGTAACAAGCATTCAGGTGTTATTTAATTGAAATTTGCAGAATTGAATTGAAATTGAATTGAATCGAAAAAATTAATCTAAAGACAAGTGTTAAGACATTTAGCAAAATCACAGTTTATATCATCAGTTATACATCACTGTATATATAAGTTATAACATAGTTTTAACTCATAAACAGTATTTTTAATATTTAAAAATATAATATGCTATAAACAGTTATTATATAACATGAAAAACCCCTCAACTATCAGTATATCTTATAAAAGCACTCAATATTTTATACTTAAATATATTATTTTTCGAAAAAATTTTTGGGTTTAAGTATAATTTTGTGTGTTTTGACTATCAATTTAACAGTTTATTATATGTCATATTAAGTCCATCAATATATATATATCAGATTTTCGTAGTAAAATACCTCAAAAATAGGTCCAATTCTTATATACTGTATATTAAATATATATATATAAAACAAACGTAGAAACACTGATATAAATATTTGTAGTAAAATATTTCAATTAAAAAAACCAAAAAAAAATTATTTTAAAGTTATATTAAATAAAAAGTGGTTTACTTTAGGGGAAACTCTCTTTCAAATGTCTTCAGGCTATTGAAAAGCTATTGCACTCTAAATGGATATCAGTTTTGTAATTCAACAAAATAAAAATCTACACTACAGTACAGTTATCTGAAAAAATAATATTATATAAAATACAAATTTCATAGCTATTTATATATTTATGATTAGGTAGGTTTGCAAGAAAAACCTGTCTCTAATTTATAGAAATTAATGTTAATAATATTATTTATAATACATATAAATTCATATTATATATATATATATATATATATATACTGTATATTTATAAAAAATAAGTATCTATTATAAAAGGTATATATTTAATAAAATATACTGTATTTGTGTGAAATGCTAAACACAATTTAACACTGGAAAATCAATTTCAATTATATTTTATGCATGAATTATATTTGCATATAAATTACATTTGTTTACATTGAAAATTTGGCAATTGTGTGCAAAACAATTGTTAAAATAAAAAAAAACTAAATTTTTATTATTAAACATATCGTATACAGTATTTATACAAATGGTTATGTTGTTTAATATAATAGTATCTACAGTAATATAATATACATAATAAATATTAAACTATCAAGGTCATCGTATTTATTATAGAAAATTATTATTGAATAAATTTTTATTAATTAACTAAATTTTTAATTAAATTTATTTAAAAATTATAATAATACTCTATATATAGTTATATTTATTAGACAAAATATCTAATAATATAGAAAATTATTATTAAATATTAATAAATACAGTTTTATTATTATATATTTAATTTATAGTCTGCGTTTATTGATTTAGACTAAATGAAATTTGATATCTAAATTAAATATATAACATAATATAAATCATTAATATTATGTCAATGATGTGTGCATTTGGAAAAAAATCTATTTAAAGAAAATATTTTTTAAAGTTTTTTTTTGTAGGACATCATCGAATAATATATTTACCAATAAATAAATATTTAATACAAATTTTTCATCTAAATTTTTAAAAAAGTAATCAATGAGAAAAACATAATGAGTAAGTCATTAAATGCCCATTAAAATTATGATTTATTAGTGGCTAATAATTCATAGAAATCAGAAATATTTTTATTTCCCAAAAAAAATTTTTGAATGTTGATTATAATCTTATTTTTAAACATGCATTTTCAAAAAGGGTTTACAATTAATGTTATAATAAATAATAATTATTTTAGTACCATATAATAGTTAATTTATACAATAATGAGGTTTGCTTTTTATTAACCATTTTCTCTAATATAAATACCATTTAATAAAATAAAATGTATGTAAAATATATATAATAATTAAGTATTCAATCATTCATATAATCATTTTATAGAAAACATTGGATTAAAATAATATTTCTACTTTTTAAATATACACTACATTTAAGTGTATCTAACTTTATATATTATATACAAATAATACCTATAAAAAAATTCTTTATATACATAACCAAATTTATGTTAATTAATGTATTTATCATTTTTTAATAAGCACAATAATATAATAATTAATTAATGAGTTTTTTTTTCGTTACTCCCATTTTATAACAAAATTATGCAACTGTTTATGCAAAAAAATCTAATCTATTACCGTATTTAATATACAAATGAAAAATATTTTTTTAAAAAAAATAATATATTTTTTTAAACAAATACTGTATAATATTTGTTAAATACAATATATTATATAAATTGGTACTCTAAATTACTTAAAATTATATACTATTACAATAGTATAAAATGTTTTTATTAAATACAATTAAAGTCATATTGAAATAAAATATCTTGTTTTGTTTGTTATCTTTTAATCAATTTTATTTATCAATTATACAATCATAGACAACATATTAAATATTATATTTACATTACAATCAAATATAAAAACAAGTGTTTAAAATTAAATATATTTTATTTCTTTATTAGATATTTCTTATAATGACGTTTGACTATTGACAACACTATTAATAATAAATCCATTTTTTAAAATTGTTTAGTGTATTGTTTGACATTTTATTTGTGTAATGGCATAAAATTTCTAGGCTAACAATATGATCCTAAATAATATTTATTTTTTTTATAAATAACATAATGTCAAAGTATTAAAATACATGAACTTTTTATATTAAGTGATTGTAAAACACACAATGAATTTGCAAGTAACAAACAACACTTTATTAATTACCCTAAAAAAATAATAAATACAATTATATTTACAAATAATATTTTTGCCCATTTTTTTATATCTCAGTGTGTTTAATAACATACATAGCATACATAGCTAATCAAATAAAACATATAAAAATTTTTTAAAAATTAATATAAAGGTCTCTCTATTTCTATAATTAGTTAAACAACAAATTCTATATTATTTAATACAATAACAACTAAAATAAACAAAAATACTACTACTATTCAATAACAAAAAAAAATCAACGCAAAAAATTTATGACAAGTAGGAAAAAAAGAGTTAATAATAAATTACAAGTTTTATGAAATAAATTACAATTTTTAAAATGATATTTGCAACTTTATAATAAAAACAATTTTTTATATATAAAAATAACACTAATCTATTATAGTTCATGTTATATTTTTGACAAAAAATAAAACAATTAATTTTAAACTCCTATATTTGTCAGAAAAAGTATGCTATCTTTCCACTTGAAAAACATTATCATCATCAGCATACCTGTCCATTATATAATTGTAATCTAAATTATTAGTATCATATGTTTTATATTTATAATGAGGCAATGATTTTGGAGGTAATTGTCGGCCTTTCAGCATATCGGCTAACTTTTCGGCAATCATAATGATGGGCGCATTGGTGTTACCGGTGATGAGTCGCGGTATTATCGACGCGTCGGCCACCCGTAACCTTTTGACGCCACCCATCACACGTAGTTGCGGGTCGACCACTGCAGTCGGGTCACCGATGGCACCCATTTTGCACGTACCAATTGGATGATAGATTGTGTGGGTTAGTGTACGCGCCAAACATGCCAAATATTTATCACTGTATAGTTTGTATCCCTCACAACCTATATTTCAAGTAAATCAATTTTTTGAAAAATTTTAATTTTAGTATTTTTTTATTTGTTAGAGATAAATGAGAAAAAAGAGAAAAATGTTTCCGTAAATTATCATAATATAATAATTAATAATTAGATTTCAATACAATTGTACAGTAAATATAACTATTATAATTTAAATTAACTTATTTTAAATGATTATTTAATGTTTTCAAAAAAAACAAATAATTTCTAAACCACTAAACCATATCTCATGCATAAACTGTTTGCTATACTAATTATGACAAATCTATTTATAAATATAAATAAATAACATTTCTATTTTATTTTATAGTTTTTAAGTAAAATAGATAGGGTTTTATGTTATATATGATTAAATAAATTATGATATAAATCTAATCCATCCAAATCAATGTACATACTTTTTTTAAAACAAATACAATTATACTAAATTAAACTTTTAAATGTGACAATTAATTATAGGTAAATGTCTTAGTATTTTTTAACTAATAAAACAACAAAAAATAAACATATATTTGTTATTAAAGAGTTATTTATATACGGATTTATATAAATTTTATGCAAAAATTTCATTACTAATGAATACTAGGAAAAAAAGTCACATTTTTAAAATAAAATATTCAACTATTTATCTATTAGTATTTATATACTGTAATTACTCTAATATATTTGATAAGTAAATTTTTTCAAAAAAGATAATGAATAAACATAAAAAACTAACATAAATTATCGCTGAATCATATATTTATATAATTTATAAATAATAAAATTAGTTATAAAGCTTACACTTTATAATATAATATAGTGTACTTATTTTACTATACATTAATTACAATTACAGTTATTTTAGTTTATTAATAATATAATTCCCCACAACTTTTACCATTAACTAACTAATTAATAGTATTTGTGCACAAAAAACAGCAACAAAAATAACAAAATAACAAAAAAAATAATAACATAAAAAACAACTTATCAATTGTCAGATTTGACATTTGATATGAATTATAATGTTTGTTAACAACAATAATTTATCTCATATTTGTAAACAACAAAAATATACTATCCGTCTATAAATGATATTTATTATCACTTAACAAACTGAAAACTATAAATAAATAAATAATATTATTATTATTTTATAAATATAATATAATTATATATTGAATATATTGTAAATTATTATTATCCGTAAAAATATTTGTTTTTTTATGAAAAAAAATCTTTCGTTTGTCAAGTGTTTGGGATTATATACAATGTTTTGCTTTTTTCCATTTCAATGAAAATAAAAATAAAAAGTTAAAAAACTATTCATAAATAATAGTAATCTAAAGTTTATAAATTATATTAAATATATATAAATATATATATATAACATATTAAACTTAATTTATAAGTCAACTTTTACAGCCACACACATACCGGGAACCACTTTATCGATGAGTTTGGCGCCCAGTTTTCTCAGTGGGGGCGCCTGACCCACCTTAATGGTGATCTTCATAGCCTCGACCATAGACTTGATATCGTGCGGATGTGTCAGATATCGGGGCTCAATAACTGGTGGATCGTACGGATTGGCCGTACGAAGCTTTATGTAGCCGTAGCTCTTTGGCCTCAATAGGACTGGGAATAGTGAGAAACAGTCGCGATTGACATAAGGAAAGTATACTTTTTCCCAGATTTCATCGGTTATGGCAACGTTATGGCGAAATATACGGCCGTCGTCTATATTAATGATAAATTATAGTTAAAATTTAATTTTTTTAAAAATAATAATTCAAATGTTATGTTTTTTTGTGTGCACTAATTAATCAAAAAAAAATTATATATTTACTATATAATCAATTATTTTTTATCTAATAGATAATTAAAAAAAATAGTAAAATCAAGTCTATATAAGTTAGATATTGTAAAGAAAAACATAATTAGTGTGTGAAAAATATAGATAAACTCTAAATTTAAAGTTTATAATCAATTAATTATATGTATCAATATTTATAGCGCTGATAATCACATCATATATACTGTATATACTGTATAATAAATACATAACATAAGACACAATTTTTTAGGCATAGTTAGCATTAGTTAAAATTAACTAACAAAATATAATGTCATACCTGAGGACAGACAGGCACAGACTAAATGAATCTCGAAGTCGGGATAATCGAGACTTTTGTTGGCATATTTGGTGGATATAAAGCCCAGACCTTCCAGACCACCTGTGCTGGCCAATGGTCCCGAACCGTCGGCAAAATAACGTACAAAATTGATAGGCTTTTGGATTTTTCGCTGCATATATGATAGATCCTTAAAATCGTGATCTTTAAGCGAATGTTGTTCATCGATGACAAAGTGTAGGCCTCCCGGATAGATGTGGTCATAGAGATTATGACCCACCGGTAGGTTAGCTATGACTGGAATTCCCAATTTTTTCAAATGATCTTTAGGTCCAATACCTATTATTTTAGTAATAAATAATTTACATAATAATAGTATCAAATATACAGTATATAATGTATTGTAAAAAGTTATAATAGATTTTGCATAAATTATTGCTAGTTTATGACTAAATTAAATCTGAATTTTAGATAAAAAATATATAATAATAGTTTAGATAATAATTTAATAAATATATAAATTTTAAACTTAGATCTAAATTTGTGTCAATTATCTTTACAGCAACTTTTCAATTGAATGTGTATTAATAATTATTTTTATATGGTTTTTACATATTATTAATAATATACCATAAAATGGATTTTTATGTAATATTATAATAATTACTATATATAAAAATTTTATTTAATATTATTTTCGTTATTAGAAAGAGAGAAATACATAAATAAATAAATAAATAGAGAGAGAGAGAGAGAGAGAGAGAGAGAGAGAGTTTTATATTATAATTCAGTTAAATGAATGTGACTATAAATTTTAATTTTTCAATTAAACTATTTATTATATCATATAAATAATATAATGATATAAAAGATCTATTAATAATTTTGTTGTTGTTGTTTATGCTGCTTTCATAAAAATAAAGTTATTAATATGATAATAAAATATAAAACTATAAAAAACATTTAATACAGTAATGAATTAGTTGTCTTTAGGACACACATAAAATAAAGAGAGAGAGAGAGAGAGAGAGAGAGAGAGAGAGAGAGAGAGAGAGAGAGAGAGAGAGAGAGAGAGAGACCATTGAAAATTCACATTTTCCCACATTTCATAATACTATACATAAGTTATACTGTATTTTTGCAATATAAATATAATTTGATTTATTGTGTGCTCCTGTATATGTGTAACAATACGAGCATATTATGTATTTTTAAATAATGAACTTTTATATACATTGATGAACTATAAAAAAAACAACTAACTATAGTGTACAACTGTAGGTAACTGTAAATCTATAATATAAATGTATATTTATGAAAAATTATATAATCTTTTATTATATTAACTAAATTATATAATACAGTACTAACCTAATAAACCCCACACCTATTGTTTTCCCAACTGCTGTCTAACATTTCATTAACATTCAGTGAGTGTTATGTAAATTGTAATTGAAAAAAATTGTAAAGTTTATTTTTTTATATCCATTATATTAAAAATTTATTACAAATTGTCTGTAATAAATCATAACTAATAATAATTAACATTTTGAAAAATTAGTTTTATCATATATTTTGATTACACACACACACATACACACACACACACACACACACACACACACACACACACACACACACACACACACACTAAACCATATATGTATATAATATCTACTATACGGTACAATACAAACTTATACATATCATTTGTAACACTAAATTATAATCTATAATACAGAAACTCTATATTTATAGTTTAGATTTATAAATAGTCTATAATTAAATTAAAGCCTAAAACCATTTTATATTTAGTAATTATTATATTTAGATAAAATAAAAACATTTTTTTTCGATATTATTAATAGATATTTTTATAGCTTAGTAATTTACATATAAAATCTAAATGTTATTTATTTGTGATCATACAGTTATATTTAATAATAACTATTAGTTTTGAATGATAATAATAATTATTATTTTTTAAAATTTTAATACATATACATATATATACAAATTTAATACAATAATAGATATTATTGAAAAATAAAGTATTGTATAATAATATCATACAAACTAACACTAAATACATACCTGAAAGCATCAATAGTTGCGGTGTATTAACACTACCGCCGCTGATGACGATCTCACGGCGTGCGTGGACCACATGGGACAGTGAGAATCGGTCAAACTGTACGGCCACTGCCTCCTTGTGCCGATTGAATAGTATTTTTGTTACATAAGCAAAAGTAAGTACATGTAGATTGGGTCGCCCTTTGATGTCGTATAGAAAAGCTTTGGCCGTCGAGCATCGGGCGCCCCGACGTATAGTGGCCTGAGGTATGGCAAAACCTGACTGTCGGGCACCGTTCAGGTCTATGTTTGGATAGCCTAAGTATTGGTCCACAAAAAATGACAATTATTTAGAAAAAAATTATTATTATTTGTTTGAATAAATTATAACATATTTAATAATTAAAATATTATTATTTTTTTTAATATACTGCTAATGGTATTTGATATTTTTAGTACTTAACAAATAAGTTATATACAGTATATATACTGGATATTAATGTAGTGTTATTGACATACTAGAAATCATCAATAATTTTGATGTGACATAATCATTAGTAAATATCTATTGAATTTATAATTTATATTTTTGTTGTTAATATGTTAACATACAGTATATGTATCTAATAATATAGAAATATTTTTATTCTGAATTTAAATATTTTCAATAAATTGATTTATAGATAGTAACAAAAAAAATTAAAAAGAAATATTTTTAATAAATCATTTAGTATTATATTTTCTTATATTTAAACAAAAATTATTTATCTTTAGCTAAAATTGTTTTTAAAATTATTTTTGTTGTAAACTTTTTATTTTCTATTAAAGATATTTAAGTTTTAAATTTTTAACAATATTTGTAATAAATAAACATATTTGATAAAATACTTTTAAAAAGCATAAAAATATCAAAATATAATCTCGTTTTTGTATATCTAATGAACACGTATTGAATATAATAATTATGATTTTCTGAATAAATAATAATAATAATAAACATTTTCAAATTTTTATAACTGTTTTACAAATGTGATAAAATACATAAAAAATATTTATAAAATAAAATATCAAATGTCAAAATCATTTAAAGTTTAAATAACTCAATCACTTTATTAATAGCCTATTAATAATAATAGGTACTCACTTGTCTTCACAAACAAATACATACTAAACTACAATATAAATACACATACATACACACACACACACACACACACACACACACACACACACACACACACACACACACACACACACACACACCACTCTCTCAAACAAAAATTATTTATGTTTTGTTTTATTTTATAGTTTTGTTTTATTTTTTTCCAAAAATAGGTTAATATATACACACTATTAAACATAGCAAAAGGTTAAGTGTTTTTTATATCTTTATACATATACTGTATATATTTATTTTACATAATAAATGCATTGAATTCTTATAAGAGTTCAATTTTATGTTAAAAGATAAAACTGCTTTTTATAAAAAAAAACAACCGGTGCTCATCATCAAACTGATAATACATTACTATTAATACTAAAAATTAATTGCTTATTAATATAAATATATATAATTTATATATATTGTAGATAATAGCTTTCATGAATTGTTAGTATATATATATATATATATATAGTTTAGAGATAGGGTTTTAAACATATTTACAAAATAATTGTTTCAATACACAATGTATTACTCAGCTTATTAAATGTTATATTATTGTACATTGTATATTATGTATTATGTTAAAAAATGTTATATAAGTATTATTTATATAAATATTACATAACTAATGTGAGTTTAGTTATGAGTTCAATTAGACTTTATACTAATAGACAAACAGGTGATACTTAAAAAAATACTATAAGTTATTGACAAATAACTACTTTTTTCCCATTCACACACTCATAACTTAAAGTTTTTATGACATTTTTATTATTACAATAAATTTTAGGTTAAATTATTTTTCCGTTTTTATTTCTCTCAACATTTGCGGTTAAATTTATTATATTTTAAAAAATTCATCATTGGATGTATATTCAATATTGGATACATAACTATTTATCATAATAATAATAATAATAATAATATATGTGTTATCACTTACCCAGATATTTGCCGGACTCGACAAATGCATGGGCTACCGGACTAATTGTTTTACTTGTTTGAACAGTTAGTGGACCTCCTCGTCCGTGATAACCATTATATGCAAAATTCGGGTCACGATTGTCCTCCGATTTGAGAAAATAAGGGAAAACCTCTGACCACGACCAACCATCACAACCATCTCTGGCCCAATAGTCATAGTCTAAGGGATTACCTATTTATAGAATACACAAAAAATTTTTTTTTTAAATATATTAAATTTTTATTAGCAATTGCATAATATTTTTAAAAATAAAAATGTTTAGAAATAGGAAACATTTCAAATAAATATAGAATGGCTTTAAAATAACTCCTATTATGTGAGTTATTGTGGGAAATGGTTTATTTTAAAATATTATTAATTAATTAAATATTATAATTAATATACTCTTAATTACTTGCGAAAATGTTATTATAAAAAAACCTTAATTATAATTTATAAATTTCCACAAAACTAATTCCTATTTTATTGTAATTTTTAGAATAGATTTTAAAAAAAAGATTTTTTCACATACTATTGTATATATGTTTTGTTAAATATTTGAAAATTATAATTACAAAATAGAAAATAATTTTTTTAAAAAAATAAATTTTATTCAGATTCACTCTCAATTCACTTAAAAATATGAAATTTTATAAATTATATGTTATATACAGTAAAAGCAATTTGTTTTGTTGAAAATTAATGCTTATCATAAATAAATGGGACATTTTTTTACAAAATACCAACTAATTTAAACTTTCAAAATAGATATATAACTAATTAGTATATAATAATTGATATAATGGTAGATAATATAACTTAATTAAAACGTATAAGAATAATAAATTAAATATTTATATCTATTTGATATATTAAGTTGTTTTAAAAAATTATTAATTATGAATTTATAGATTTTACGATTATATCTATATTGACTATTTTTAGCTATATATCAATTTATAAATATCTAAAAAATAATATTTTGCAAAATTAAACACAGAATACAACAAAATTTAGATAAATAAAATCAAATAAAGTCAACAAACTCTATACACATTTAAAATTAATAATAATATTTAAATTATAAATTATTTAAACATATTATTTCATTTATCATTAATTTTAAACTACATAATTCTTATTTTTAAGCTAACATTAATAAAACTAATTTTAATTTATAAGATAAATGATTATATATTTAAAATAAGAGATTTATGACACGTTTGGTGTCATTGCCTAAAATCAAATAATTTTTTTGTATTCAATATTTACATTTTAATAACAATTCACTACAATCTAAAATAATAGCTATGGATATTGTATATAAATATATATATATATATATATATATATATATATATTCAATTGATTTAATTTCAATATTTTACATATAATACAACACAGTTTGTTATTTAATATAAAATAAAAGCAAATAACTTGTTTTCAATTGAGTCCATCTCTATTTGCTAATCAATATTTATAAACTTTTCATATAAATGTTTTACATATTATATTTTTTTATAACATTAAATAACATTAAAATATATACTATCTTATATTTATGTGCATATATTTTTAATTTAATTAAAATACATTACAAGTTGTGTTTTTTGAATGAGAGAGAGAGAGAGAGAGAGGAGTTCAATGAATTGACAATGATATATTTATTCATATAAATATAAAAAATAAAACACTTTATAAATGTAAAACAAACCTCTTATATACATCATATAGTTGAGTACCGAACAGCCCCCCAGAACCTTACCCCTGGGCCATGGGCACCGTCTGTTTTTGAGACCGAAACACGAGGCCTCCTGAGGCTCTGTCCTATAGCCCCAATCAATGGGTGTGTTCTGCAGATTGAGTACCGCTATGGGAAAATCGGTGACCATATTCTCGGAGCTGCCGGCCTCTAACAATAGCACCTTTACATTGGGATCTTCAGACAACCGATTAGCTAACACACAACCAGCTGAACCACCGCCCACTACAATGTAGTCGTACTCCTAGTGATTATAGATATATCAAGATATATATGTTAATTAATTACATGTAATATAACAGCAACAAAATGTCTTCAAAAAATTAATGATCTTATAAATTATATTTAAACATATTTGAACTATAATTTTAAATAATAAATTACATTAAATGTTATATAATAATAATAATAATAAATAATACTAAAATTAACACGTTATTCTTATTAATAACTTTTCTATATATTTAATTTTTTTTATTATTATTTTGTATAAAACATTAATAAAGGTAATGATATTATATACTAATAAATTAGAAATAATTATTAATATACATTATTGATTAATATAAACAATAAAATTAAAATTATTATAATATAAATTATTTTTAGTTAATTTGTAATAAAGTAGTTTTATTCTACATATCTAAATTAAATATGGCAATTGTGAAAAAATTAGGGTGATCAATAATTATACAATAAAAATAAAATAATAAAAAAATCTTTTAGTAATTAATTTTTATTATCAATACATATATTTTATTTAACTATTACTTATGTTGGTTTTTTTATTTTTATAATGCATTATAACTGATATATAATAATTATATTAAATCGATCAAACTTTGAAGGGATATTAAATAATAAATTTATATATATATTATATGATAGTATAATCTATTTAAATTTTAAACGCATATAAAAATCAAAATGATATTATTGTAAAAAAATAAAATGAATAAAAGATAAATAAAATAATAAAAATAAAAAACAAAACAAAATAAGTATTGAAAACTTATTTTTAGAAATATATTAAATAAAAATTATTGTTATTTTCAACACAAAAATCTATTGAAATTGTATTTCTGCTGAAATAAGTCGAAATGTTAGAGAAAAGTGTTGATAACAATGAAAATGTTTTGTGAATAATGAGTCTAAAAATACTGAAATATATTGTATATTATAAAAGTAATGCAATTACAGTATTAATAGTGTGTAAAATAGGTAAAAAAATCTAATACAATAACATTACAATAAGATAAGTTACATTTGAAATAAAATATTTTAATACAAATCTGGAGCATCTCATCTCATATTATTATTATAAAATGATATTTTCAATTTTATACAGTATTTTCACATTATTGTCGATATATTCATATATATTCATAAGTATCATTTTAAAATATCAATAAACAGTATATAAATATTATATATACTGTAAATTATATAGACTTTAGATTTTAATCGTAGTATTTATTATTTTTATTATTTTCGATCATCTATTGTAAATCATATTTTTCAAAATTATACCGGTACTATTTTTTTACTACAACTACTATAACGCTATTTATTGATATTTAAATTATAATTTTATACTGTATGACATATATAATATATATTTATAAATAAATTGTAAAAAAATCTACRCAAACATTATATATCAATATATATATACTACTATTGATATATAAATAAAATAGTTGTATCATAAGTAAGAATTATAACTATTTTTTGACATACATTGAAAACAATCAATTGATTAGTTGTTTGCTTTCAATATCCTCTCTCTCTCTCTCTCTCTCTCTCTCTCTCTCTCTCTCTCTCTCTCTCTCTCTCTCTCTCTTCTTTCTTTCTTTCTCTCTYTCTCTCTCTCTCTCAAAAACACACTCATCGTAAGCAACATTAATGTTGTCTTTTAAAATAAATGTTTTATTTTTGTTTAAAATTAGGAAACAATTTTCATGGTTTGAGGGAAAATGTTTACCAAAAAAACACATCAAAATTATGTCTACGAAAATTATACCCTTATATATTTATAGTTACTGTACTATATATACAATGTATAATACATAATACATAGTATAAAGTCTCGTTATATTTTTCTAACAAACAAACTATATTACACTATTTGTAAACATATTTATCTTATTATTATTTTTTTTAAAAAAAGTCTAAAGAAAAAACTCATTAATATAGTTATTTTATTTATATTTATATATAATTTTATATTTTACTAAACAAATACAATGCTTTAAATTATATATATATTTTTTGAACTAAACTTTATATTTTGTTATTTTAAAATTCAATAAATAGATTACCACAAAATAATGGTTTTTAAATGAATTTTATTAGTGTTTATTCACACATAACAACACACTTTATTATAAAGAGTAAATCAATGTTGAATAAATTGAATCAACAAAAAAAAATAACAATTGAAAGACACCAAAAAAGTAATGAACTTTAAATTTATGCGTTAAATCAAACAATTTATTATTAAGTTTAGTATTGTTTCAAAATATAAATATATATAAAATAATATAAAAATAATAATATTTTAACAATCAGTCTGTCTATCGTTTATTTTTTACCGATTTTATCTAAAAATTTTATCATTATTTTACGATAAAACATGTATTACAAATATTATTATTTTATTATTTAAGTACTACACCCGTAAAATCATAGATAAAATATTAAGTGAAATTTATTAAAAAATTTATTTTAAAAAAGTAAGTTTAAAAACGTAAATATGTATAAAAAATTGTTATTTTTTTGTAAGAAAAATTGTCTTAACGGCTCATTTATTTTTGTAACAATTATTTTAAAATCAAATACATTATATGTAAATGTTGTTTACAAAAAAATAAAATAAATTAAATCTATTTGAATACACAAACAATTTTTTAAATGACATAAAATGTGAGTAAACATTGTGAAAATTGTGTCTAAATTAATGCTAATTAGTGCCCATAATTTGGGTAATATAATTATAACTTTAAGTTAAATATAATTTCCTTATTTAATAAACAAATAAATTATATATTATATATATATTTTATTTTTCAAAATACCTGATCCCATGAGTTTCGGCCAAAGTTGACAGTATGGTCGGCCTGTCTGACCAACCAAAATGTGGTGAACGGTATGAGAGCCGGTAGTGTAGCGGCAAACAAATGTATTAATTTAATCATTTTTATTTTTAATTAGATTTTCTTGACTATTATCTCAAAATTATACAATTAATATAAAAAATTTTATCCGATTATTAAACATTATTTTCAGCTATTATATTATTATTGTTATTACTATAATTGTATTATTATTTTTTTAAAAAAACTTAATCTTTTATAATAAGGATGTTTGTTGACTATTAACTAAACAAAAAACAATTTGTTATAAACACATATATATTTAACACACATTAGACAAAGTTATTCGTATAACTTATGAAATTATCACACATTTTGTTGTTATTTTTGTTGTATTATTGTTGTTGTTGTTTGGATGTTGTGTTAATTTTATCACAAATATAGCACTTAAATAACACTTTGAAAATTTATTGCTATTTTTTTAACTTTATGTTTTTTCATAACGCCTCCCAAAAAATATAATAATTATAATAATTTTAAATCATATATTATATTTTTAGTAGCATCATTATTAATGTTTTTAGTAATTTTTAACACCATTGATGTATTATTAATTTGATTTATGCCTATTAAGTAGTCATAATGATTATGCATTGTTCACAAATTAAACAGTTTAACTACAATTTAATAATTTTTCAAAAAAAAACTTATTGTTAATTGTTTAGATATCATAGAAATAATACTATAAAACGATATAAAAATTTCTAATTTTCAAGTTTGTATCATAAATTAGAGTAATTAATTAAAAAGTTTATCAAATTTGTAACAAAAACATATTAAACATTTTTTAAAGAATAATTTCATTAAAATTAAATTATTAGAAAAATCACAAAAAACAATATATTTAACAATAATTTTTGCTTTTTAAAAATAATAATGAATTTATTTCAAAATTTTAGGCAACAAATATTGATTGTTAACAAAATTACAGATATTTTGCACAAAAAAAAAGTTTATTAAACTTATATATTGAGACACTTAGATATTAATACACTTACACTGAACTGTTAATATGATATAACGGTGAATACAGAGAATACCTGTGCGTCTAATTAAAAAGTGCAATGAATGGGACCGTCGATAGCACAGTGCGCTCAAACACAACTAAAAGTTTACATGTTTTTTGACCGCATTTTCATTGAAAAAAACGCGTTATCACTACTAACACACTGACTGACTGACTCAACGACTAATAGCAGCCCAACAGCTAACTAACGGTGCGATTGGCACCGGGATTAGAGAGTTATGTGTTTATATATATATATATACTTTTGTAAGCACTTAATATTTCCCTATACAGGTATATATATAGACACACATATCCCTTACTAACCTTTAATTTTAGGTAAGAGAGAGAAGAGAGAGAGAGACCAACATTTTTATATGACATTTGTTTATTTAACTTAAGTAAAATATTTTATAATTTATTTAATATTTGTCGGCAATAGTTTGCCTAAAAAAAAAGTTTTATTGTTTTGTTAACTTATTTAAGTATTTATTGTGTACTTAGGTTTACAAATACTGTACATATTTTTTTACCATAGTCTTCATCATTGTCTACTAATTTATAAGATTGAGTTAAATGTATATATAATTTTCTTTTGACACTATTTTTATTATAATTTTTTATTATATTAGTAGTATTAAGTGTATAACAAATAAAACATAAAAATATAGTATAAATACATATTGATAATTTAGTAACATTATTGTATTTAATATATAATTATGGGGCACACATACATACACAAATTGAAACAAATATTTACAGTAATTAGCAATATAGGTATTTTTTAAAAATATGTAAAATATAAGATATTACATAAAATTTATTACTGATTTCCTAAAATAATAAACCAATACTAATTAGTAATACTTATAAAGAAAAAAATAATGTTATCAAATTAATGTTAAATGCATAAAAATAGCAATAAAGAGTTATTTTTAAGTACAGTACAGCTATTTAATACTTAATAACCATTACTGTATAATAAAGTATTTTAGATATTAATCTACTTATATATATATAATACTGTAAAGTTATTTAAGTTATTTATTTCTTTTATATATCTGAGCTAATGGCTCGGCAAACAAAGTTTCGGGAACTGTTAGCTTATATTTACATCTATTAATTGCATCCTTGATCTCAAGTAAACAATGGGTTTCATAATCTCGAAACTCTTTCACTAAATTCAAGTCGTGATATATTTGTTTAATTTGTTTCACCGATTTGTCCGACTTTAAGCCGTATTGTGTTTGCAGTAACTGTCTCTGTCTATCGTTACATAACTCCAGTGCCCGTACTATAAGCCAACAACACTTTCTGTCTTGAATATCGGTTCCCACTTTACCAGTAATACTGGGATCACCAAAACAATCTAAATAGTCGTCCTGTACTTGAAATACATGTCCTATCATTAGTAGTATATTCTCTACTATTTGATGATCGCTAGGATTGTTATGTCCTGTTATATACATCGCTATAAAAAATATGCAATTATTATAATTTATATTTAAATATGTATTTGTTTATATTAGACATACCTAATCGCACCGGCAGCACAAACGTATAATAAGCTGTTTTGTATTTAACAATAGTTGAATATCTATCAATTGTATATGAATTTAAGTCTGATTGTCTGTCGTCAACATAAGGACTGGTAGATAGTAGGTCTAAGCACTGGCCGTACGCTGTTTTACGGAAAATCTAAAACAATAATAATAATTATACTAATTTAGAGATTATTTTTATAAAAATATTTATATAAATAACTTGTATGACATATACCTCATGAACCAACTCAACAATGTCCATATAGTAGGGCTTTCCCTTAAAATACTGTTTAATCAATTGATAAATACCGGACTCAACTAAAGCCGCGTCATTACATGCAATGAGCCCTACGTTAGGCTTTTTAAGACAAATAATAATACTAATAATAAATGCCATATATTTCATAAAAAACATACCAAACAGTGCCAACATGTCCGACCTCTTCGAGTACGAGAGTTATCCATAATATCATCAATAATTAGAAAGTATGTCTGAAAGAGCTCCAGAGCCCAACCCAGTGCGCGGACGGCATCCAAATTGGCGGATGATTTGTAATCATCGGCTGAGACCAACAACCGATAGCTCAAGACACACATTAGACCACGATTTCGTTTACCGTGCGGTACATTGTAATCAATGACCCGTCGGATCCACTCATTTGCTGCAATCAATTCATTGTTGTTGTTATTGTTACCGATATCTCGAGTCAAGTGTTGCAAAATAGTTGGATAAAACTTATCAAAACATACGGTTTCTTCTGCTTTTAAACTATCGACTGTTTGACCGGAAATTGATTTATTAAATGAATTGATTGTATGCTTAGATAAATGTAGTAATTTTGTTGAGTTTGATATAATTGAAATCATTTTTAAATATAAGAATTATAAACAATATTTTTTAAGAAAAAATATTATATTTAATAAAAAATATACACAAACATTAAAAATTATTAGTTTTTCTAAAATACGGTTAACTTTTTTAAAAAATTAAAACAAAAAAATTAAAATTATTTTGTTATCCTTGAATGTTTTACAATTTATTTATTATAGATATTAAAGTATACAATAGTTTATATATATATATATATGTACTGTAATTTATAATAAACTTTATATCATTTATATATTAAATTATTAAGTTTTATGTTGTCTTCAGAACACATTATAGAAAATTTTTTATTTAAAAATTTAATATTTAAAACAATTTTTGCTGAAAATCTAAAGTCACACTTTGTGTACAAGTGATATATTTTCGGTTTCAATATTTTTAAATATAATAAGTAATGTCGTAATCTGAGACAATTTTAATATAAATAAAAACATATCTATATATATATATTTATATTAACTATTGATACATATATTGTATATATTGTAATTGTTTTTATAAATATTAAAATTGTTACTCAGATTGAAACACTACTTATTTTTAAAAATGTTTATTCTAATATTTATTGCACTATTTTTTTAATAAAATATATTGTTTTATAAATATTCTCATATTAATTACATGAAATATTATATGAAACCCTACTATTTTATCAATAAAATGCTTAAAAGTGACCAAAAAAACTGATATAACTGTTAGTATGAATACAATAGTAATGTCGGACATCTCGGTATTGATAGTCGTCTCATATTAAGACTGAAAACACTTGGATTGTTAACAAATTATCACAAAAACTGTTTTAATTACAAGTTTTTGAATAATTTTTTTTATCATTTATATTATATATTCATATATATACATAGTAAATGTATGGTCATGAATGTATCATTACTAATGATAATAAATTTTAAAAAGTTTATTTCTAGTTTAAAATATTTATAAAAATAGATTGGAATTTTTTATTTAATTAGTAATACATTTATTTGTTTTGTAATTCAATTGTATTTAATTAATACTCTTAAATAATTTTTAAATACACAAAAATTAAGTTATTAATTTTCTTAAATTATAAATAATAAATTTTGTAATTGATATTATTGTAGCAATTTGACATTACATTTTGAAAATTTTAAATTATTAGTAATTTATTATAAATTATATTGTATATAAATTGTATTATATATATTCAATATTAACAGTGTTATTTTATATAAGATTTACAATTATTTGCTAGTTGATAAAAAAACATAAGTTATAATTTAATAAGCTATATTTATCATTATATATTAAAAATTTATAAAGAATAATATAAAAACAACAACTTATCAATTTATCAAATATTGATATTTAAAAAACAAAATAATTGCTTTATATTACACAGAGACTGATAAAGTATTTCATAATAAATAATTTTAAATCCGTTTTTAGTAAATTAGTTCACTAGAGATAATTAAAAAAAATACATCAACAGTTGCTATAATTCACATATAAAATATTATATATATATACTGTATATATATATATATATATATCAGTGATAAAAATTATAAACAATTTTTGTTGTTAAAATTTTTGTAAAGAACCGAGAAATAAATTAAAACATAGGTACATATAAACTATTTGATATATATATATATACTGTATAAACAATAGTAGAAAAATAGATAATTTACAAATGTTTTATTTTTGAATAAATAACGTTTGACGTATAAAATTTCATTATGATATCACTTAATTTTAAATGATATATAAATGATATATATTTAAAAAAAAAAATGTTATTGAATTCTGAGTTGTATTTAATTATTATTTTAAATATTGTTTTAATAAATTTCAATCAATTTATTAATAACAAAAATGAGAAACTTATTACTCATAGTATTAGTAGTAATTGTGACCACTTTTGCTGGTATTGTGTGGACACAGAAGCGTTACGACAGAAAGTATTTGTATAAAGAGTTTAAAGATAAAACACATTACTTGAATGACAACCAAAACTGGAGAAATCAATTGCGAGAAGAGTTTGGCAAAAATATACAGTCATTGCCGGAAACAGTTAAAAATGCGATTATCGAGAGAGCAGATAAAGATATTAAACAACAATGGGAACCACTGTTAGCCATGGAGTTCCTCGAGTACAAGATTAATGGCAATCGTAATCATTATGAAGGAAAAAACTTTAACAGAAGAGACAAACTTATGAATCTAATTTTGGCTGAACTGTTGACCCAAAAGAGTAAGTATATTAATCAGATTGCAAATGGAGTTTGGCTTTTACTAGAGGAGAGCACCTGGACGTGGCCGGCTCATATCGGTATGCAAAAGGCTGGTGAAGGTCTACCCGATCCGCAACAGTATATCATTGATTTGGGTGCCGGCGAGTCATCGGCTTATATATCATGGATTCGTCTATTGCTCGGTAATATAAACACGTTTTGTCTAATTTAAAATAAACAAAAAAAAACATTTTATTATCTTTAAACAGGCGAACAGTTAGCCAAACTATCGCCAATGTTTGTGAAGCGCATTGACTATGAATTAGACAAACGTATTGTCGAAGATTTTTTGCACACAGACTTCAAAAGTTGGATGGGTTTTGAGGGACAACACGTCAACAACTGGAACATATGGATCAATACCAATATGTTGATGACTGCACTGTTGACTGTCAACGATACGCTTAGACTGGATGTCATCAAAAGAGCGGTAACCAGTGCTGACAATTGGCTCGACTGGTATGGAGAGGATGGCGGCTGTGATGAGGGCCCGAGCTATTGGTATGAGGCGGCCGGTAGGTTAATACAGTTCCTGTTTTACATGTCGTCGGCCAGTAAGCACCACATGGACTGGTCATCGAAACCGCTAATCAAGAGTATCGGTGATTATATCTATAAAATGCATATTGATAAAAACTATTTTGTCAATTTTGCTGACGCGGCCGCCAAACAAGTGGCCGATCCGACACTCATCTATCATTACGGACAGTTGTTTAACAATTCATTGATGAAACAGTTTGGCTCCTATATATATGAGTTTGCCGGTGGCGACCACTACTTTCTGACTGATGGCTTCAATGGCCATTTGCATCAGTATTTTATGGAATTGGATGCCTATCCACATCTGAAAACCGAAACACCGAAAGCGCCGCAACCACTAGAGTCATGGCTTCCCGATCTTCAAGTAATCACTTTGAGGACTCGCGAGGGATCACCTGAGGGATTGTTTTTGGGTGCAAAAGCTGGTACTAATGGTAAGTCATATGAATACAGTATAATTTAAATATTTTTATATATTATAAAATTCATATTAAGGTGAAAGTCATAATCACAACGATGTCGGCAATTTTATCCTATACGTCAACGGTTTGCCGGCCATTATAGACATAGGTGTCGGTGTCTACACAAAAGATACGTTCGGTAAGCATCGGTACGATATTTGGTATATGCAATCCCAGTGGCACAATACGCCCACCATTAATGGTGTCCAACAAAAGGATGGCCTACATTACGCGGCACATAATGTCACTTACAATAAAACCGAAACCGGTTTATTAGCAGAGTTTAAGGCAGACATAGCCGGCGCCTATCCTAAGGAAGCACAGGTCGACAGTTGGGTTCGCAAACTGGTGTTCGACAGGAAGTCTAATGTCCTAACACTTGACGAGAGCTACAAACTACTGAAGTTTGTGCAACCGTTCAAAGTTCACTTCATTACTATATTAAATGTCACCGAAAGTGATGGTCGGGTATTGCTTAAGGACAAGGATGTCAATCTTGAACTCAATTATGACAACAACTTATTTAATGTTGTGGTCGAACAGCACAAGACTAATGACACCAAATTGTATAATATATGGGGCGATAGTGTCAATAGGGTTACACTAGTGTCCAAAATTGTCGATAAACTTGAAGGCAATCATTCAATAGTATTTAAAGTATAAAATTTTAGTTTTTAAAAATAATATTTGACTTGAAATTTAAAAAATAAATGTTTTTTAAAACTTTACTTTTTAATAATTTTAATTTTTAAACAAATATCTATAGATTATTAATATACATGAATAAGTTGACAATTTTAATAATGTACTAATATGTGATATATACAGTAATTTACTGGTACATGATTTTTATCAATATTTCCTATCAATCAACTTTCAATTGATGATATTTAAGTTTATTGGGAAAAAATAAAATGATTAAAATTCATGTCTATTAGCAAAAAATATTTTAAGATTCAAATTAGAGTCAAATTTGAATAAATAGTAACTAAAACATTTCCATCTATTAGTTTGCAAACAAAATATAACGTTTAGTACTACAGTATTCAATATAAAATTTATACTATATTTATGATATTAAAGTTTATTTTTAATTAATTTTGATATCAATTAGTGAAATAGTATATTCAAAATACAATTTATGTATCAAAAAATAAAAATAAATAAAATACTATATTATAATAAATATTTTATTTATTACTACAATCACAATGCAATCGATGCACTCCAATACAGTCACTGGTATTAAACTTATTGCGACAACAGTGCCGTTTACAGGCACTCCGGTCGGGACATCGTATTCCCATAAATGACCCGTCGGTACCACACGAGGCGTCAGCCCAACTGTCAGTACATTCACAAATAGCCGACAATCTGATGGGATGTGTGTGACCGGCGTAATGCCAATCCGGGGACAGGGGTCTCAGTATAACAACATGTTCCTCGAGTGCAGACGTACAAAACCCGGTTAGAAATCCCTGATTACAGCATATAGTGTCGCAATTAATTTGTTCACTGACTGCCGGTGCTATAACGGACGTACATTCAATGCTACGATTATATGGTCCGCAAAGTTTAGCTAATATTTCGGGATCTTTTCGTTGCTCAGGTGTCAGTGCCAACCATTTGTTATGCCTGTCCTCAATATATTTGCCTTGCTGATATCCAGGTAGAATTATAATTATAAAAATTTAATTTTATTAAATTTTATCTTTTTAAAAAATATATTACTCTATGTACTAATATTACCTGAGTGGTAGGTCCGTCAAATGGGACGTCACTATAAACATGTTTACCTAGAGTAAATAAAATATTTATAAAAATCAATTTTATTAGTATTGTTAATGTAATATAAAATTTTTATTATTTATTACAAATATAAATTATTATCAATAGTAATGAAAATATGTGTTGAAATGTGTAGTAATTGTTGAAATAATTATAAAACATTTTTCTAATGAATTTATACTAATATACTATAAATTAATATAAAACTTATTATATACTCTAAGTATAATTATCTTATAATAACAATTAATTAAATTATATTAAATAATTTTTATGTACATTAAGATACTCTATTTTATATACTGTCAATCTTATGTTAAATTAAACAGAAAAAGATAAAAAAATAACTGCAATAATAACTATATTATTATTTATATTATAACTTATTTTCTAATAAGTGATAACTAATTTAGTTCATATATTGATGCAATAAAATATTACATTATTAATAAAAGAATATAATAAATTTATAAAATATATTAAATAATTATATAAGTGAGTAAATAAATAATTTTTTTCAAAGAAAAAATAAATTTATTTGTTTTTATTTTTAATAATCTTAATATATTCACAGTATATCTTTGAATATATAATTTATATTATAATGTCTATGTAAATACCATTAAGTTATTAAAAACATGATTGCAGATAAATCTAGATTTTATAAAATTTTATTTAGTTTATAACTAAGAAATAAATAAATACAGTATATATTTTTTTGCTACAAAAATTAAATATCAATTTAATATGATTGAAAATCATTGTGTTGAAAGTAAACTATATGATCCAAATAATAATAATAATAATAATAATAATGATTTGGTCATTGGCATATATCCTAATGAGGTTATTATAATTAATTTTAATACAATAATATATTAATAAATTTTTGAATTTTATTGTTGAATTTGAAACAGATATTATGGAAAACAAATAATTTGGTTAAATTTTGTCATAAATATATTTTCTTTTATTCAACGCTTTTTAATCATTTTAAATTAAAGTATAAATAATTACATAATTTTAAGCTAATAAATATTATAGATTTTATTATATATTGTATTATATATTGTAGTATAAGTATTAAGATTAGCAATGAAAATATTGGTGGCATCCGTTTAGGGAACGGTAGTTGGATTGGTATGATTGCCTTATTTCATCAAAAGGTTATAACCAATTATTCTTATAATTTATATCATGTAATAATATATAGTAGTAATAAGTGTTATAACTATTATTATTTATTGTAAGATTGTCGATTTTAGCATGGTACCATTTGCTTATGATGCTAATCGAGCTCAGGTAGTTGAATTTAATTCAGAAATTAAATGGAGTTCAATGTCATCGATATTATACTATCCAGCATTTAATAACAATAAAAGCTTTTTGCAAATAATCTATGGTTTTGACTATAATTTTTGGATCTCAATGTTTTTGATGTTTTTAATGATAATTATTGTTGTTTGGCTTCAAATTATGATTAACAAAAAACAATTTTCGTTAAGCAATTTTATATATAATTATATAGCAATAATATTAGGCAAATGTGAGTATTAAATATTTTTATTTTGTACAAAATAGTTAAATTTTATTAATTATTATTTCATTATAAAAATAGGTATTAAAATGAAAAGTTATTATCCTAAATCAATTATTATAATAGCATTATTTATGTCGTATATTATTATTCAATATACTAACGATAATATTTATTCAGCAATTGTGGCGCAAAAACGATATAAAATTGATAATATTCATCAATTAACTGATCCAAATAGTAATTACAAAATTTTAATAATTAAAGACTCAATGCCACATCGTAATCTTAAAATTGTAAAAAAAACTTAATATAAATTATTAAAGTTTTCATTATTACTAATTGATTAACTTTTAAAAAATTTATTTACAGCTATTCCCAAATATATCAAATAATAGATTTGAATCAATTACTTATACCGAGTTTTTTTCATTTAGTACTATAAAATTGTTATTAAATCACAATAAAGTATTAATTAATACATTGGATGATATTGAATGTTTACATAAAAATTATATACAATATTTGCTTTACATGAAATCATTAGACGATCAATCATTTTATTCAGGATTTATTATACGTAAACATATAAAAAAAGATAGAAAAATAATTTTACAAAAAATGTATAATTTATTTTTTATTTGATAAATATTTTTTATTAATTTATTATTTTTATTAAATTGTCGCAGAATTAAATTATTTCATTTTTATGGATTCCGTGATTATCATATCAAACATTTAATTAAATTTTATAAATTCATGAATATTGGTACTAATGATGGACTAAATAATGTATTCAATGATAACTTGTTTATTGATAATATTAATTATGATAAAACTATTGTTAAACAATTAAATTTTAATCATTTCAATTTTGTTTTTCAAATATTATATTATGGTTATTTGATTTGTTGCATAATCATACTAACAGAAATAATATACAAATACATAATGATATACAGTAGATATTAAAAATAATAAAATTATTAATTACTATTTATATATTTGCTAAGAGATTTTAATTTAACGAATTAAAACTAAATACTTTTTTTATTAATAAAAATAATTTATTTTAAACTTAACGTAAATGTTTTCTTTAAATTTATTTAAAACTTATAATTATTTTTTGAAAATTAATATTATTTAAATATAATTTAATTTAATATTATTATGATTTATGATTAAGATAATGTTTGTGAAATATATGTAATGTACATTTTACAATTACACTGTACTTAAATAATATATAATAAATGTTTAGCTAAATTATGACATTAATTAATTATTAAACTCTATTGCAAGAAATTATATAAATTATATTTTTTATTTGAAATTATTTATTTTATTTGAATATTTTTTCAAAAGATTTTCATTAATAAGAAAGTAATATTTAAATAGAGTAACAAATATAAAAAATATATTTATAAACATTTGACATAATTTGACACTGAAAGACAGTTTTATTTAAAAAATAACATTTAATAAATAATTAATATTTAAATTCATTTATCATATTGCTATTTTTAGTTTTTTGTAAAAATGGTATTATTATACATAAAATATTTTTTTATTATGTATTAAAAATACTATTTAATAATATATAAAATTGATATTAGATTGTATACATTTGTTAAATATATTTGTTTTTTATTTGGTTTATTTTATTTTATTATTTAAATAATGAAATATTTTATGTCAATATTTAAAAAAAATACTAATATGCATCTAATAAAATAGTATTCATATCATTCAACTAAAATTTAATACACTGTAAATGTAATTTATATATTATTTTTAAAAATATCATAAGATTATATTTATAAAAATATTTATTTAAAGTAAATATTTATGCAATATTAATTATAAAAAATTTTAAAATAGTAATAAATATATTGTGAAATTTTTATTATTATAATGTATAATATTTAATTAAATTTTCATATGCAGATAAATGCAATGCAGATTACTTAATATAGTTTTTTATAATATTAATAAATCTTTAAAGTTTTATGACTAAATTTTTAATATGTCAAATAATTATTGTATAGAAAGTAAATTATATAATAATAATGATAATAATACAAATTTGGTGATTGCTATATTTCCTGAGGAGGTATTATTATTAATAATAATATTATATAAATTAAATACTTAACTATATCTTAATATAATTATTAATAATACTTTTTAATAATATAGATATTATGGGTTACGACTAAATCAGTAAAATTTTGTCAAAGAAATCTACAGTATTTCTATTTAACACTTACTAATTATTATAAACTAAAGTATAGTAAAATATAATAATTTTAATTAATTTTTAATTAATTAATTAAGAGTTTAATAAATATTAATTAAACTTACTATTTAATCAAATAGTATCAGCATAAGTATTGCCAATGCAAATGTAGCTGGTACACTTTTAGGAAATGGTAGTTGGATTGGTATAATTGAATTGTTGCAGCAAAAGGTATTTATAAAAAAAAGAAATTTTTTAGTATTATTTATAAATTAAAAATTATATTTATTTTAAAAGTTAGCTGATTTTGCCATGGTACAATTTTCATATAATATTAATCGGGCTAAAGTAGTCGACTATTATTTACTTAATATAAAAAGTTATATTTTGACAATTATATACAGTCCTTCATTCAGTAATACAAAAACATTTTTTGAAATAATTTATGGTTTAGATTATTATATTTGGATATTAATGTTTTCAACTTATTTTATTGTTATTTTATTTATTTGGATTCAAAATTTATTATTGAATAACAAAAATCTATTATTTAGTAATTTATTAAATATGTTTGCATTGATCTTAGGCAAAGGTAAGTTATTTTAATATTATTAATCTTTATTTAAAAAATTGTAATTTATTTTAATTGTAATTAAAAATAGGTATTCAAATTAAAGGTTATCATCCAAAATTACTTATAGCAATATCACTATTTATATCGTTTATAATTATTCAGTTTATTAATGATAATATTTATTCAGCTATTGTGTCGCAAAAATTGTATAAAATTGAAACTATAGAACAATTGATTGAATTAAAAAAAATAAATATTTTAATTATTGAAAATTCATTGACAAAATGTACTTTGAAAAATGTAAGTAAAATGTTATTTTTTAATAAATAAATCTCAATTATATATACATTTATGAAACAAAATTTTAATTGTTTTTTTTATATAAATTTATAGCAATATCCACAAATTCAAAATAATAGATTTAAAGCAATAAATTTTACCGATATTTATGCATTAAATACCATAAAAATGTTATTAAATCACAATAAAGTATTGATTACTAGTTTAGAAGATATCGAGTGTTTATCTATTTATTATCGATATCTACTTAATATTAAATCATTTGATAATAGTTTATATTATAAAGGATTTATTGTACGTAAAGATCTTAATCATGAATTAAAAGAAATTTTACAAAAACTGTATGTTTTTTATTGTAATTATTTAATTTGAAAGTATTTGATAAAATTAATTATTTATTTATTATTTGACCAGGATGAAAGTATACCATTTCTATGGATTTCGTGAATATCATGTTAAATATTTGATAAAATTTTATCAATTTCTACACAATATTGTTAGTTATAAATTTAATAATAATTTAAATAATTTAAATAATGACAATGCTATTGATGACAATAATGATAAAACAATTGTTAAACAATTGAATATTGACCATGTACTATTTGCTTTTCAAATATTATATTATGGTTATTCAATATCAGCCATAATTATAATAATGGAAATAATATTAAATTATATAAAATTGTTTATTAACTAAACATAATACTCAGCAAAAGTATATTTGGATAATCAATAACCTATTCAACTGATAACTACACAAATTTTATCATAATGTTTATTAAATACTTGTTTTTATTTGTATGTTTATAGTGGTATTGTTAAATAGTAAGATAAAAATTTATTGAGTATTAAAATTAAATTATGATAAAATTTTATGTTTAGTATTTAATTTTAATATTATATAAATATTATTTAACTATTGCCATGGATAACATTTGTTATGATAATTTAAAAAATAAAAAAATGTTATTATTTTTATTAAAAAAAAGTGTTTGTAGTTAACTATAAATATCTACATTATTACTCACAATCACATCATTATAATTAGAATTTTTTATTTAATAATTTATTATATAATTAATAATAAATATAACTAATATATAGATTTTAGTTTGATTTTTTTTTTAATAAACTACACATAGAGTATGAGTCTATATTTATTCAATAGTAATGTATATCAGCATAAGTATTATCAATGTAATTGAAAATTTTATATGACCAGGATGCAAGCATATCTGCATCATATTGTTTAGGATAAATTTTATTAAAAATTATTTATACTATCATAATGCTATTGATGACAATAATGTTAATACAATTATTGTTAAACAATTGAATAATTATATTTGCTTTTCAAAATAGTTTATTATAGCTATTCAATATCAGCCATAATTATAATAAGTAAAATAAATATCAATAAATTCTATAAATTTGTTTATTAACAAAACATAAAATTTTTGTAAAAGTCATGTTACCTATTGAACTCATATTGAATTTATACAAATATTTGGTTTCAGTAAAACTCGGGCTCAGGTAGTTGAATAAAATTCATTTATTATGGAAAATTATATATCGGCAATACTATACAGACCCGCATATAATAACAATAAAAGTTTTTTGCAAATAATTAATGGTTTTGATTATTATTATATTTGGTTATTAATTTGTTTGACTTTTGTTATCATAATAACATTTATTTTCATTCAAAATACTAGTATGAATAACCAAAATAATTCATTCAATGATTTATTATACTTGTATTTTGTAATAATGTTAGGCAAATGTAAGAATTTATTTAATAGAAAATAATTTTTCATAAATGATATAATTTTTTAAAATTATAAACAGATACTACAATTAAAAAATTATAGTTCAAAATTAATGATTGCATTGGTATTATTTATGTCGTTTATTATAATTCAATACATCAATGATAATTATAGCTATGTTTCTTCGGGAGTTAAAATGACCAAAATAGGTCGGGAAATCGGGAGTAAAAAATGGCAAAATCGGGATATAAATCAGAAAACTAAATTTTGTTTTATTCTTATAGTACTAATAATAAATAGTTTATATGTCCAAAAATCGGTTATATTTGCTAAAAATAATTTATTTTCAGTTTTTAATTGAGTAATTGATTATAAAAATGCATTTATTTTTTATTTATAAACTACACTTTTTTTTAGCAAACTACCATAGTTAACAAAAAATACATTAATTAATTTAAGTATTACAGTAAATATTTTTACAATACATACAAAACTACAGTTTTTATAGCAAAATATTGTTTAAAGTGTGTTTTCCTCTGATACATATCGTCTCATTCATTGCTATTGAGTTAATATTGTATTAGATGTACTGATAATATTGTAATCAATATGTATTTAAGTGTTATGTCAATCAATATTTAGCGATTTTCGGCGAAAAAACACTTAAATAGTGTTTTTCGGGATTTTCTCAAAAAATACAAAAAATGGGGAAAAACAATAGGCGTTAATTTCATTCAAAATGTTGCCACATTTCTATAAATATTAAATTCCCGATAATTTAATGAATAATAAAGTTTCGGGAATTCCCGAAGAAACATAGTGATGATGATATCTCTAATGATAATATTTATTCAGCAATTGTTTCACAAAAACAAGAATTGAAAATATTCAACAATTAATTAATGAAAATAATTACAAAATTATAGTCATTGAAGATTCGACTACATATAGAAGTTTTTAAAAAATAATTTTTTTTACATTAATACTTTTACATTTACACAAATAGTAATTACAAAATTTGTTGCATATTTTTAAATACATTTATTATATTATAATAATATTTTGTATTAATACTATTACTATAATATAAAATAATACAAAAGTAAATAAAACCAATTTATATTTTAAATAAATATCGTATAATAATAGCAACGATCAGAATTTTAGGGTTATAATCATTTTTTTTAAATTTTATTATTAATATACAGTATTATAAAATTAATATTTACATACATTTTATATCCCGAAAGATTGCTTTTATGTATAACAAACAAAACCAAAAAAAGTTTTTTGCAAAAGAAACATTTTTTTAAATATAATATTTTTGTTTTGTGTTTTGACTTAACATATTAAAAACACACTGTAGTGTCAAAACTTATACATTGTGTAATAATTTATTATTTCTATAAACTATTATATTGTAATATAAACAATGTGATCTCACTATATTTTTATGTGCATTTAACATTAATTCAGTTTTATTTCAATGTGATTATATACACTTGTGACGGCACCTAATGAACATTCCTCTTAATTAATATTATTATAGTATTATTATATTATTATATCATTAACAACACTCAACATTGGCTTTTTATAAAGATTCGCTTCAATGACGGGAAAGTCAACCACAAACCCGTCACATTTTAATTAAAATAATGTTATTTTAACTATTTTACTTTTTTTCTTTATATAATAACTAGATTCATATAAATTTTAAAAACAAAAATTTTTATAAAAAGCGAAAATTTTTCTAATTTAGATCAAAAAGTCTGGGAGTAAAATTCCAATTTCTTAGTGGGTATTTTGGCCTTACCCCCTATCCCACCTTACTTAACCCTGAATATATTGTTTTTATGTATGTTTTTTTCATGTGTATTGCTTTTACACTATAAGTTGATATTTATTTATTTAGTATTATTTTTAAATATATTTAGTTAATGTCAGGATCAAGGGCCAATTTATTGCCCCCAATTGGAGATAATTTTTATGCCGTTAAGATAATTCTTGATAGTAAAATTGTGCAAAAGGCGAAACATTATACATTATAAAATAATTGAAGTATGATAATATATATAATTCATGGAAACCGGAAGAAACCAAGATCTTGATCATTCAGCTTTATAAACGACAACTGTCACATAAGCGCTACCGATGTACCGATGAATAAACAGAAGATCAACACTCAGCGTCGATATCAAAATCACATAAAAAGTCGAAGAAGTCAATACCAACAAAACCCAGGACTTTGAAACGAAATAAGACAAAACAATCTCACATCGACACATATCTAACATCAACAAGAAATTCACCAACACCCACTCACAAAACCAAAATTTTTGCATAAAGATCCCTTATATAATTGTTATTTTTGTTTCCCAAGACTGAAAATAACAATAAAGACATTGTTATCGATAAGGATTTAAAGGACAATGATCTTGGTGTATATAATAAAATTGATAGACATCAAATAACGTTGCCTACATAACTTCACCATTTTTTCTTAATAAAAAGAAATCAACAGTTGATGTTGCTGATTATAATGATTGTCTAGAAAGTGATTTTGATGAAGTTGTAGAAAAACTAATTAGTTTGTTTGTCGATGATGTCAATAAAAATGTTGATAAACAATGAAAATAACGAATAAAAGTTTATTTACGATAATGATGACTAACTCAAGCAAAAAGTATAAATTTATATGTTATTACTTTAAATAAGATTTGAATTAAAACATTTCATATTATATACAATTTGCATATCATTACAGGCTATTATCGCACAGCCATCAGCGCTTTGTCAACGCCATCAGTACGAGCAACGCACAGTCACTCACAGAATATGCAGGGTATATATCAATACATTTGTTAGCATTAAAAATAGAGACAAAAACATCCAAATTACAGTTGTATAAGTAATTAAGTATTAAGTTTTAACTAAATGCAATGCACACATACTTTACAAGTTCTCCTTAGAAAACATTTGAAATTATGATTTAAAACATATTATTTAATGTGGAAATGTATGTAAAGGCAGACTTTTAGTTAGCTTTGTTAATGCAATATATTATATAATTATTATATGAAGTTATTATTATTTTTTTTTGTTGTAACATTCATTACACTTCTCATACCATTGTAATTTTTAGAAATATTTTTATATTTAGTTATGACAATACTTTTATTACAATTACAATACAATTACCTGAAAAATTTAATTATTACAAAATTAATATGTTATACTAAATTGTACTTTCATATATTTGCTGTGTGTATATAATGCAGTTATTTGTAGATTTTAGAGTAAGACATAAAAAAACATTTTATGAGAGATTTTTGCTGTTTTGCCAATAATAAGCGCTACACAAACTACATGAGCCATTCTTGTTGTCAGTAAAAGAGGGCATATTGTATATCATAGTTGTCTAATTCTAATGGCTATTAACTTTTTGGTTCACCTATGCCTGTATTATATAAAAACTTACAATACTTTCGCTGTATTGTAATGATGTGTAGTATCTCACAAGTATCTTTCTGAGGCATCAAAACATTTTACGATACAATTTTATGGCCAAATCATGAATATTGTGATGAATAATATTTTTTTCGCAAAAACACTCATACTAACCAAATGTTTAAATAAATTAATTATTTTATTTGATTTTGTTATCAAACAATATTTCTTATATATTCTTAACTCAATTAAGACTACATAATGTGTTTTAACTAATTTAATACTATAATTATTTTTTATTAAAATTACCAAATTTTAGAAATATATTTTACACAACTTATTAGTTTGCGTTTACATTTATAAAATAGTTTATCTATAAATTAATAAATAAAAATAAATAACTAAATATAAAATTAAAAATATTTTCTATATTTTAAACATTTAGTAAATAATATAAAATAATTTCAAAAACTACAGCAATATAATGTACAAAAAAATTAATACTAAAAATTACATTTAAAATCATCAATGAAGTTGTTTTCGGATATAACAAATATCACAACAACAACAGCAAACTAATTTAACCAATTTAAGAGATTTTCTATCAAAGTATAACACAAGTAAAAAAAATACAATTACTGGTCAGGAAAGTATAGGTTTCGAATCAATGGAAATATTCCTTACAATGAAAATGTCAGAGAATTGTATTCATTTTCCTCTAAGTATTTCTATTGGGCAAAAATCTGTATTGAGTAGAGTATTGATAGATTCGGAAATTGACTTCGGAAAAATAAGGCGCTAAATTTGCTATATATAGAGAGTGCACTTATGTACTCTCTGATTTTGATGACCCGATTTTGTATTGAAATAAAGGAAAATAAAGCAAGTTAATTGTATATTTATTGGCCGCAGGAAGTCCGGTGCCTGGCCCGTAGGACAACACTCGGCACAGGTGGCCGTATTTAATGTATTTGTGCCGCTTTCCTTCCTATATATACCCTACTTACGCTGCATTTTGTAACAGCGGTGGGATGAACCAAAAAAACCAGTGACTGATGTTGTGGGACATGAGTTCGGGACAAAGGAACAACAATAATAACAACAAAGTTGTTGATCATATGATGACGGTAGCCGACAGCCACCGATACTGACGACTCACATATACACATACTGTTGTGATGGATGTGTTGCTGGTCACCAATAACAACAGTTGATGGCCATTCCACCAATACCTTAGCCCGATACCAGGACTTCGCTTAATATCTCCGATCGAGTTTTCCAACACCAATGTCCAACCACACATAGAACCTTTTAAAATTGAAACCCGTAATGATGTKTACGAACCCTCATTGATAGTTGACCGCACAAAAGTTAAAGAAATTTAATAATAATATTTAATAATTTGATGTTATTAGGTTATTCTGACTGTTTAATTAAAATATACGATATTGTTAATTTCCACAAGATTGCGACATATAGCATTGATTGTAAGGAATCCAAAAATCAAATAGAAACCAAAAACAAATAAGTTTTATTGCTGTTTCTGATTATAAGCTTTTCCAAATTGACTATGCCGACCCGTACCAAACATATCTCAACCAAGTATAGAAACCTAAAATATCACTTCGACGGATATAGACATTATATCTTTCACGAATCAGGTGTCATAAGTAAACTTAGTTATTATTAAACACTTAGTTATTCCCAACAGAAACGAAATAAAATTATTTTATTTCAGCAAAATTTTAAGCTGTATTGACTATGTTCAGGGTTTGAGTTGTTATGCCAATCCCTCGGTCATTATGTTAAAATGTTTCTTATAAGTTACCTTAAGTTTTACGCAATAATAGATATAAGTGTTAAAGTTGATGAACAGATTTCAGTAATCTATAAAAATAAAATCCCTGTCAATACCCTTTAATGGATTCAATTCCTACAAATTCAAAGTATATGGAAAGCATTTATATTTTAGTCATGTCTCAATTTTCACTATAGAAACCCCAATTGATAACTTCATTGAGGTTTTGCTTCTATTGCCCGACGATAACAAAGGATTTAGGAAATTAGAAATTAGTGATGAAGTCATTAATGATTTTTGTTTACAATCAGATTTTTTGATAAATTTTTATATAACAATATTAATATTTTATAATATTAAGACACAATTATTTTAAAAACCATAAAATTAAAAAGTACTAATTTTTTAATTAAATTCAATTTATTATTTTTTCAGACACATCCCATTATACAAGAAAATAGATTTGAATTTATAAGTTATCCAAAGTTTTTTTTAGTTTAGTATTATTAAAATTTTATTAAATTTTAATAATGTATTATTAAGTACTTTAGAGATAATCGATTGTTTTATTAAATATTATAAACTTCAAGATATCTAATTCAAGATTCAAGATATTCAAGATATAAGATATCTAGTATTATCTAATACTAATAATGAACTAAATTATAGTAATAGTAGTAATAATAATATTCTCGATTCTAATTATATTAACGATAATACTATTGTTAAACAATTGAATCTAAATAATTTTGAATTGACATTTAAAATATTATATTATGTTTTTTTAATATCTTTTATATTCAAAATAATTGAAATAATATACTATTATATTAAGATTAATTTATTTAAAACAATTAAATATTAATTAAATATTGTTATTTTATACAACCATTTATATATAACAAGTTATATACAATAACTAATTATAATTTGTTAATTTTAAATTAAATTATTTCTTATTTCATTTCAATTATATTCATTTTAATTTTTAAATACTGTATTATAGCTAAATTATAGTATTAGTTAAAACAATACAATATATATTTTATTTGATATTATTATTTAATTACAATTAATTTTTAGCTACGTTTCTAAAAGATACTAACTTTTATAAATAGTGATTAAAATGTTGTTATTTAATTAATATTATAATATTCAATAATATTTAAAATATATAATTGCTAAATGTTATACTATAAATATTCCCTTTTTGAAAAATCATTTTATTGTGCAAAATGTTTTTTAATAAACATTTATTAATAAATTTATAATAAATGATTTTTTAAATAAAAAATATAACAAAGGTTTGAATTAATTTTTTTTATAAATTTATATTCGTTTTTTTATTATTAATATATATTTAATTAAATTTATTGTATTCATATAATAATTTGATTAAAAATAGATCATTATATCATAAATTAAATAATGTGATATTTTATTGAATACTTTATTTATTATTTATTTTATTACATTTAAGTACTGTATTAATAATAGTTTTATTTAAAAAATAATAATGTAGCGATAAATAAAACTGATATTTATTAAATAAAAGTTTATATAAAAATATTTTATAAATATATTTTTCAATATTCAACTATTATCATAGTTATTATTTAGTAATTTTTTAAAATTTTATTTAACTATTATAAACATTTCTAGACATACAATATACTGATAAATTAAAAAATGCAATATTTTTACTGTTTTCATAGCATATTACACACAAATTTAACACAAAGTGATTTGATTGTTGGTATCTATTCTAATGAGGTATTGTTATGACAATAATTACATTAATTAATGAATTAATATTACTAAAAAATATATTACAATTTATTTTTAATTATTAATAGGTTGTTAATATTGTCAATAATGTGGTATATTTTTGTCAAATGCATGCCTATTTTTATTTATTACTATTAAATCATCACAAATTAAAGTATTTATAACTATTTATAATATTAATAAATAATTGCTGTATATTTTTTAAGTATATCACATATGAACTAAAAAAATATTATTTTATAAAACTAGTGTCACTGTTAGTATTGCTTATGAAAACTTTGGCGGCCATTGTTTAGTCAATGGCAGTTGTAATGGTATGATTGAATTATTTCATCAAAAGGTTTGCAGATAACTATTATTATTATTAAATAAAATAATTTAATATTAATAGTAAAATTAAATTTATTTTTTACTTTTATAAAATTATTAATTCATTTTAAATAGTTAGTCGATTTTTCTATGGCACCATTTACTTATACCAATGATCGGGCACATCTAGTTGATTATAATTCACTTATTATGCGTGATTATAAATCAGCTATACTGTATTGTCCTCTATATAACGATAATACAAATTTCATACAAATAATTAATTGTTTTGATTGTTATATTTGGTTATTAATTAGTCTAACATTTCTAGTCATAATTTTATTTAATATGGTTCACAATAATATTATGAATAACAAAACTAATTCATATTATGATTTATTATACTTGTATTTTGCAATAATGTTAGGCAAATGTAAGAAATTATGTTAAATATTTTTAATTTAATACAAAATAACTTTATGTAAATATTAATAATAACAATAATAACTTTTTATAAACAGATACTACAATTAAAAATTATGGTTCAAAATTAATGATTGCATTGGCATTATTTATGTCATTCATTATTATTCAATATATTAGTGATAATATTTATTCAACAATTATTTCACAAAAACTTTCAAAAATTAATAATATTAGAGAATTAATTGATGAAAATAATGATAAAATTTTAATTGTTAACAATTCATATAATCATATTCAGTTTAAAAAAGTATTTAGTATTTAAATTTAGTATTAAATCTGATTTAAACTTTTATTATTTTCTATTATTTTAGATGTATCCCGAAATACCGGTCAATAGATATGAAATACTAGATTATTCCAAACAATTTGAATTTAATACAATAAAAATGTTATTAAATCATAATAAAGTAATGATTAATACTCTAGAAATTATTGAAAATTTATATAAATTTTATAAACAATATTTACTAGACTTAACATTATTAGAAAATCAATCAATTTATATGGGATTTATTATACGTAAAAATATTAGTATTGATGTCAAAACAATTTTACAAAAACTGTATGTTATTTTAATGAATATTCAAAATATTCAAAAAATAAATAAATATTTTATTTAAATTAATTTATATTACCAGGACAAAACAACTTTATAATTATGGATTTTATGATTTTCATTTTAAATATGTAATTAAATTTTATAGATTTAAGCATATTTTTGATAATAATTTGAATGCCTATAATGCTATTGATAACAATAATTATGTTAATACTATTGTTAAACAATTAGATATTGACCATGTTAAAATTGCTTATAAAGTTATATATTATGGTTACTCAATATCAGGAATATTTGTAATATTAGAAATGATATACAAATACATATATTTATAATAAAAACATTTAATCAATTGTTGAATTGTTTTTCAATATTATGCATTTTATTACACTAAAAATATAATAATAAGTCTTAAAATAAATTTACTTAACAACAAATAAATATTAATTTATATAATTTTTAATTATTATTTTTATTTAATATTTATTTAAATACAAACATAAACTTTTCAATAAAATAATATATTTTATTTAATATATACCATAAAGTTAATTATTTATATTAATATATATATATTTCAATACAATATAAATAATGTTTTTGCTGTTTTTATATATTGTCAGCCAAAATGTTATTTAATAAATATTAATTCATACTTGAAATTAAATAGTTTTTAATTAAAAATTTATAAATAATATTTTATTTACATAATAACATATTTTAATTAATAATAAGTATTATTGTAATACTTTACTTAACCTTAAAATTTAAAAATTATAGTTATATCTATTCTATTATATATATATATAAATTAGTTTTCATAAAATAGTTATTATTGATAATAATGGTAGTAGTAGTTATTGAAGTTGTTATGACTTTTATTATATTACCGTTAAATAATTATTTTATAAAATCAACAAAATTAATATAAAATGTTAGACACACACTGTTTTAATGGCACTTTAAATACAAACAGTTCTCAAAATGATTTGGTTCTTGGTATTTATCCTAATGAAGTATAAATTAATATTTTAATAATTGTTTTTTAAATATATAATTTAATAAATTTATTTTATTTATAGATTTTAGATACCATCAATAATACTGTAATATTTTGTCAAAAATATCCATATTTTTATTCAATACTTGTTAAGCATTTAAAATTAAAGTATGAATAATAATTATTTATTATAAAATATAAGTATATCAAAAAAACTTGTAAAAAACATAAGATTTTATTTAAGGGAATTAATTATTAATACAATTTGCACGTAAATACAGTATTTATCTAATATTTTGAAATAAATTTTTTAATAGAATAAGTCTATCAATTGCTGACTCCAATGCCAGTGGAAACCGTTTAAGGAACGGTAGTTGGATTGGTTTAATTGGATTATTACAACAAAATGTATTATTACTTATTTTATTTGATATACTACACTAAAATATAACTAATGATAAATTGTAATTTGGTTTTTTAGCTAGCTGATTTTAGTAGTACACTGTTTAGTTACAATACACTACGAGCTCAGTTAGTTGACTATAACACACTAATTATGGATAAATTTACATTAGCTATACTTTATTGTCCCGGATATGAAAATATTAATAGTTTTCAAATGATTATCAATGGATTTGATTATTTTATTTGGATATTAATATGTTTTTCGTATATATTTTTGTTTCTATTTACTTATTTAATAATTATAGCTTCAAGAAATAGTTATATTAATACTAGTAATAATAATAATAATATTTCAAATTTTGTTAACTTATTATTTGTTTATTTGACTATATATTTGGGAAAAGGTAAGTTTAATATTTTTATACTTATAGATATTTTCTTATATATTTATTATTTATCAATTAGGTATTGAGGTTAAACACAATTATCAAAAATCATTGATAATTTTAGCAATATTTTTGTCATTTATAATGATGCAGTTTATCAATGATATCTTATATTCAGCTATTGTGTCACAAAAATTGCATAAAATAGAAACTATTGAACAGTTAATAAATGAAATTAATATTAAAATAATATTTGTTGAACAATCATTGCCATTTCGTCAACTAACTAATGTAATCAAATTGATATTTATTTACATTACAAATATATAGTATTTATTAATTTTTAAAATTTATTTATTTAGATATATCCAAATCTTTCATTAAGCAGATACGAAATAATAAGTTATAATAATTTTTTTTCATTTAATACGATTAAAAAATTATTAAATAGCAATAAAATACTTATTCATACGAGTGAACACATTGAATGTCTATATAATTATTATCGACAATATTTACTACATATTTCGCCTATTGATAATAGTCCATATAGTTTTGGATTTATTTTAAGCAAAAATCTACAAAATAATGTAACAAAAAAAATTTTGCAAAATTTGTAAGATATTGTTGTATAAATAATTTTTTAATCATTATATTTTAAATTAATCTAATTATTTTATATTTAATAATTTTGTTTTATTATCTAGATTTAAAAATTATTATTATTATGGTTATCGTGACTACTATAATAATAATATGGTTAAACTATATGGATATCTTAATACAGTTAATAATAAATACAAAAATTATAGTCAATTTAATAGATTAAATTCAAATGTAAATACTATAGATATTTATGAACCAATTGTAAAATCATTGAATTATAATAATTTAAAATTTATTTTTCAATTATTATTATTTAGTTATGCATTATCAACTATAATATTGTTTACTGAAATAATAATATTTTCATATTTTTAATTATCATAATTAGTTTATATAATGTTTATTTAAAACGTAATTATTTTTACATAATCTATTCAATAAAAATAATATATTTTATTATGTATAGTAAATTTAATTACTTATTTATTTATTCTAAAATATATAACTTTAATTTATCTTCAATTTTATAATTCGGAGATTATTATTTAATAAATATTGATGTATACAATATTATTTAATAGGAATTTTAAAAATTAATTAAAAATACATGAATAGAATTTTATTATTAAGTAAATACTGTAATAATACTATTTAAATTATAAATAAGTATATTTATATAATACTTTATTTTATACTGTAACTTATAAAAATTTTATTTCTATTAAATATTAAAGACAGTAATATAATAGTAGTAGTTATTGAACTTGTTATAAGGATAGTCACGTAATAAATTGTAATTATATTATATTTTTAAAATTTTAAATTATTATAAAATGTTGGACACACACTGTTTTAATGGCACATTAAATACAAACAGTTCACAAAGTGATTTGGTTCTTGGTATTTATCCTAATGAAGTATAAATTAATATTTTAATAATTGTTTTTTAAAAAATATATAATTTAATAAATTTATTTGATTTATAGATTTTAGATACCATCAATAATACTGTAATATTTTGTCAAAAAAATCCATATTTTTATTCAATACTTGTTAAGCATTTAAAATTAAGGTATGAATAATAATTATTTATTATATAATATACTTAAATAGAAAAAAACTTGTGAAAAACATAATATTGTATTTTAGGAAATTAATTATTAATTTTGAAATACAATTTGAACGTAAATACAGTACTTTTATCTAATATTTTGAAATAAATTTTTTAATAGAATAAGTCTAGCAATTGCTGACTCTAATATTGGTGGCAACCCTTTAAGGAACGGTAGTTGGAATGGTTTAATTGGATTATTTCAACAAAATGTATTATTATTTTTTTCTTTGATATACTATACTAAAATATAACTAATGATTTGGTTTTTTAGCTAGCTGATTTTACTACTTCAGTGTTTAGTTATAATACTGTACGAGCTCAGTTAGTTGAGTATAACTCACTAATTATGGATAAATTTACATTAGCTATACTTTATTGTCCCGGATATGAAAATATTAATAGTTTTCAAATGATTATCAATGGATTTGATTATTTTATTTGGATATTAATATGTATTTCATATATATTTTTGTTTCTATTTGCTTACTTAATAATTATTACTTCAAAAAATAGTTATATTAATAATAGTAATACTAATAATAATATTTCAAATTTTGTTAACTTATTATTTGTTTATTTGACTATATATTTGGGAAAAGGTAAGTTTAATATTTTTATACTTATAGATATTTTCTTATATATTTATTATTTATCAATTAGGTATTGAGGTTAAACACAATTATCAAAAATCATTGATAATTTTAGCAATATTTTTGTCATTTATAATGATGCAGTTTATCAATGATATCTTATATTCAGCTATTGTGTCACAAAAATTGCATAAAATAGAAACTATTGAACAGTTAATCAATGAAATTAATATTAAAATTATATTTGTTGAAAAATCATTACCATTTCGCCAATTAACTAATGTAATCAAATTGATATTTATATAATTACAAATATACAGTATTTATTAATTTTTAAAATTTATTTATTTAGATATATCCAAATCTTTCATTAAATAGATACGAAATAATAAGTTATAATAATTTTTTTTCATTTGATACAATTAAAAAATTATTAAATGGCAACAAAATACTCATTAATACCAGTGATCAGATTGAATGTCTATATAATTATTATCGACAATATTTACTACATATTTCGCCTATTGATAATAATCCATATAGTTTTGGATTTATTTTACGAAAAAATCTACAAAATAATGTTACAAAAAATATTATGCAAAATTTGTAAGATTTATATTATCTAATTATATTATTTATATTAGTAATTTATATTAGCTATATAAATAATTATTTTATTTTTATATTTTAATTAATCTAATTATTTTATATTTAATAATTTTGTTTTATTAACTAGATTTAAAAGTTATTATTATTATGGTTATCGTGACTACTATAATACAAATATGGTTAAACTATATGAATATCTTAATAAAGTTAATAATAAATTAAATAGATTAAATTCAAATGTAAATACTATAGATATTTATGAACCAATTGTAAAATCATTGAATTATAATAATTTAAAATTTATTTTTCAATTATTATTATTTAGTTATGCATTATCAACTATAATATTGTTTACTGAAATAATAATATTTTCATATTTTTAATTAATTTGTTTATATAATGTTTATTTAATACTTAATTATCTATACAAAAATTATTCAATAAAAATAATATATTTTATTATGTATTGTAAATTTAATTATTTATTTATTTATTCTAAAATATATAACTTTAATTTATTTATAATTTTATAACTCTTATAGTTTATTATTTAATATATATTGATGTATAAAATATTATTTAATAGTAATTTTAAAAATTAATTAAAAATACATGAATAGAATTTTATTATTAAATAAATAGTAATACTATTTAAATTATAAATAAGTATATTTATATAATACTTTATTTTATACTGTAACTTATAAAAATTTTATTTCTATTAAATATTAAAGACAGTAATATAATAATAGTAGTTATTGAACTTGTTATAAGGATAGTCACTTAATAAATTGTAATTATATTATATTTTTAAAATTTTAAATTATTATAAAATGTTGGAAACACAGTGTTTTAATGGCACTTTAAATACAAACAGTTCACAAAGTGATTTGGTTCTTGGTATTTATCCTAATGAAGTATTATCATCAATATATTATATTAATAATTGTTTTTTTAATTGTTAATATTTAAATTATAATAAAATTATTTGATTCATAGATTTTAAGTATTATTAATAATACTGTAATATTTTGTCAAAATAATCCATATTTTTATTCAATACTTGTTAGTCATTTAAAATTAAAGTATGAAAATTTCGTTTTTATCATAAAAGTTTTCAATATAATATTTAAAATACAATATTAATAGAATAAGTCTAGCCATTGCTGACTCTAATATTGGTGGCAACCCTTTAAGGAACGGTAGTTGGAATGGTTTAATTGGTTTATTACACCAAAATGTATTATTAGGATTTTTTCTTTAATATACAACAAAATACTAATATGTTATTTTGTAAAAATTTATAATAAATTATAATTTTTTAGCTAGCTGATTTTACTGCCGTACGGTTCAGTTACGATACAAAACGGGCTCAAGTAGTTAATTATAGCACTTTAATTATCAACAAATTTAAATCAGCTATACTTTATTGCCCCGGATTTGAAAATATTAATAGTTTTCAATTAATTTTTAATGGATTTGATAATATAATATGGGGTTTAATATGTTTTTCTTATGTATTTCTGTTTCTATTAACTTATTTTATAATTATTGCTACAAAAATTAATAAAAATTCAAACTTTATTAGTTTGTTATTTGATTATTTGGCTATTTATTTGGGTAAAGGTAAGTTATTTTTAATTTTTAATATTATGAAATATATGTTGTGATTTATGTATGTTTATATAACAATTAGATATTAAAGTAAAATACAACTATAAAAAATCATTGTTAATTTTGGCAATATTTCTGTCATTTATAATGATGCAGTTTATCAATGATATCATATATTCAGCTATTGTGTCACAAAAATTGCATAAAATAGAAACTATTGAACAGTTAATCAATGAAATAGATATAAAAATTATATTTGTTGAAAAATCATTGTCATTTCGACAAATAACAAATGTAATCAAATTCATATATATATATATATATATATATATATATATATATTGAGTGTTAATAAAAATATGTTTATTAATTATTTAATTTTATTAATTTTAGATGCATCCAAATCTTTCACTAAACAAATATGAAATAATAGATTATAGTAATATTTTTGCATTTGAAACAATTGAAAAATTAATAAATGGCAACAAAATATTTATTCATGCATTTGAAGACATTGAATGTCTATTTAAGTATTATCGACACTATTCACTATACATTTCACCGGTCGATAACAATCCCTATAGTTATGGATTTATTGTACCTAAAAATCTACAAAATAATAAAACAAAAATTTTACAAATTTTGTAAGACATGAATTTAAACTGTATTTTAAATAATAAAAATGTGTTTCATTATTTTTTATTTAATAATTTTTTTTCATTAACTATAGATTTAAAAGTTATTATTATTATGGTTTTCGTGATTACTATAATACAAATAAAGTTAAACTATACAACTATCTTTATACAGTCAATAATAATAATAACAAAAATAATAGCCAATTCAATAGATTAAATTCAAATTCAAATGTAAATAATATTGATAATTATGAAACTGTTGTAAAATCATTAAATTTTAAAAATTTTAAATTTATTTATCAAATATTATATATAAGTTATGCAGTGACAACTATATTATTGTTATTTGAAATTTTATATTTCTTAATTCATAAATAACAAATAATTATAATATAATATTATTAATGTATATTCATACAATATTAAAATTATTGAATATTTTATATTTAAATCATATTTTTATTAATATGTTTTATTATTTTTAAAACATATGATTATATGAGTTTAAATAACACAAAAAATTATTAAAATGATTATTTTTCAATAACAAAATTATCTAATTATTAAATAAATATCTCTTAAAAATTAATTTATAATTAAAATTAATCTTATATTCATCATTTACTAATTAGTTAAAATTGAATATGCTAATTAATACAAGATTTATTACAAACAAAACATAAAAATATGTAGCAAACAATATGTCAAAACACATTCAATTAGTTTATTTATAGAAAACTTTTATAATTTGATACAAAAGCAAATATATTTATATTCAAGTCATTCAAAACTCACATTAAATACATATTTTCAATATATCTGTACATGAAATAATATAAATTATATTATATTATATTACAGAACACAAACATTATGTATAAAATACTGTTACTTATGTTTCCACAAAATACTAAATCATAAAATCATAATTAATAATTAGTTTATTTAGATTAATAACATAATAATTAATTTTAATTAATAATACATAAATCTTTAAATAAATAATATTAAAAATATTTACAATAACAAAATTTATATAATATATTAACCAATTTTAGTTTTAATCTAAACTAATGTCTTAATTTTATCTGCTGTCGAGTAAACCCTTTGTCCGGATCTTCAATTGTTTATAAGATTGCTATCAAATGGATATTATATTAGAGTTTTTATTGGGCTTATTGTTGTCATCTGTCTGTGAGCTATCATTTTCATCGATATTGTCCATCACTTCCATCCCTTGTTTACTACTTTGTTTTGTCTTAATTTTTTTGCCGTCCAATACTACAAACAGCAGAACACATATAAACAAAATAATTAAGACTTTCATTATATTTTGTCTGTATTTTGTTTAATAAAACTTTTTTTTGTGGTATTCAAAGACTACTTTACAAATGGAGATTTGATTAATAAATAAAATATTTATTTTTTAAAACACAGATTGAAATTAATAATTAACACATATTTTAAGTTTAATATTTTTTTAATTAATTTATTGAATAAAATATTAGCATTACAGTAGTGATAGTAAAAAATAATTAAATATTTTTATTAGATATATACCTGTAAATAATTATTGTAAAAACGCAATTGTAACCTAGCATCATCTATAATTTTTTTAAAATATGTATAAAAACAAAAATTAATTATATAAAATTTATATTATTTTAACAATAAATGTTGCCATCTAAAAACAATGTTAAAAAACTAAATAAAAAAATCTAATCTAGGGTGAACCAAATTTTTAACGTTGTCAAAGTTAATTTTTATACAATCCCTCATGCGCACAATTTCAAGTAATTTCAAGCAATTTTTTTTGCTAAATTGCAAAAACTTACCAACACTACTACTAATAATAATAGTAATATTAACCGTTTTAAATATTGTTAATTAAACAAATTGTGAGATCTATCTGATTGTCGTCTAAAACACAACTCCCTTAATAAACATAATATACAGGTATATAATAAAATAACTGAAAACCCAAATATACAGTCAATTAAATAAAAAAAACAGTATTATTTAAGTATCAGAATTAAGATATGAGAATAACAATAATTATTAATAACATATATTCAATAAAAAGTTTGTGTAAATTATTGTCGACCTATAGCTTAATATTTAAATATTATATAAAATAAATAATTTACAAAATTAATGTTAATTATTTTATTTTTTATAGTTTGTAGAATTTATTTTTTGTATATTATCAATTTTTCTTAAAAATATTTATGTTTATGTATTTTATATTTCTATTCATAATATAATTATTTAAGCAGTAATGGAAAAACTTTTAAATATTTATTTCTCATATTATCATTTGATTTGACGTTTTGTGGAAATTTGTATTTAAATGAAAAATATTTCAATAGTTATTCTGATGATAATTATTAACATTATTTTTATTGTAATATTACTATTAAGATTAATCATATTGACTATTGTTTTAAGTAAAATTATTGAATAGCCAATTGTTTTTTTTATAAAAATTTTTAATATTATTATAATTACGTGTTTTCTTGTATAGTAAGTTTGACAGTTAATATTAACAGTTGACAAATAATATAATTATTTCTATTGATTAAAGTTGTGATTATTATGACAGTTACTAAAATTATACATATTTAAGTAGTATTGGTTTGAATTAATTTCTATAAGTTTTTATATCAGTTGTCAAATTTGCAAATCTTTTTTTTATTTAAATAAATAGTTTTTTCACTTTTATTATTTTTATTTCATATTTATTACTATGAAAATAATTTTGTTTTGCAATTCATCATTTGCTATATGTTAACCTCTATTATCTATTAGTATTTATTAAACTGTATTAATAATATACAGTAGTATACAATAGTGTAATATATTTAAAGATATATTGTAGTTATTGTATAAATATTTTCTGAAATATACATTACATTTAAAAAAAAAGTTATAATAATAATATTAATAATAGTAGATAATATATTATAATAAAAATAATAATATTCAATATATTGTTATTGTTATACTACATGAAATTATAAAAAATATTTACATAATATTAAAATATAATTTCAATTTACTTCTGTTTCGCAAATAATATTTATGTTTAACAATAAATACAATTAAAAAAATGTTTAAATTATTTTTTTATAACTTACTGTATATAAAATTACTTGAAACATTGTGTTGATTATTTTGTATTAAAAAAAATATTTAATAATATTATAAATAACTAACATTTAATACATAAAAATGTCTAATTTTTATTGTGCTCAAGGTAATTTATATAAAGAAGATTTATTTCATAATAACACTATTAATAATAATATTAATTCTCATCATTTAATTATTGGTATTTATCCCAATGAGGTGATTAATAATAATATTATAAATATTCTACTAATTAATAAATATTATTATTATCTATAGATTATCAATATTACTAAAAATTGGGTAATATTTTGTCAAAAAAATCTCTATTTTTATAAAATACTTAGGGATTACTTTAGAGTAAAGTTTGTAAAAAATTATTTAATTATAATTTTAAGTCCTAATTACTAATAAATTAATAATTATTTGCATATTAAGTATTAGCATAAGTGTTTCATTTGATAATTTTGGTGGCGTACGTTTGGGGAACGGTAGCTGGAATGGCATGATTGGTCTATTTCAACAAAAGGTTATATGATAAATAAAAATGCTATTGTAGTTTACAATATTAAATAAATATGTTGATTTAAACATTTGGATAGTTGGCTGACTTCACAATGACTACATTTGGTTACGACACCAAACGGGATCAGATAGTCGACTATAATTCAATGATTATGTGGAGCTCTGTATCTCCAATACTATACTGTCCCACATATGAAAACATACAAAGTTTTACACAAATCATTAATGGATTTCATTATTTTGTTTGGCTATTAATGTTGACAACATTTTTCATGATAATATTGATTACATATCTAAATAATATTATTATTGCTAGAAATCAAAACACATGTTTAATATTTATAATTTTTTACTATTTTAGCATATATTTAGGCAAAGGTTTGTAATAATTATATTTTAATTAATTTTTTATAAAATATAACTAAAATTTATCTCTTTTTTTAAATATCATTACTAGCTATTAAAATAAAAAATTATGATAAAAAATCACTCATATTGTTAGCACTGTTCATATCGTTTATTATGATACAGTTTATCAATGATAATATTTATTCAGCTATAATGACACGAAACTTACATCAAATTAATACAATAAATGATTTAATTAGCGATAATAATATGAAAATACTGTTTGTAGACAAATCACTATCGTATCGCTATTTAAGTAAAGTAATGTTGTTTATAATTTTATTAATATTAAAATAATATTTGCTAACAACAACAAAAATAATACTGATTTTATTAATAAATATATTTTTGTTGCAGTCATATCCCAATATACCAGGGTCAAAATTTGAGGAAATAGGTTATAATGAATTTTTTGCTTTAAGTACTATTGAAAAGATATTAAATCATAATAAAGTGGTCATCAATACTATTGAACACATTGAATGTCTTTATAATAATTATTATCGACAATATTCACTATACATAACATCATTGAATTCAAATATTTATTGGTCTGGATTTATAACAAGAAAAGGTCTAACAAATCATATGAAAAAAATTTTACAAACATTGTATGATATTATTAATTATAAGTGATTTTTGTTTAAATAACATAATTAAGAAAAAAATATCAATTTATTATTATAATAATAAAATATTTTTTTTTGTTTACAGAATACAAATATTTAATAATTATGGATTTCGCGAATTTCATATAAATAATATGATTAAATTTTATGGTATGTTAAATATTGTAAATAATGTTAATGTAAATTACAATAAACCAACTTATGATGATTCGGATACAATTACTAAAGATATTGTGGAAAAATTGAATTTTGACCATGTTCAACTTTCGTATAAAATATTATTTTATGGCTGTCTAATTTCATCTATAGCATTATTTATAGAATATTTTAGTTTAAAATTTAAATCAAAAAAAAAAATTGTCCAAAAGTGGACAGGGATGTGGTTATACATGATTTATTATATATTAAGTTTTTGACAAAACATTTAAAAAAATTGTTGTGTTTTTATACTGCATTAAAAATAAATAAAATGCCACAGTATTTAATATAGTCTAAAATTCATAGATTTAATTTATAATAATTTCTATTATAATTGTATTTACGGGTAATAATATTTTTTCTGTATTTATTTATACAAATATAATATATTTTTTAAATAGCTATAAATTATATTAAATTAATGATATATCATAAATAAACAAAAATAAATACCGTATAATAATAAAGCAAATATATTCTAATTATAGATAATTATGAAATACAAAACATTTTTATTTTTTGTATTGATTTTAGTTGCGTTTTAAATGTTATAAATTAATTAATATTTTTAAGCAATTTAATCATTTAATTTACTCTATATTTCAAATGTAAAATAATAATAGTTATTAATCAATATGGCTGATCAGTTTATTAGTTTGTTTAGCATATCATATACAAAATATTAATTATTATATATTTAATTAATAATTATCATTTATATTAACTATTATACTTGTATAATACATTTCTTGAAAATAATTATTACATAATAAATGAAAATAAATTATATTTTAATTAAAATTTAATCATTTAAAATTAATAATTTTTACAAAATCATATAATAAAATCATAAAGATTAATATAATAAAAATTATTATAAAAATAATTTTTTAATAAATAAATAATAATATTATTATAATTAGATGAATAAATATAAATATATAATATTTGATTTAATTATTATTCAGATTCAATGACTACAGATTGCGATTGTTTTTGTTTTTGTTTGCCTGCTTTGGAAGCCTTGACTTTTTTATCACCACTGGTTCCGGACATTGTCTGAATCTGTCCGTCCTTTTGTGTGATAGCAATGGCACCCTTACTGTTACCCATAACTACTTTTTGCTCTTTTCCCTGTTTTTGTTTGGCTGACGTATTTGCCGTATCTTTTGTTTTTTTTATTTTTTTAGTTGCCTTATCCACAGCCGCCTTAGCATCTGTCGCCTTACCTAAAGCAGCCTTCGCTGGATTAGCTAATAACGAGTCCACTGATTTTTTTGGTCAAATAAATAAATTAAACAAAAATAATAAATTTATTGATAATGAAAATAACAATAATTTGATTTATATATTGTATGTCTGATGTTTGAGTTGATTGTTTGTTTTGCAATCTATAACTCAAATTGAAATTATCAATTATAGAATTTTTCATTTTTGTTTTATTTTAATTATTATTATTATTGATAAAAACTTAATTAAAATTGTATTTTATTTGACTATCACTTCTATACATACCGGCACCAGTTGTAGCCTCGGCGTCCTCTTCAGTCGCCTTTCCATTATCATCATCGCTGTCTTCATCTGCCGATTTGATGGCACCAATCAAGCCCTTAGCCTTACTGCCGGCAGTGCCGAGTAATGGACCGACACTACCAATATCTGTCTGTTCCTGTTCATTAGACTGTCGGGCTTTTATTTTTTTGCCACCCAATACCACAACAATCATTGTAAAGAAAAATACAATCAAAAGTTTCATTTTCTTTTAGATACTCGAAGTTTTCGACTACTTTACAAATGGAGATCTAATTAATGAATTAATTTTAAGAAATAGAAAAAATGTGATTTTAGTTACGACAACACAACACACAGATTGAAAATAATTTATTTAACACATACTGTATATTAAAGTTTAGTTTTTTTAAATTAATTAATTAAAATATTAAATATGGAAATATATTACGTGATCACTGGTATACAATTACTTAATTTTTTTTAGTCTAAATACATGTGAATTAATAAAGTCTTTATAAACTTTAAGCAATTTGTAAATGTACTAATTATTTGACTATATTTAACATAAATTTTTGTTTTTTTGTTGAAATAATAATTTTAGTTTTTAATCAAAAAACATATGGTCATTTATACTATAATAAATATATTTTTTTAAATTTTTGGTAATATTAAAAATTGGTTGTTTTAAAAAAAACTATTAACAAAATGATGAAAGCATTGATAGTTAAATGTTATTATCATATAAAAAATAAATCAAAATATAATAAATATTTGAGTTAAAAATGATTTATTTTTATAAAAACAAAAAAATATAATAAATATTTTAATTCTAAAAATTATAATTATAGAAAACAAATATAATAACAATTTTTTAAAAGATAATATTATAATATTGGTATTACAGAATTGATAGCATCAGTTTTATTATTATTAATATTATTATTATTATTAGAAGTAGTAGTAGTAGTGATAATATTACCGGTTATAGTAGTAGTAGTAGTTGGCATAGTAGTTGAAATAGTAGTTGTTTGGGTGATCATCTCAGTGTTGCTTCCGATGGTCTTCTCAGTGCTGCTTCCGATGGTCTTCTCAGTGCTACTTCCGGTCACTATATCTTTGACCTCATCATCATTTCCCGACAATGTTTCAAAATCTTCATTACTTTTTGTGAACACTTTTTTGTGAACCTTTCCGTTAGCGACCGATTGTTTCTGTGAATCGATCAGCTGCTGGATAGCCGTCTTTTTGCCCAATTTGGCCAATTGTTGACCCATTGACATCTGTTGTTGAAGCAGATAGTGTTTTGTGCCGAACGATGCGGCCAACTGTTGTTGACCCATATGGGTTTGCTGGGAGGCGGCACTCTGTTTGCTTGCTGTGTGCTCCTGACTGGACTGGGAGTCCTGTTGAGAACCTAGCTATATATTTATATAGCAATAAGATAGATAAAAATGTACGGATGCTTATTGAACTGTATATTCATTGAACAGGTAGTTTAAAAATTGTATGACAAACAAGCTCTACCTTAATACCGGACGGCAGTACGTCATCGGTGTCGTCCGATTCCCGTTTAATTCTGAGGCCTTTAGCCAAAGGCAATGTTAGTACTGTTAGCAAAGCTAATGCTATAATAACTTTAAACAGCATTATTGTTGCAAAACTTTTTTTTCAAAATCTATTCAATTAAATCTATTAAATAAAACCTCAAATGTGTTATTATAAAAAATGATTTTTTAATAATTTAATTAAATATAAATTTATAAATTATACAGTATATGTACTTAATATATATGAAATAAATGTTAGTACTGTATTTCATTAAATTTAATATAATAATGATAATAATGTTCGTAATAATTATTAATTGTAAAACTATTAATTTTATTAAAATTGTATTTAAAACACAATTTTTTTTTGTATTTTAAAATTATATTTAATAAAATGTTAAATAAGTAGAAAATAATGTTTTAAAAAATATTTAGACTTTATCTCATTAGTTTCTATTAGTAATTAATAGGGTATCCAATTGAAGTTATTTAACTATTTTTACCGATTTCGGAAAATGAGTACTCATATTAAATAAATAAGTATATGATATAAAAATAAGAATTTATACAAAATTTTAAATCGTTTATAAAAATCTTTTATTTGTTTTTTCAACTTTTAGTTAACTTTTGCTTAATTTTTGACTAAAATCCTCTAATTTTAGACAATTTTAGTGATAAAAATGGAAAATTAGTATATTAGTAAAAATTGCTTGAAAATAAATAACATTTAAGTAACTATTTGCCAATTTTATTTACTAACTTTTATAATGACTTAAAACTAGTGTTTAGCACCTTTAAATGGACAGTCTAGCAATTAATATCATGATATTTTATTAAATGAATTTTTTTGCTTAATTTAATAAAAAGTAAATTATTAATTTTATTATACATATACATTACTGTACATTAGTATAACATAATATTAGTTTTAAATTATTTAATTAATACTATAAATTGTTAGCAGATGTCGTTCACTGTTTAAAAGTTATAAAAAAATATAAATATCATTGAAATAAACCTAACAAAAGTATTTTATCATAAAAATCAGATTTAACTAAAATATTTTTAATTATTTTTTTTACATATTTTTATAATCAAATTTATTTCAGATTAATTTCAATAAATTTCAATAAATAATATTTAGATTATTTAGAAAATCAATTATTTCAATATAAATTTATGAATTGAAATTAGAAAAATAATATTTAAAAAGTTTATATCAATAAGTATTATATTTAATTTTTAAAAAAAAAATTAATTAATAATAATTTTAATTAATTTTGGACATAATTCTAATAAATTTTTGATAACTTGTTGTTCTATACCAATGACACCATTAATATTAATAAACTGTATTTTTGACAATTTAGTCAATGATTGTATGGATGTCGGATCAGTTATGTTTACGTTATGTATGTCCAGTGTTTGAAGTCGCGGTAATCGGCGATCAATATCAGCGAAAAACCGGTCATCAAAATGTGTAAAACTTAGATTAGAATAATACGACCGAAATGTAAAATGTCGTAACATTTTCATGCCGTCCATAGTTTGAGGGTTTAAAACAAAAGGTTCATTAAAATAGCCGTTTATTGTTAGTCGCTGTAAATATGGAAAAAATTGGCCAATAATTTGCATAATATCCGAACAGTCGTTAGCTTTTCTACAGCCGTTCAAAATTATTTTCATTGATTTTATGTTTTTACTTAAATTGCGGCCAATTTCTGGTATGACATGACTTTTGATGCGCTGTTGAAACCAAAAGCCGAGCTCAAGATATTCCAGTTCTTGCATTTGTGTCACACCTTTGGCCAATCGGTTCAATAGATTATCGTCTAATTCAGAGTCGATTAAAATATACAAACTTTTCAATTGTTTGCCATAGTTTTGAACTAATTGTTCAAAACAATTGCTGTCAGAGTAGTCTTGTTTGTAGAAAAATGATATACTTTTAAGTCTTTTAAATACTGGTTCCAGTGGTTCATCACCGAAAACATCAAACAGTGTATTGATATCCCAGCAATAGTTAGTATTAATTGATGTAATATTAGTACATTGCTTGAGTTGATCCCTGAGCTCATCATTTATCTCTTCATACTTATCAAAGACTAATTTGTTTAGCTGTTGAGGAAAGTTAGTTATTATGATTTGTGTCATAAAACACTCGTAGATCATGTCGACTGTCTTCAACTGTCGACACAATTTCTTAATCAATTCAATAACATTATCTCTAATATTATATTCAATACCACATAACTCAATATGTGATATATTATCACATTTTTTCAATAATATCTCAAATGATTGCAAACCTTCCGGTTGTTGTAATCTATGATATGTACAAAACAATTGCCACACTTTGAGCACCTGTTGGCTCCGGTATGTCAGTCGATGCCATTGTCGGCTAACACACTCTGTTCGGAGCTTATCATCAATCGATTGATAGCTGAGAATGTGTTGACACAAGTCATCACCAAAACGATCAAATGAGTCTCGGATATAATTTTTTGACATTTAAAAAAAATTGATTTAATAACTAAATTCAAAATAAATTATTTGAAAAATACTTTTAAATTTTTATTTGTTTTATATATTACATTACATAAATGTATGCGTAATATAAATAAACAGTATTATCAAGTATTACATATAACTTATGCAACAAATAAAACAGGTATAATTGAACATGCGCTATAAACTATGCTAAATTACTAACATTTATTTATTAAAAAATAACCTTGAAACAAATATAAACTAAAGTTATACTGTTTTGTAGACATAAAATCAATTGAATTATGAAATGAATTATAATAATCAATAGTTTGGTTTTTAATAATAATAATTAATTAAAATATATTTTAAGTATTAAGTAAAATTATTAAGATTGTTAATTAATTTTAATTTTAATAGCATTAATTTAGCATTATTTCATAGAAAACATATGATATACTAATATAAGTGACCATAAAAATTATAACTATTACCTGAAAAAAACAATTAACATTAAAATCAATAAAAATTAATATACAGGTATTTATGGTATTAAAGTTAAAATTATTATAATGCAAATTTGTTATCAACTTTACTACTATTAAAACAATGACATTTGAGATGCAAAAGACCGACACATTTTCCGTCGGTAAATCTGCGACGACAACAATAGTGACTACACGACCACTCATCGGGACAATGAATGCCAAGAAATGAGCCATCAGGTCGACAGGAGGCGTCTTTCCATGAATCGGTGCACAAACACTGTGACGATAGGGTGGGTTCAAATTTTACGTACATATCGGCTTTAAGTGGATCCTTGACAATCAAATTGGTTAACTGTGTCCGACAAAAACCGCTTAGCCTTCCCTGTGAACAACAATAACTGTCGCAATTGTCGTTTGACCGGACCGATGCACCCAATACTGCTGTACACTGGACCGGGAGGTCATGTTTGCCGCACACCTCGGCTACGGCGGTAACATTGGTTCGTTGATCGGGTGTCAGTGCTTGATATAGTTTCAGTCGGCTCTCCAACTCACGTCCTGTCTAAACAGTTTAGTAATTTAATTATATATTAATTAACGACTAATAAAATTTATTGTCTATAAGTTGGCTAACCTGAGTGGTTGGTCCATCAAAATCAGTATTTTCTTCATCAGTCAATATATAACATGTTATATAATGTGCTTTTATTTAATTAATAATAATAATAATTTTGTATTACATTTTGTAAAGCATTTAGAAAAAGTTTATAAATTCAAATAAAATACAGTTTATTCTTTGCATACTTACAATTAATTATTGCCAGTAAACACAAAACTAAATATTTAAATAAATACATTTAAATTCAATATAAGTTTATATAAACTATATCTCAATTTATGTTATTTTATTAAAAATCAATTATTTTTTAATATACAAAAATTAAAAATAATATATGTATTAAAGCTTATACCAACTATTTTATAAATAGTTTTATCTTTAATTTTGCAAATTAGTCTAAATATTTATAAATGTTATCCAATCTTTACTAATGATATTAAGAAAACACTAAAACTGTTTTTATTTTAAATTATATAAAAAATGAAAGTATTTTTTTGTGTTATTTAAAATAATGTAATTCTGATTGAAGTTCAGTTATATTAAAATATTATTTCTAAATATATATATATATATATATATATTTTATCTATTTAACGATCAATTTGTCTTAATTAAATGTATTAACATGTAATATGTAATATAACATCTACTATTCGATAGTAAATATAATAAATATATTTTTTATAAAGATTTAATTTATTTAGACAATTTTATTTAATATTTATTTTTCCAAAAATATCCAATATTGATAACTAAGTTATCACAAAATTTATTATATTTACATTAAAATTAAAAATTATTTATCAAAAGTTAAAAAATAATGTAATGCATTATTTTATATTTTCGTAATATAACAATTTTTTTATTAAAAAAATAATTTTATTTCTTATATTCAAAAATAGATCTTTAAATCATTATTTGACATTGATTACATAATTTTATTTAAAATATCTAATATGTTTCAAAATTTCAAAAACATCAGCAATCATTAATATAATATTTATATTACATACATAATCAATATATACAATTTAATATCAGCAATATATATATAAATATACTAAAGCAAATAATAATATAAAAAAATATAATGATTGATATTAATTAGTAATGTCAGAGATTAAGTTAACTAAATAAAATTAATAAAATAAAACTTTATTAAACTAAAAGAAATAAAAAATATATTTTTAAAAAGTTGACTTATTTTTTGTTATTTAAACAAATAAATAAAAAAATAACAGTAAATCATTTTTCACAATAAAACAAATATATTCATTTAATACATTGAATTTAGACAACAAAAAAATAACAAAAACTTAAAATTTATAATATTTAGACAAATAAATAGTTAAACCTAGAAAATAATGTATTAATTTAAATAATAATAATAATAATTAATGAACTACTGGTATGTAATGGAAACCGACACCAAATAGCAGATACTGTGCACACAATCTTAGCGGAATGTCCGCCATCCCGGTGCTGCCGGTGCCGGCTGTGTGGTAATCGGCGAATTACGAGTAGAGGGCGCCATACGCGACCATAAACTGGGCGACGGATCGGCGAGTCGGCGGCAACGGCCACGAGCTGCTGTGTCCTTAACGGTGCCGACCTTTTTGGCAGTTTTACGCACATCCCTTTTCTCATCTCCATCGTCGTCATCATCAGTGGCGCCGAAACACATGCAACAGCGTCGCTCATTGGTCAGCATACAGCCCAGACAACAGCCGCAAGTGATGCCAAATACAAGGCCAACGAACAGACCAATGGCAAATACTGTCCACAATATGCTGGCCATCGATATGTTGACTTTGATGTCCAGCGCTTCCGATAGTTGGCGCTCAAATTTGCCGTATAGTTTGCCGATCAGTGAACTATCGTTTGTCAATGACTGTTGACTATCGGCAACTGTTTCGTTGATAAGGCTGTTGGTTTTGTTTGGACCGTTGGCCGACAGCCATTCACCAGTAGCCGCGGGAACAGTGGTAACCACTTCATAGTTGTCCACATTTGCCGACATACGTGTCTTTAAATCGAGTGCCGACACTACTGTTACCGACAGAAAGCCGATAATCAATATCAAACCCATAGTATTGGACAGTAATTTGGTCGACATTTGCATTGATGGTTAAAACTACTGACTATTCAAGTGATTATAAATTGATTTTTTTTGTTTCAAAATCAATTTATCTCTTTTTCCTCTACTATTTGAACCGATAATTAAAGACTTATTACAGTAATATTGTGTATAACAGTTGACCGTTAATACTATAAAATTTTAATTTGTTTTTTTGTTATTTATTTAATTCACTTGTATTGTAATCTCTCGTGAAATATATCCTAAATATCTTTTTTTACTCAATAATACTATTGATTTTTACAAATAATATTACATACATATATTGTTATTTTCATATATAGGTAATACTGTATTATTTTAATCTCGTATTAAACGATATTATATTATCGATAGTAAAGAGTTTTATAATAATTAATAAGTTTTAAAGTTTTAAACATATTAAACTACAAACCTAAACAAAACAAATATTAATAAAAGTTATCAAATAAAAAAATAATGTTAAATTTTTATTTTTAATTGATAAGCCAAACAACATTATTGTTATATTTGTTTTTATAAAATAATTATTTATTTGTTTGCTAAATGCATACTAAAGTAAAGTCCTGAATACAAACAATTTTTCATAAAATATTATAAATGATCTCTAGTTTTATTATAACAATTGCATTGTAGGCCAAACCTGCCCTCACATCGGCCATAATCATACCGTTTTCGACAACAATGTCGATCACATGTACCCAAAACATTGGGACATTCAATGCCAAAGATTCCGTCATCCGATTTACAAGAAACGTCTTTCCAGTCATTACTGCACCGACAGACGGCCCCAAACACCACATTATTGGTCGTATGTTTGCCCCGTTGTAAGGGACGTATGACATCCATATTGATCGACAATTCGTTATCACAATAGCCGCTTATGTATCCCTGTGCGCAACAATAGTGATCACAATTGGTCCCTTCTCGACCCGACTGACCAATAAATTTGGTACAATGAAAGCCAAGGTCATAGGCTCCACATATGTCTACGACTACCGACACGTTTTGTTTCTGTTCTGCCGACAGGGCTTTCCAGCGGTTCCATCGGCTCTCAAACCACTTTCCCTTCTGTTTATATATTATATAATAATAATAATATCTTACAATATATTTAATTATAAAATCAAATATTAATAATTAGCAATAATATTTGTAAAATGTTTATCAATAGATATTTTTATTTTCAAATAGCTATGAGTTTAATAAACTATAAGCATATACTGTATAATGTTTAATAAATACTACATTATATAGACTCGGATCTAATTTTTTTTTATATATTAATTAAATTTATAATTAATTCATACGTCTGTAGTGGGACCGGTAAATTCAATATCATCGTCATCATCATTATTACAGTTAACTATCAACAATATATTACAAATAAAATATATAATTAATAGTTTATTAGTTAAAAAATTAAAAATCATTTTGTTATTTAATTACTAAAAACACTTATTGAAAAAATGGTTAAAATGAGTTAAATAATATAGAGATATAGTAGTATATATAATAATTTTTAATAATAATTTGTTTATATTAATTATTTGAGATAATGATGTTATTTCTATATTATGATTATATATTATATTTGTTTTATATATAAATATATAAAGTAAAAATGGTTTTTATTAATTTGTTTATTGAATTAATTAGATAAACTTAAATGATTAATTAAAAATACAGTAGTTTATTGTCTATTTTTCTTTCAAATAAACTTTACTTTAGTTTAATAAAAAATAATGCAATAATAATAACATTAGACAAATATGATAAATATGAAAATGTACAAAAATAATTATAATATTATATAATATAATCAATTAATAATACATAAATTTATATTAATATCTTTACTTATGTAATAAATATTATAGATATAAAATATCAAAAGTATATAAATATACAAATTAAAAATATCAATATCAATTGTTTAACATTATATTTAATAATAATTATGTCAATAATAATAGTATTATTTTAATTTAAATTATTAATTTTCTACAAATGTTTAAAATATATTGTAGTGTCCACTACATTACCTTAAGCTAATTTAGTTATAAAGTATTTTTTTCCTTATACTTACCGGTTGCTGACCTCAGACCTCTGGCACCAAACTAACTGTTCAACGGTTCCCACATTCAAACTATCCAATGATAGCTAACCATTCCCTATACCTACCCGTCCTCTCTCAAACACTATAAATACTGTACTACAGTATACACATACTTTAGTACAGTGCCAGCCGTCATACATAGCAGTCATACTGACTCCCATACAATACTGTACTCACATCATACATGTGCTCCACTGATAGCACCATTTTAACCATACAATCCATTGTATCCTCAATTGTCTTAAACTAATCAATAAATTGTTATAATTATCTTATACCTGTGTTAATCATACGATTCATTACCATCGCTATTATCATCATTGAAACTATCACTTCAAGAGTCCAACCGGTTGTTCACATCATTCAAGACATACATACAACGCGGTTGTCCATCAACTCTAACCTACCGTTCCGTATCGCGTGATATCAAGAGATAGGACAAAAATCCAGATTGGGATCAGCTCTAGCTTTATGCTTGGCCACCACTACTGCAAGTGATCTACCCTTTTGTCATCCGATAGGTCTCATACCGACCCTTCAGGTGATAATCTATAAGGAATTGGTTGATAATCGGTTGTAGGTCTCATACCGACCCACGCATAACAACCGGTGCTCTCCTATTCCTTTAAGTTGTGTCCAAACATACAAACTCAGGCACAACAATTGGCGCAGTCGGCACAGATCATTAAAAGATCCATATCTTCGCGTATTGGATGACGACTATCAATACAGGGTTCACTAGACACGGAACTCCATATCTTCGACGAGATATCTCAACTAATAGCGATTCAGACAACACAGTAACCAACAACACATCAGACATGTCCATCAATGGTGAAGACAACGATACACTAAATCCGGTTAATGCCATCGCAGACAACACAACCGGTATCTCATCTAATTGTGTACCAATCGGTACAAACGGTAACTCAGTAACCACCGGATCCTCTACCACTGGCTCAGCACCGATGCTCTCAGTGAAGATACCAAAGTTTAATGGTACTAAAGACTCATCTCTACGTATCGAAGCATTCCTCTTAATCTTCGACAGAGTCTTCGCTCATCTCACAGATGATAACAAACTCATCAAAATCGTTGAGTTCCTCGAATCAGACGCAGCCAACTATTACGGCTCAGATCTACTCATCGACACATCCATCAATTGGATTAAAGCTAAGCAACTGCTTACCAACCGATATACCCGACTGGACATTCCTCCAGAAGTGGCCGCCAACCGCCGGCGCCAACAACGATCGGAGTCAATCCGCGCATACTTCGATGATAAAATGGAGATCCTAAGACGTCTCCAAAACTATACCGACACTCAAAGAGCAAACCTACTCACGGAAGGCCTACTCCCTGAATACCGTGAATACTTCTATGGCCGACGCTTCAAGACTCCCAGTCAATGGTTCGAGATGGCTCAGGACATCGAGACCGACAAGCAACGAACCGGTAACCGCATCAACCGACCTCACGGATCATCACATTACACAGATGACAAACGAAATGACAACCGGTTACCTAAACGCGACAACAAAGACAAACAACGTCCGCCCTATTCCTGCCGTATCTGCAGAGATCTTGGCATCACTTCATGGCATTACCATAAGGATTGCCCAAACAAATCTGGTTCTCCAGCAGCTATCAATCCAAACACAGGTTCCACAAATGGACCACCTACCCATATATCAGCCGCATCTTCACATCTAATCCGTAACAAAGTTATGGCTACCGAAGCCAAACCACTGGATATGATATTGATCCCGGGCCGCATCAATCGCTTCGAGCTATCAGCCTTCGCCGATCCCGGATCAACTGTAGACATCATACCATTAGATGTCGTCAAACACCTCCGACTCCATATTGACCGCCGCCGCTCTACCGACGTATCACTGGCGCGTGGATCAGCTCGTACTCTCGGAGAAGTCACATTTGACTTAACCATCAATCGGATGACCCGCACCATCAAAGCACAGGTCATCAACGGATTTCATTACACATTACTGCTATCTCTCCAATCTCTTGGCCAATACGGTGTCATCATTGACACACAGACACAAACCGTATCATTCAAATGGCAACAACAGAGAAACTCATCCACTTCAGGGCCATCAACCGGTTACTGCAATCTCATCAGTCGTATACCTTCTCCAAACCGGTTGCCTAACAAATCCAATGGCCATATATACAAACAAAAGCACCGCATCGTAAAGATAGACAAACAGTCCACCGCACAGCGCACCCGTCAATCGCATCCATTTGCAGCCAAAGCTGCACGTCAAGTGAAGGATCACCAAATCCATGTTTCTCGGGACAGCCGTAACGCTTTACCGATCACTTCGACGATGAATACAGACGGAAAACCTCGCTTGTGTAAAGACTACCGTCCAATCAATACGACTTCTAATGCCGCAAAACCATCGCATCCATACAAACATCGGCATTACTTAAGGGACATCACACCTACTATTACCGTTACACCACTACGCGCTGTACATCCGGTTATTCGCCCTCAACAGTCCCGACTCTCACGCATCGATACATACAACAAACATATTTCCGGTAATATCCATCGCATCCCATCCAACTCTCCCACTCTACGATTCCGTAACACACGACTCCAATTACCGGACTCTCAACGCGGACATCCATCACAACCGGCTAAACGTCTCACTCCTGGTCCACATCGTCTCACTCAACCGTTTAACTCTTTGACCAGTCTTAAACCGCCGGGGAGTGTAGTGTCCACTACATTACCTTAAGCTAATTTAGTTATAAAGTATTTTTTTCCTTATACTTACCGGTTGCTGACCTCAGACCTCTGGCACCAAACTAACTGTTCAACGGTTCCCACATTCAAACTATCCAATGATAGCTAACCATTCCCTATACCTACCCGTCCTCTCTCAAACACTATAAATACTGTACTACAGTATACACATACTTTAGTACAGTGCCAGCCGTCATACATAGCAGTCATACTGACTCCCATACAATACTGTACTCACATCATACATGTGCTCCACTGATAGCACCATTTTAACCATACAATCCATTGTATCCTCAATTGTCTTAAACTAATCAATAAATTGTTATAATTATCTTATACCTGTGTTAATCATACGATTCATTACCATCGCTATTATCATCATTGAAACTATCACTTCAAGAGTCCAACCGGTTGTTCACATCATTCAAGACATACATACAACGCGGTTGTCCATCAACTCTAACCTACCGTTCCGTATCGCGTGATATCAAGAGATAGGACAAAAATCCAGATTGGGATCAGCTCTAGCTTTATGCTTGGCCACCACTACTGCAAGTGATCTACCCTTTTGTCATCCGATAGGTCTCATACCGACCCTTCAGGTGATAATCTATAAGGAATTGGTTGATAATCGGTTGTAGGTCTCATACCGACCCACGCATAACAACCGGTGCTCTCCTATTCCTTTAAGTTGTGTCCAAACATACAAACTCAGGCACAACAATTGGCGCAGTCGGCACAGATCATTAAAAGATCCATATCTTCGCGTATTGGATGACGACTATCAATACAGGGTTCACTAGACACGGAACTCCATATCTTCGACGAGATATCTCAACTAATAGCGATTCAGACAACACAGTAACCAACAACACATCAGACATGTCCATCAATGGTGAAGACAACGATACACTAAATCCGGTTAATGCCATCGCAGACAACACAACCGGTATCTCATCTAATTGTGTACCAATCGGTACAAACGGTAACTCAGTAACCACCGGATCCTCTACCACTGGCTCAGCACCGATGCTCTCAGTGAAGATACCAAAGTTTAATGGTACTAAAGACTCATCTCTACGTATCGAAGCATTCCTCTTAATCTTCGACAGAGTCTTCGCTCATCTCACAGATGATAACAAACTCATCAAAATCGTTGAGTTCCTCGAATCAGACGCAGCCAACTATTACGGCTCAGATCTACTCATCGACACATCCATCAATTGGATTAAAGCTAAGCAACTGCTTACCAACCGATATACCCGACTGGACATTCCTCCAGAAGTGGCCGCCAACCGCCGGCGCCAACAACGATCGGAGTCAATCCGCGCATACTTCGATGATAAAATGGAGATCCTAAGACGTCTCCAAAACTATACCGACACTCAAAGAGCAAACCTACTCACGGAAGGCCTACTCCCTGAATACCGTGAATACTTCTATGGCCGACGCTTCAAGACTCCCAGTCAATGGTTCGAGATGGCTCAGGACATCGAGACCGACAAGCAACGAACCGGTAACCGCATCAACCGACCTCACGGATCATCACATTACACAGATGACAAACGAAATGACAACCGGTTACCTAAACGCGACAACAAAGACAAACAACGTCCGCCCTATTCCTGCCGTATCTGCAGAGATCTTGGCATCACTTCATGGCATTACCATAAGGATTGCCCAAACAAATCTGGTTCTCCAGCAGCTATCAATCCAAACACAGGTTCCACAAATGGACCACCTACCCATATATCAGCCGCATCTTCACATCTAATCCGTAACAAAGTTATGGCTACCGAAGCCAAACCACTGGATATGATATTGATCCCGGGCCGCATCAATCGCTTCGAGCTATCAGCCTTCGCCGATCCCGGATCAACTGTAGACATCATACCATTAGATGTCGTCAAACACCTCCGACTCCATATTGACCGCCGCCGCTCTACCGACGTATCACTGGCGCGTGGATCAGCTCGTACTCTCGGAGAAGTCACATTTGACTTAACCATCAATCGGATGACCCGCACCATCAAAGCACAGGTCATCAACGGATTTCATTACACATTACTGCTATCTCTCCAATCTCTTGGCCAATACGGTGTCATCATTGACACACAGACACAAACCGTATCATTCAAATGGCAACAACAGAGAAACTCATCCACTTCAGGGCCATCAACCGGTTACTGCAATCTCATCAGTCGTATACCTTCTCCAAACCGGTTGCCTAACAAATCCAATGGCCATATATACAAACAAAAGCACCGCATCGTAAAGATAGACAAACAGTCCACCGCACAGCGCACCCGTCAATCGCATCCATTTGCAGCCAAAGCTGCACGTCAAGTGAAGGATCACCAAATCCATGTTTCTCGGGACAGCCGTAACGCTTTACCGATCACTTCGACGATGAATACAGACGGAAAACCTCGCTTGTGTAAAGACTACCGTCCAATCAATACGACTTCTAATGCCGCAAAACCATCGCATCCATACAAACATCGGCATTACTTAAGGGACATCACACCTACTATTACCGTTACACCACTACGCGCTGTACATCCGGTTATTCGCCCTCAACAGTCCCGACTCTCACGCATCGATACATACAACAAACATATTTCCGGTAATATCCATCGCATCCCATCCAACTCTCCCACTCTACGATTCCGTAACACACGACTCCAATTACCGGACTCTCAACGCGGACATCCATCACAACCGGCTAAACGTCTCACTCCTGGTCCACATCGTCTCACTCAACCGTTTAACTCTTTGACCAGTCTTAAACCGCCGGGGAGTGTAGTGTCCACTACATTACCTTAAGCTAATTTAGTTATAAAGTATTTTTTCCTTATACTTACCGGTTGCTGACCTCAGACCTCTGGCACCAAACTAACTGTTCAACGGTTCCCACATTCAAACTATCCAATGATAGCTAACCATTCCCTATACCTACCCGTCCTCTCTCAAACACTATAAATACTGTACTACAGTATACACATACTTTAGTACAGTGCCAGCCGTCATACATAGCAGTCATACTGACTCCCATACAATACTGTACTCACATCATACATGTGCTCCACTGATAGCACCATTTTAACCATACAATCCATTGTATCCTCAATTGTCTTAAACTAATCAATAAATTGTTATAATTATCTTATACCTGTGTTAATCATACGATTCATTACCATCGCTATTATCATCATTGAAACTATCACTTCAAGAGTCCAACCGGTTGTTCACATCATTCAAGACATACATACAACGCGGTTGTCCATCAACTCTAACCTACCGTTCCGTATCGCGTGATATCAAGAGATAGGACAAAAATCCAGATTGGGATCAGCTCTAGCTTTATGCTTGGCCACCACTACTGCAAGTGATCTACCCTTTTGTCATCCGATAGGTCTCATACCGACCCTTCAGGTGATAATCTATAAGGAATTGGTTGATAATCGGTTGTAGGTCTCATACCGACCCACGCATAACAACCGGTGCTCTCCTATTCCTTTAAGTTGTGTCCAAACATACAAACTCAGGCACAACAATATAACAAAATCTTTGATAATTGCAGATAAACAATAAAAATTATAAAATTGTATATTATTTATTATAAAAAATTTTTAAAAAAATTATTGTAAAACCAATTTTACAAAATGTTTGATAGAATAGTTTAGTTCTGTATAATAAATATATTGTTATATTGTTAATACAGTAAATATCAATAGCCTATTAAGTAAATATAGACATGAAGTCTGCTATATTTGTGTAAAATCACTTTATTTAGACTTAAAATTAAAAAAAATTAAAAGGTTCACTTTATACACATAATAAAAAAATACTAAAATATAAAACAAATTTGTTTACTATTCAATGTAATTTTAAAAATCCTAATCAAAAAATTATATTTAATATTTCAATTGTTTTTTCTTATTAACAAATATATAATATTTAAGTTTAAATGCACTGTAAATACTATTTTATTTATGTCAATTATTTGATATTTCAGATGTTGTTCAAAAAATATATATTTTTACACTATAAGCTTTACAATAGAAAAATTATATTGATTAGTAAAATGTTTATAAATCACTTATTAAATATTATATATTGAATTAAGTAACACTACAGTATTCATTGATAAATAATAAAAATTAGTTTATATTTTTTCAATATGATAATTATAGCAAATAAAACATAATAAACATATGAAATTTGAACATGTGCATACTATTATCTATACAATAAAAATCAATATTTCCAAACATATAACGATAAAAACATTTTATAAAATAATCTAATATTTTATCACTACATAATAGAAATAATTCTAATAATAAATTTTTATACAGTCTATTGTATATATTTTACTATTGTATACAATATAATATTCAAACACTTTTGTTAATTTATTTTACCATTAATTTACAGTTATGTCACAATTTCAATTTTGTAGATATTTTTTTTTATAAACTATACTAAATAATTAATTGGTTTTTTTTATATATAAATAACTAAATTTTGTACAGTATTATATTTGAGTAAACTTAAATTTATATATTATTTGAATATTGAAGTTGAATAAAATTAAATACCATTGTTTTTAGTTTAAAAAATGATTAAGTATTGCCGCCAAATGCCAATAGTTTTTGAAAATCAACAATTGTTAAATAATTCATTGATTATAGGCATTTATCCCAATGAGGTAACAATAAGTATATAAAAATTTTTAATATTTATATTTTATTAAAATAAAATACAATTTTTATTATTAGATTATTACACAATATTCCGATTCAATCAAATTTTGTCATAAATTTATTCATTTGCTAGATATAATAAATTCAACATTAAAATTTCGGTAATATAAATAAAGTATTGTATAATTACTATCTATAAACAGTAACATTGTATCTGAAATAATAATAATAATAATACAATATATTTTTTATACATTATCTTAGTATTTTAATAAGTTATTTTATAATGACATCTAAAAAATTTTTTAAAATATAACTTTATTATTAAATAGTTTAATAAAATGATTATTTGAATATTATATAATGTATTTAACACTTTTGAATACATACTAGAATTCATATGAATATTGCCCCCATTGATAGCGGCGGTTATTTAATGAAAAACGGTAGTTGGTCAGGGGCAATTGGGTTAATGCAAAATAATGTAAGTTATTTATTATTTATTTTTTTTATTAAACACTAACTATACTGTACTTAATTGTTTAAAATTATTTATTTATTAGCTAGCAGATTTTTATCTACCAGCATTTATTTACGATAAAAACAGAGGAAATGTAGTCGACTTTCCCTATATGTTGACAGAGGAAAGTTCGGTAGCTATGCTCAGTCATCCGCTTGTGTTTCACAATCATAGTTTCGGATCAATTGCTTACTATTTTGATCCAATAACTTGGATTATATTAGTTATGTTATATACAATACTTGTAGCTATTAATTGTCATCGAGTATACAAATGGCGACAACGTTTTAGTATAGCTATTGACTGCTTAATGTTATGTATAGGTAAAGGTAAAGGTATTAGTACAGTATTTTTTTAATAAAAACTTTATTAATTTATTCAATTTTGAACAATTATTTTTTTGCTRTAGTTAATTACAAAGGTTTTGTGGCAAAAATATTTCATTATTATTATGGACACTATTTTGGACAATACTGTTGATAATAATCCAAAACAATATACTATCRTTTATCGTTAGTAATAATACTTATATTATTGAAAGTATTGAACAATTATTAACACACAATACCAATATCCAAGTGCTGGTCGTCTACCAGTCACACGCATATAAATTGCTAAATAATGTAAATAAATGCAAAAATTATTATATAATTTGAATTTAATTAATTATTTACTTTATTGTATATTTTGTGTGTGTGTTAAGCATTATAAATTTCCGAAAAGTAGACTGGATTTTATTAATTATTTTGATACCTATCGAATTAAAACCATAACAACCTTACTTAAGCACCGGCATGTGTTGGTCAGTGCCAAACATGAAATAGACATTTTGCTGGACCACTACTGTGAATATGATTTAGAGGAGACGTCATCCAATCGATATCCATATCATTATAGTTATGTTTTGAGAAAAAAATTGGATTCAAATAGACGCAAAATTTTGATCAAATTGTAAAATAACAATATTATGAATAGAAAAAAATACTTATATATATATTTTTTTTATATATCATATTTATGTGTAGATTTAAAAATTTACATCACTATGGTTTGGATAAATTTTTCTATAAACAAGAGGTTGTATTTCATATAGAATTGGATAAAATGAAAAATAATTTTATTGACAACAATTTTGATAAAAAATATAATATTGATAATACAAACAATCGGATGCTTAATCTACATGATTTTCAAATTATTTTTTACATATTAATTATTGGCTTCACTATAGCATTAATTTTTTTGTTATTTGAAATTTATTTACTTAAATCAAATGCACACAATTATATCATTGTACAAAAATAGAAATAAAAAAAAGTAAAGTAAAATTAAGTTTTACTTAATTTAAAAATATTTATTGCTAATTAATGTAAAAAAGTAGAAATATATAATAACTATTAAAAAAAATATTAACTTAATTAAATAATTAAATATTGTTATATACAAAAAAAATAATGTTGTATTATCAATTTGTGTTAATAAATTATAAACTTTAATATATTGATTAATTTATATTATTAAATGTTTGGTTTAAATATCTAAACTATTGTTTCATACTATTTTAACTGATTCAACTAATAAAACATTTTAAACACACATTTCTAACTAAAAGAGATATTATTAATATTAATAATTATTTAAATTAAATATTTAATAGATAAATAATTTATTTATGTTTTTATTTATCAAGTAAATTATTGTTCTTTTGATAATTTATATTATGTTATTAAAAATTTTTTATTTTGGTTTTAAAATCTAACTAATTGTAATAATCCTTTAAATATGTACTTATGATATATTATATCAATAAATTTATTGTTTTTTAAATTGATTTTTATTTATTATTATTACTAAAATAAAAACAAGTAATATAATAAAAAAAATGTAATATTAATAATAATAATAATAAAATGACATTTTGATTGAGTGATTGAGTGATAATTAATTTTTTTTGAAAATTAAAAAATAGCTATTAGTAGTCAAACAATAAATATGATAAATAAATAAATAGTTTTTTAATAATCATAAGAAATATCATAAAAATAAATGACGGGTTCGGACACTACAGGACGGGATTGGGTTTATAAAAGTGTCCAAAAAATATAAATAAAAAATAATTAATTGACTGATATTTTGCCACTAAGTTCTAGTGATATCTTCTCTATAAACCATTGAATCAGACGAAGAAATAAACATTTTTCGCTTACTTTTTCTTCGCCGTCTTCTTCTTCTTTTTCTTCTTCATTTGGTTTATTTTGATGCGAAAGAGATGACGAGTCGATAGTTTTCTTCTTTTGCTTCTTCTTCTTCTTCATTGACGACGACGGAGAGGAACTATCGTCGTCTTCGTTATCGTCAGTTATTGTCTGTTTTTTTAACTTTTTAATTGCATTTTCAACTAAAATACTTTGCATTTCTTCTAATTGTTTAATTGAAATCATTATTTCTTTATCAATCAATTCGATGATCACTTCCTGATGACTATGACTATCAATAAGATGTGTTCCAAGACTTTGTTCAGTCTCTTGTTTTTGTTGAGTAGATCTGGCTTTCAGTCGCTTAAAGTCGGCCGCAATGGACAACAACTTTGTTCGACTTAAGCGGAACTGCTCGACACTGACACGTCTAATGGCCGCTCGTGTAGACCGTAGGTCAACACCGCGATGGCTGTCGTCACCGCCGAGTAGACCGTCGTGTAGGGCGTCGGTCACTGCTGTTTCCATTTGGAAGACGGCCTCATTTGTAACCATTTTTATTTGACGCATAACGTTATCATTGGTGATAATTAATGCAGTGTTAGGAGGAATAGTAGTGGTAGTACCGGTGCCAGCGGTCATAGTAGTCGTGGACGTGGCCTCGATAGCAGTGATGGCAACCGATTTAAGTGTTGAAATCGATATCTCCGATAATGATGACGACATTGATTTTGTTGATTCATTGGTTAGTTCCGATTGATTGACAGTTTGGACACTTATAAGTGAAATAAAATAATAAATATTTTCTTTTAAATAAATCATTTTTTTAAACAAACAAAAATTTTTTTTGTATATTAAAATAAAAACTTGTAAAAAATTTTTTTATATATGAATTAATAATTTAATGTATAATATTAACTAATTATTTGCGTATTATATACAATATATAAAGTATAATGATTTATATATTAACTTTTTTTTAGTTGGATTATTATTATTATTCAAAATAAAAGTTGAAACATTTTTAGAAATATTAGTCAAAATATTATCATTATTATTTGATTTAATTTTTGTTATTTTAGTATCGCCAGTTTGTATAGTATTTATGTCAAAATTGATTTCTAAAAAAATAATAATTAAAAAAATAAATATATTAAATCTCAATTATATATATATACAGTACTGCATATAAAACAAACCCATTTTTGGTAAACAGTTAATAAAGTTTATTGTAATAATAATTATTATTACAGTAAATAAATTATTAGACATATTAGATGTACAGTAATATACCGCTAAATTAGTTTATAAGTTATATATATATATATATATATTTATATATTAATATCAGTTGATTGTATATATAATTAAAAAATTAAATCAATAATTATAACAATATATTATAATTACAGTATAATATGTATGGATATAATGCATTGAAAGTTATAATTTCAATGTTTAGTAAATTTTTTTCTATCAATTGAATTATCATTTTTAAAACAATTTTCGGATATAATGTAAAGTAGGAGCTGTGATCGCACCCTCTATTAGATTGAAACTTAACTATTGTGTTAGCACTACTAAAGCTACATATTGTTAAATATATACAGTACATCCACAGTATAGCATACAGCTAAGTGAAAACACTAATTGGTAAATAATAAGCACTTTATAGTTTATTAATTGTGTGTATAATTAATTATTTAGAAATTATTAATTATAGTGTAATACCATTAAAATTTAGGTTAGGTTGCGGGGCGTACACCAGGTTAGGTAACGTTAGGTAACACTAATTTACTATTACTTGACTACTACTGCTTGCTTTCTATGTATATGTTATACTGTATAACATACACAGTGTATAGTTTTAGTTAAACTAAAATCCAATAGAGGGGGTATACACAGCTCCTGCTCTAAATTTTGCCCCAATTTTTTTGTGTTTCATTTAAATACTAGATTTTATTTTAATCCCCTCATTAAACACATATACAAACTGTTAATCTAATCTATAATAATAATTTTAATCCTTAAAAATATTGATTTCCTATTATAACAATCAAAGTTTAGTATTGTTGTACAGTAAATGATTTTATTTAAAAATAAATAGAAATAACTGTATTTATCGATAAATATAAATATTTAATAGATTTAAGTGTATTATAATAATAATAATTATAAATAAAGGTTAGTTCACATATTGCGTTTGCACTTGAGGGGAGTGGGGGGGGGGGTTTGGCCAAAGCGTACTTTAGCAAACAAATGGGAGGGGAAGGGGAAGTGTCTTAATGTAAAAAATAAAGAAATTATGTGAATCGCCCCCTAATGTTAAACTTTAATTAATAATAAATTTTAATCTAAAATATCATTTATTTTATTTATTGATTAATTGATAATTATTAAATTATTAATAGTTTAAAAAATCATAAGTTTTATAATATATTTTCGGTTATTATAATTATAATTTTCAAATTTTAGTTATCAAAAGTTAATATAAATTGATTGACAAAATTAAATATATAAAAAACCAGTTGAGAATGCTAGAAAGCATTTCCATACGAACTCCTAATTTAAATAAAATCAAATTCTTCAGCAAGACAAATAAAACTCGTTTTTAGTCATATAGGGATTCAAATGACTCAGAATGACAAAATAAACTAAATCTTATTCATGTGGGGTATCAAATGACTCAGTATGACAAAATAAACTAAATCTTATTCATGTGGGGTATCAAATGACTCAGTATGACAAAATAAACTAAATCTTATTCATGTGGGGTATCAAATGACTCAGTATGACAAAATAAACTCAACTATTCATTTAATATAAAATAACTAAAATAAATTATTATATTTATTCTAAATTTAACCTAAATTTAAAAATTATTAACTCAAGTTTCATTTTTTATCTTCTTTAAGATAAAAAAATTAGTATGCTAATTGCATATAACTTATTTATGATGCTTAGTTCCAATATAAGAATTAAATAATAAATTAAAATTTTTTGTACATTGGCCGGCATTTTCTCTATTTTCCCGAAGAGATATCAAAATTTTAATGCTGATCCCCTATACCTTATTTTTGTTGCTTAATCGAAATCTGAAGTAAAAAATATAAAATTTAATAAAATGCGGACGGACGGAAATATAGAATTCAGATACGTACTCCTTTCAGGAGTTCGTGATTATGACATTTTAAAGTATTATATGTGTCGCACATGTATACCAGCAAACTTTGCATAGATAGTGTGGAACTACATGTATATACAAACACACAGTCTGTTATATATAGTGAATGAAAATATATTTAATTAAATAAATAAATTTTAATTAAATATTATATACATTTAAAATATAAATACATACAAAATATTTAATTAAATATTTAGCATTTTTCGTAAATATAATAAAATATTAATACATAAAACTGTAAATATATGCATATCAATAGTACTGGTCATCAAAAATCATTGAAAAATTGGAGATCAAAACAAGTGTCAGTACAAGACTCACTACTAACACCAAAAAAATGATTTCAATAGTGATTTGTGTAAACTGTTGGTGACATTGAATATACCGTTTCATAAAATGATAATCAAAAATAAATATTTAAATAAATATTTCGGTATTTTTTAGCAAATAAATAAATATTTTGATATTTTTTAGCAAATATTTTATTGAATATTTTCAGTTTTTAAATAAATATTTTTTAATGCACTAGTTATATATCTATGAATTTTTAACGGGAATCCTAATGGTCACTGCCTTACACTCTGTATACTCCCGTATACCGTCTTCGCCCAATTCACGGCCATAACTGGACATCTTATAGCTGCCAAACGGTGTCTTAACCGCTGCCGTATCGTAACAGTTAACCCAAACCGATCCGGCTTTGACTCCCTGTGCAAACACCAGTGCTTTATTTAAATCATTGGTCAGTATAACCGAACCTAAACCATATTGTGTTGAATTTGCTCTTTGAATCACTTCATCAATTGATTTATATTTCAATATTTGCTGAACGAGTCCAAACATTTCCACACATATATAGAATCCATAAAACAAATTTGAAAATATAATGATTAAAATACTGTTTGTAAATATTTATCAATATTTGTTTATTTTATGTAACAAATCTTTTTTAAAAAAATTTTGATTTAATAATAATTTTTTTAAATAAAATAATTTCTTTGACTTTGTTTAGTGACTTAAATTTAAATCAAGTATTTTTGACAATAATATCTCCAAACTGATGGCTAGATTGTCGTTCATCATCAATGTCTTCACAGACGTCATCCATGTTTTTCTGTAATTTATTGATTCTATTCTTTAGATTATCAATCAATTGATTCCATTCGTTGTCTAAGTCTTCCTGAGTCACATCCGATAAGTCTTTGCCAAACTTTCTTACTATAATAAAATCAATTGGATATGAATTTACAAATATTTTTCGTAATATAAAGTCATTAATTTAGTTATATATATATATATATGAATACCTAAATCCTCTTTTTCAGCCGTAAGTCTAACCCTTTCTTTATAGAGAACCATAACTTTAGCATTTTGTTCATTCATTAGATCATAATTATTGGCCATTTGTTCAATACTTTGTCTGTAATGAACATCGATATCCATCAGCTCAACGGCCAAAGCCTCTGTGTCTTCCGGTTCGCTATCATTTTCATCAGCACCTGTAGCACCAGTAGCTACTGTTTTATTGTTGTTCAACTGTTTTTCTTTAATTTTTCTAATTATCAACGAATCGTACTGTTTTTGTACCTCCCGGTCCTCATCGGACACACGTCTCAATGTTTGTATTTGATGGGCAAATATAGGAATCATATCCGATAATTGTTGTACCAATTGGTCGCATATCTGACGCATAGATAGATCGACCGTTTCTGACATTATGCTCATTGAAAATAAATTGACTGATTATATCAATTAGCTATCAATCAATAACTTATTAGATATTTAAATTAAATCATTATTTTAATAGCGCGTAATGTATAAATTCAATAATATTATATATTTAGATTATACGAAATTTTGATAACATATAAAGTAAAGTAAAATTAATTAATACTAATAATAGTGAAAAAAATAATCTATAAATATTATAATAGAGGGTTTAACAAAAAAAATGTTTAAAAACTTAATTAAGTTTATAATCAAATAATTTTTAATCGATATAAAATAAAATAAAACAAAAAAACATAGAGAAAAAACTATATTTTATAGCAAACAATTTTGTTCAAAAATAAGATTTAAATTAAAAATTCATGAATTTTTGACAATTTTTTTGATCAATTGATGACTTGATAGTCTCTGTTGATTAATAATATCAATAATATTATCAATAATTTTCTGAACACTATTTTGTTCAGCTCTGATACTATCGATCAGTTCATCCCATTCTTCATCGATCTCTTGTTGACTACCATTATGTGAATCTTCTGTTTTTTCATTCAGTTTAATCAAATCTATTGTAATTTTTAAACTTTGTTCGCATTTTTCTTTGATTTGACCGAAAATATTGGACAAACTGTCGATTTCTTCTCTGTACTCATTAATCAAATCTACTAATTCTGTGACCAATATTTGTTTGTCTTCTGATTGTCCATTAGTTCCATCTTTTTCCTCATCTTCTTCTTCTTCCTTTTGTTCATCATTTTCTTCATCGACTGTAATTGTATTGTTAGACTGGTATTGATTGTGTTTTTTAATCATAAACGAAATATACTGATCCTTTATTTCCTTGTCTTCAATGCAAACACTTCTAAATGTTTGAATTTGATGGTCGACTACAACAGACAATTCAGACAATTGTTGTACCAATTGATAGCATATCTGACGTTTCGAGAGATCAATCGTTTCAGACATTATATCTTTGTTTGATTATCAATGGGACTGTTTATATCACAATTATTAGTCAAAAATTTGGCTGTTCTATAGTATAGCTCCCACTTGTTGAGCACGCGATTATTATTTCCATATATTTATATGTATTTTAATTTAGTTTAGGTTAGGTTAGGTCACGTGCGATTTTGTAAATTTAACGTTAAAACTGTATTAAATAATAATCGCGTGCTCAACAAGTGGGAGCTAACTATAGAATCCCCAAAAATTTAAATAAAATTATTTATAGCACATAATGTTTAAATTTATTTAATAAGTTATTTATTAATTAATATTAAGTTTAAACTAACTCATATTATAAAATATATTTAACTGTAATAGATGATAGTGCTAAAAAATTTAAAATACAATTATTTAATAAAAATCATAATATTTTTAATAAAATCATAGTTTTATTAAGAATTTATGACAATAAATATTTTATTGCAAATAATTTTCTAAAATACAAATTTAATCGATAAATAATAGAGTATATACTGTACATATATACTGGTATTTATAATACAAATTTATGTATTTTTAACAACAATATCGCCAAACATATGACTAAACTCTCGTTGATTTTCAATATCTTTGGCAATTTTGTCGATGACTTCCTGCAACTCATTGATCTGTTTAATGATACTATCAATCAGTTCATCCCATTTCTCTTTGACGTCTTCCTCATTCCGATCAGATTCTCCGATCTTTTTCCATTCAATCACTATTTATATGTATATAAAAATAATTTTAATTATTGATATATTAAGATAACTAAATAATAAATAATATTTTTTATTACCTAAATCTTCTAGTTTTTCAATAGTTTTGATATGTTTTTTGAAAATATTGAGAATAGATTTGATATGTTTTATGTATTCAACAAAATCATCGGCCATATCGTGGGTTAGTTGTCTGGATTGGACATTCAATTCCCTGTATTCAATGGCCCATTCGTTTGTGTGGATCGGTTGGTCATATTTTTCCTCTTCAACGACTGTAGATGTATTGTTTGACTGCTTTTTATTGTAGATTTTAACCATCAAAGTGACGAACTGATCGCTTATTTCTTTTTTCTCATCGCTTACGAGTCTCACTGTTTGGATTTGATGGTCGACTACTACTAACATATCTGATAATTGTTGTATCAATTGGTTGCATAACTGGCTTTTCGACAGACCTACCAATTGGGTCATTATTTTTGTTGTTTGATACCCAACTGATAGATTTGTAATTAATTATTTAAAACATAATAATATTTATAATTTATGCAAATGACAATTATTATTATTATTTATAATAATTTTATAATCGCGTGATATTACAATTAAATTATAACTAAATGATGAAAATAAATATATAACTTTCGGTAATTATATTTTTAAATTATTAATTAAAATCTTTTCAATTAAACTAATATAATCATATAATTAAATCATTTTTTAAAAAAGCACTTTATATGGCATTGCCATCATAATGGCAATAACATTTACGATAATGAAATATTATACAGTATAAAAAAAAATCAATTATCTACTGTATCAAAATTTATTTAAGATATTAAAACTTCAGTTAAGTTTAAGCTAAAATTTTTATTAATTTTTATAAAATATATTTAATAAATAAAAGTGGCAGATATTTAAAATACAATTATTATTATAAAAATCATTTCTTAAAAAATCATTATAACTCTATTAAGAGCTATTTTATTGATAACAGTTTTGTAAATAAATACAATACATAAAACACATTTAAGATGATTTGTATTGAAAAATAATTTACAGTATAAACTGGTATATAATATAAATTATGTATTTTTAATAACAATATCGCCAAACATATGACTAAACTTTCGTTTTTGTTCAATATTTTTATCAATTTTGTCGATACCTTCCTGTATATCATTGATCTCTACTTTGATTTTATTGATCATTTCATCCCATTTTTCTTCGACCTCTTTCTCACATTTATCCGGCAATTCATTTCGCAATTCATTTGCTATTTATATTTTAAATACAAATTATATACAAAACTAATATTAGATATTTTAAAAACCGTATAATTATTACTCAAATCTTCCAATTCTTCAATAGTTTTGACATTTTCTTTGAAAATATTCAAAAGTGATTGAATGTGATGTTTGTATTCAACAAAACAATCGGCCATTTCGTGGGTCAGTTGTCTGGTCTCGTCATTCAATTGCTGGTATCGTTTGGCCCATTCGATTGTTTGAACCGGTTGTCCATCATTTTTCTCTTCAACGACATTAGATGTATTACTCGACTCTTTTTCAACGTGTTTTTTGATCATCAAATCTAGTAACTGATCGCTTATATCTTTTTTCTCATAGCTTACGAGTCTCACTGTTTGTATTTGATGGTCGACTACTACTAACATATCTGATAATTGTTGTACCAATTGGTTGCATAACTGGCGTTTCGACAAACCTATCGATTGTGTCATTATTTTTGTTGTTTTTATTTGCTTTGATATCTAACCGAATAGTTTCTAATTAAACAATCAAATAAAATGCTAACAATATTTATAACATTAGTACATATTATAATAGTTGTTATTATTTGTTTAAATATTTTTATCTCGTGTTATCTAAAAAAATTTGATTATTAAAACTTGCAATTAAAACACTAGAACTAATATTGTAAAATTCTATAAATATAATAATAATGCATTTTTTAAAAGTTTAATTAATCTTTTTAATTAATAACGCTAATAATCTATTTATATATAATTTGATTAACAGTTATACAGTTAGCAATGCAACTCAAAAAATTAATTTAATTATTTAAGATTAATAGATATATAAAATTAACATTTAAAATAATATTTCATTGTAATTATGAATTTTATCTTAAAGTATTAATGAATAAATAACTATTAAATTGTTATCATTATAATTAATAATATTGATTTTAAAAGTAAAGTTTAAAAAAAAATTATTTTTATATATAAAATATTAAAGCTAATCAATACTATCAATACTAATAAATAGATTATCATTATTAAAAAATACATAATTTTACTATTTAACATTTACGGTAATATGATATTTATAAATAAATAATAAACAACAATATTAATATTACAAATTAAAAGAATAATATGATATATTCTTTATTTAATTTATATAATTTTCAATTGTCTATAATTGTTGAAAATATTTATATATAAATAAAATTATGCTATAGTTAAAATGAAACATTTGAATAATATTTATTGCATAAATAAATAAGTACAATATATATATATATATATAATGTATAATAGTAATGTTGTTTATATCAGTTCATTCAACAACAAAAATACCACATTATAATACTATAGATCAGGCGATATCACGATTATTATACGGTCCCTTATTTAAAAACATAATTACTGACCAAGATAAAAAACAAAAAAATTATAATACACAAATTTAATAACCTTTTTTATATAATATTAAATAAAATATACCACTTAATTAAAATTAATATGTAACAGTGTATTTGAGCTAGATCAAATATATTATAATAAACCATAAGCTTCGACAATGCATTTTAATCAAAAGTAATCAGAAATCATTATACTGATCACCAGTGCTATAGATTGTCCTAGTTCAGTTTGTAAAAAAATAGTTTTTTTGAAAATTTTATGCTCCGTCAGGTGCTGATCCTGGTGAATTTTTTTGTCAACTAACCCATGTTAAAATTAGTCAATTTACATATAGGGGCTTCAAAATATATGATATACTACCCTATTTATGAAAAAATTTATTATAAAATAATTAAATATACATATTGAAGCTATTATTATTTAAGATCGGGTCTCACGATGAGGTCGATAATCAGGGTGACGCTTGGGGTTCACTGTGAGGATAGAACTCAATGTGAGGTTGGGATTTACGGTGACGGGGTGAGTTATGGTAATGTAGAAGTCAGAGTGATTCTGGGAATCACGATGACGGCTGGTTCGGGTGACGTCAATAAGAGTACCAATATTGTTAAAATGATACACAAAGAGTTAATGCACAATAATAACTAACTTTATTAATAAAACAAATAAATAGTAAAACACGTGTAAATAATAAAAATAATTGGTAATGATATCTCAGGTGTGTACTGAGTAAAAGGTAAAGTGTTAGAGAGCGATGCGGATGTATTACAGGTGCTTATATAGGGAAAGGTAAGTCAAGTGGTCAATCAGGTATGAAAGGGTTAGTACTAGGAAGGGTAGGGTTGACATCTATTGGCATCATTCCCCCGCCGTTATCGTTCGCACGGAGGTTGAACGGCTTCAGTTGACTGGAGTGCGCGACGTAGGATAAAGTGTCTGGGGATTCATCATGAGTTGGTCGAATAGCATAAGTTTCATCACCCAGACTCCTGATGATGATATATGGTCCCGTATTTGTAGGTGAAAGCTTGTGTTTTGATGGATGATGTGCTGCAAGTTTGCGCACAACTAGATCTCCGGTTTTGAAATTGGATGCTGTGTGGGATTCATTGTGAATTTGTTTTCGCTTTTCTTTGTCTTCATCTGAGCGTCTTATTGACTCTTGTCTAGCGATGTCAAGAGATTTCGTGTCGCAGAGAGCGTCAGATGGAATTCCAAAATGTAAAAATTGTGGTGAGTATCCTGTTGTTCCATGTGGTGTTCGGTTATATTGATCAACGACCTCAGGTAGAAGCTTTGACCAGTGTCTGTTAGGTTGATCGAGTCGAGTTGATTTAAGTTTAGTTATGATGATGTGGTTTGCTTTTTCACATAAACCATTGGCTTGAGGATGATACGGTGATGATAACGTGTGATTTATGTTTTGCTTCGATATGAACTCAGCAAATGTCTTTGAAATGAAATTAGTTCCTCTGTCGGTAATGAGTTGTTCGGGCCTCCCTATGAGTTCGATGAGATTCTTCATGAATCTGACTACAGTTTTAGCTTTATTGTCGGCGGTTACTTGTGTCCATACGTGCCGAGAATGATGATCGACTATTAGTTGTATGTATTTTGATTTTGCACTTCCAGTCGATCCCATGACAATTGTGTCCATTGCCCATAAAATGTTTGGTAAAATCGGTGTTGGAATAGGTTGTAGGAGTCCTAATGATTTCCTGTTTGAAGGTTTTACTAATTGACAAGTTTTACAAGTTTTGACGTATGATTTTATACTGTCATCTACCGATGGCCACCAATAATGTCCAGTAAGCAGCTGTGTTGTCGCGGCAATTCCCGGATGTCCCATATCGTCATGATAATGGCGTAAAACCTCTATTTGTAACGTCGGAGGCACGTAGTATCTGTTGAGACCTTTATGTCTATACCTTATTATCCCATTATCATCAATATGACATTTTGAATCAATGTGATTCCAAGACTCATAATGAGTTGCGAATTCATTATGATTTCCGGATTCACTATGAGTCATTGGGTTTTGCTTTTGTTGAGCCATTTTCAAACGATTTTGATCAATAAGAAGCGATATTACCGGATTACGGGATAATGAATCCGCTGCCTGATTACGAACGCCGGGCCTGTGATGAATTGTATAGTTATAAACAGATAGTCTTACTGACCACCGAAACAGTCGATTATTTGAAGTCATTTTGATATTCAATAGCCATTGTAGTGCTGAGTGGTCAGAGTGGATGTCAACATGTTTGCCGTGAACGTATATATGCCACCTTTCCATTGATTCAATAACGGCTAAACATTCAAGCTCGGAAGTAGTATATTTGCTTTCGTGAATATTAACTCTACGTGAGTAGTACGACACTACGCGTTTATGCCCATCATCGTCGGGTTGCATGAGGATCGCTGCGATTCCAATTTTACAGGCGTCAGTATGAATTACTACTGGTTTATCATCTCTATAGATAGCCATCACTGGCGGTGTTGATAGAGCCTCTTTGAGAGTATTAAAAGCAGAGATTTGTTCGGTACCCCAAATAAACAGATTATCTTTACGTGTCAAACGTGTTAATGGTTCAGCTATCGATGAGTACTTGTTGATGAATCTGTGGTAAAAGTTACACATAGGAAGTTCCACGAGGAACTGTTGGATATCGTGTTGGTTTTTGGGTGTTGGATAATTGCGGATTGCTGTACTTTTAGATGGTGCCGGAGATACGGTTCCGTTTTCGATTACGTGACCTAAATATTCTACTGAAGTCACTGCGAATTTGCATTTCTCTTCACGAAGTCTAACATTGGCTTCACGTAGACGCTGAAGTACTTTATTCAATAAGAGGTCATGCGAACGCTGATCCGGTGCGTGGATTATTATGTCGTCGAGGTATGGTATCACGCCATTGTTTAGTAGGTCTCCCAATACATGTCGAATGATTCGTTGAAATGTTGGCGGAGCGTTCTTGAGACCAAAAGGAAGAACAAGCCACTCATAGTGACCGTCGGGAGTGACAAATGCTGAGCGTTCGATTGATTCGTTACTCATAGGGACGTGCCAATAGCCCCATGCCATATCGAGTGACGTAAATCTACGTGAGTTCGATAGTTGGTCAATAATGTCTTGAATTCGGGGAAGAGGTTCACGTTCGTCGATTGTGATAGAATTAAGTCGTCGATAGTCAATACAAAGTCTCGCGGATCCATCTTTCTTCTTTGCGAGTGTTACTGGTGAAGCGAATGGAGACTTTGAATGACGGATTAGTTTCTTGTCGAGTAGTATTTTAATTTGTCTTCTGATTTCGTTGAGATCTGCGATCGAGTGGCGATAAGGTCGTTGATGTATTGGCTGCTGCTCAGGAAGTAGTCGAATGTGATGAGATACGTTTGGAATGCGGCCCACGTCATTAGGATCCGCTGAAAATAATTGAGGGTACTGTTTCAGTACGAGTCGTGTAGACATTGGAATAGATTCATATTGAGTAGATGTCATGTTGACTTTTATGTGACTCGCGTTGAGTCCGCAAATCTTTGGTCGGCTTGTAGTGAGACAGAGCTGTCTTTGCGACGAGAGTGAGGTTTCTTGTGTAACGAGCTTCCGTTTGAAGTCGAGATGCAAGCCGAAGTCAGCACAGGTGCCGTCACCCATGATGAATGGCTTGGGAGAGTCTTTGAGGACGTGCGCGTGCACTTTAAGTACTGTTTTGTTGATGCGAAGAGTGATTGTTAGGCGGCCGTCTGATTGAGAAATCCCATTGATTCCTGCAACGGGAATAGCGGTTCGTGGGTCAGGCGTTTTGTTGAGTACTCTGGCGAAAGCTGTGCTCATTATGTTTATGGTAGCACCAGAGTCGATAACTGCTTTAGTAGGAATATCGTTGACCCGTACCGCGATCTCAGTTAATGACGACCGCCCAAAGCGTTTCCCTGAGCGATGATGTCCTCAGACTGATTATCGTCTCCAGTAAAATATGATACGCCTTGAGGTCGCGGATTCACATTGAATCTATCTCTATATGATGCTTGATTTGGTCGATTTGTCTGGACAAATGGATTATTTGCTGACTGTTGAGTAGCCAAATTTCTGATATTTGGCCATTGTCTACGACACTCGCGATGCCAATGCCAAGCAGTGACACCAGCTTGGGAGCATTTGCGGCACGGACCGGGAGGTTGATTATCAGATTCGTTTTGACGATTCGGTTGTACGGCCATAGCATATGTTTGACGTCGAAATTCAGGTTGAGTACGGGCGTCAGCTTGAATCTGAGTACTCAATTTGAGTTCCTTCATTTTAGATTGACTACAAAGTCGAGATGATTCCAGTCTCTGAGCCAATGTTAACCATTCTATGTGAGTTTTAGGTAAGGCACACAAGAGGTAACCCTTATATGACTCGGGCATTCCCGCAGTGAGTTGTCCGACGATATTGTTGTCGTTGAGGTCTGCCTGTCGTAGAAATCGCATTTTCTCATCAAAGTAGTCTTTAACTGTCTCATTGTTGTTTAGTTTTCTTTCTTGTGCAAGAATTAAGGCGTCCTCTCTTTGAGATGCAAATCGTTGTATGAATTGTCCTCGTGTTTCAGCCCAAGTCATTGTGAGTATATTCGGGGCAATTTCGGTTGCATACCAATTCAAGGCATCGTCAGTTAGGTATGTCATAAGCTCATAGGTTCGGTCGCTTTCGGCTAAATCTCTTGTTGCGACTTCAAAGAGTCCGATCCAGAGATCGGCTCTTATAACAGTTTTGTGGCCATTAAACTTTTCAAGAGCCGGGCGTTTATTTCGACTCTGATTGAATCCGTCCGACATTGTATTTGTAGAAGTGCTTGTAGTCATTTCAGTTTGATTTCCGGTTATTTCCGGTGTTCGAATTCGGTGACCTGAGCGGAGAATAATTTTGGATTGCGGAGGTTATCCTACCGACGGTGCGCCAATTGAAGCTATTATTATTTAAGATCGGGTCTCACGATGAGGTCGATAATCAGGGTGACGCTTGGGGTTCACTGTGAGGATAGAACTCAATGTGAGGTTGGGATTTACGGTGACGGGGTGAGTTATGGTAATGTAGAAGTCAGAGTGATTCTGGGAATCACGATGACGGCTGGTTCGGGTGACGTCAATAAGAGTACCAATATTGTTAAAATGATACACAAAGAGTTAATGCACAATAATAACTAACTTTATTAATAAAACAAATAAATAGTAAAACACGTGTAAATAATAAAAATAATTGGTAATGATATCTCAGGTGTGTACTGAGTAAAAGGTAAAGTGTTAGAGAGCGATGCGGATGTATTACAGGTGCTTATATAGGGAAAGGTAAGTCAAGTGGTCAATCAGGTATGAAAGGGTTAGTACTAGGAAGGGTAGGGTTGACATCTATTGGCATCAATATAAATATTATATACAAATATACGATCTGTTGTGAAATAAAAATATTATGAAATATTTTTAAACATAAATTAAAATCTTTGTTTTTGTATTTTATAATATAAAATACATTTATTAGTACTGTAATTATCTAGATTTTAACTGAGAAAAAGTCAAATTTCATTTGATACTAAACAAGTATTTTAGTTATCAAAAAATAAATAAAACAATCATTGAATTGTAATATTCAGTTAATAATAACAATAATTTATTAAAGAAATTATAGAAATATAGATTTTGACTTTATTTACATTAAATTTGTTATTAGACTTTAAATAACAACAATTTGCTTATTAGTAATCAAATTATTGCTTAACGCATCATAATATAAAATTGACTTTTATTTGATTAATTTATTTTTTAATTTTATTTATTTTATTATAACTTATGATAAACAAGCAACCTTGGCAATAGTTCAGATTTTTAAAAAATAGTATTTAACTACTGTAGAATAGATATATTTAATCAAATTTCATTTAATAAAAATTATTAAAAGACTTTATAAAAATAAAATAAATAATTAATAATAAATCAATTTTTTGGGGTAAACAATTTAATAAGTAATAATTTATAGTAAAAATCAATCAAAAATGTTAACAAATAATCAAATATCTATCGCTTGGAAAGATCTTAATGTAAGTGTGAAGTCTTTGTTTGGCAAAAATGAAACAACAATATTGTCGGGCATTTCGGGAGAATTTTATGAAAAATCGTTGAATGTTTTGATGGGAGCGTCCGGATCGGGAAAGTCAAAACTTTTAAAATGTTTGAATGCAAGTAATAATTATATAATAAGTAGTGAATCAAAAATATATGTCAATAAAAATGTGACAAATATTAGAAAATGTTTTATATATCAAAATCAAAGTCAAAGACTAATGACTGGATTAACAGTTAGTCAAGCGTTGACTTATTCATCAAAATTGAAAAATCCGATTCAATATAATGACCAAAAAGTTGACCACAAAAAAATTGTTTCGGATATAATGCAAGAACTATTGATAAGTGATATCAAAGACAATAAGATAGACAACTGTAGCGGCGGTCAAATCAAACGCTTAAGTATTGGCTTAGAGTTGACATCAGTTTGTAAGCCATACCTATTGTTTATCGATGAACCGACAACTGGTTTGGACACACACTCAGCAATTATGGTATTATTTTAAATAAACTTTTAATTATTCATAAATTATTTATTATCCTTTAATATTAGGTAATCTCTTGTTTGAAACAATTGTCTCGCAATCATAACATGTCTATAATTATTAGTATACATCAACCAAACAATGAATTATATCAAATGTTTGACACAATCTATGTGTTAGCAAAAGGTGGACAAACATTATACTCCGGTTTTACTAATAATTTATACCAATTTATTACTGATAATCAAATTGAATGCAATAAAAATCAGTTTCCATTAGATATGTTAATGAAACTCAGTTACAATGGCAATGATATACCTAATATTAATAATAACAAACAAACAAAAATAACTAATAATATTAATAATAATCTAATTCTAATGAAATCACAATCTGTTTATCAAACAAAATCGTGGCTTAATTTATATGATATATTTATTAACATTAAACGACATATACATAGTGTTTATATATCTCAATGGATGATCACATGGACATTATATTTGTTTTATTTTCTGTTAAACATGATATTTGTTACATGTTTTTCATCTGATATGTCTACCATTGATGGCTGTATTGATTTCAGTAACTATTTGGACGCCAAGACATACGCCGATATGACATATGAAGCATATGTTTTATTTCAGACACAATCATATCTTTTTATGTCATCATTTAAATTGTGTCTTATTATTTGCTTATATACTATTTATACAGTTTATCAAAATTCAAAAATTATATCATCTGAATATAAAAATGGTAATTATATTAATGAAATTTTGAAATTTTTATGTTAAAAATTTGTACATTTGTTAGGTTGGTATTCAATAACAACATATTATTTAAGTAAACTATTTGTCGATACTTTATGGACATCAATATTTGCTATTATTTACCTTGTTTATTTTTTCTACGTTTTTAAACTTGATACTATTGACAAACATATTTATGCGACAATTATATTATTGATGTTTATATTATGTGCTCAAAAATTTTCGTCAATTATTGCAACAATATTAACAAAAAAAACTACATTAATATTTTATATAACTATAGTTTTTATAATGCTTTTTTATCTTAATAGTAATATGATGTTTCGTATTGACAAACAATCAGATTTAATACAATTTATTAATAATTTGAATTTTGTTTATCCATTTTATAATTCATTTGTTGTTATAATCTATGGTCTCGATAGATGTGACACAAAATCATTGCCGTTAACTGATTTACATTTAACCGATAATATGCTTTACAATAGTTTATATTATTTTCTCTATTGTTATCTAACACTATGTTGTTTGGATTATTTAGTTATATATATTAAATTTAATAACTTAATACATTGTTTATCTATTAGTTTAAAATATTTCAAAAATAAAAGCAAACAAATTATAATAATCAATAATAAGAATAGTCTGAATCATGTCGATGAAGAAAATAATAATAATAAAAATCAAAATAATATTATGTGTCAAATTGTAATGGACAATATAAATCATATGCAATTGTCATCAGTAAATAATGACCTGGATATATTTATATTATTTAGAGATCTTTCATATAAAATTAGTACAAATTTAATTAATAAAAAAATTATATTAACTAAACTGAACGGATATTTTAAAACAAATACCATATCAGCTGTGATGGGACCGTCCGGTTCGGGAAAGACTACTCTATTAAAATGTTTGAGTAAACAAAATAAAAAGACTTTAAATAATGAAAGTAAAATATATATGAAAAGTGGAAAATATAAAACATGTTTTATAGTACAAGATATTAGTGAACACATCCTATCGTCACTGACTGTCAGACAAACACTATTATATGCATCAAAACTGAAGAACTCATTAATAAAGGAAACATTGGATCATAACTTAATAGTCGATTCATTGATGACTGAACTGGGAATCGATGACATCAGACATAACAGTGTCGACACTTGTAGTGGAGGACAACAGAAACGTATTGTTATTGCTTGTGAACTGACATCTCATATAAAACCAGATCTCATGTTGATTGACGAACCGACCTCTGGATTAGATAGTAGTGCTGCACAAGTGGTTAGTAATATTGATATAACAAAAATCAATTAATTAAATTATTATATATATTTTGTTTAGATTATATCACATATGAAACAATTATGTCATAAACATCAGATAACTATCATTACATCCATTCATCAGCCAAACTACGAGTTGTTTAATATGTTTGACAACATATATGTATTAGGAAAATGTGGACACGACTTATATTTGGGTCAACCACAACATCTTAAACAATATTTGACAGATTTGAATATATCATACGATGACAATCAGTTACCACATGAAGTGCTACTCAAAATTGCATCCGATGTCAATCATAATGATTTTAAAACACTTCAATTGTGTTACGAAAACAACAACAAAATATTAGAGAAAAATTGTAATCAAATGAAATTATTAATTAATATGAGAAAACAATTTCGTATAATTGATATCTACTATCTATTGGTGCGATCACTCAGTTATTTTGTCCGTCATTTATATTCTGTGTTAATTCTCGAGATATTTGCATACATACTGTTTTCAGTGATAATTAAACTTAACTTTAAACAAGAGATTACAGAACCCGATGGTTGTCGGGATCCCAGTGCTCCCATTGACAGTTGGTTTATTGTATTAACTGAATTGGATAATCAATATTTGATTAAACAAAATTTTTTGTATAATATAGTAATATATACTTTAATAATAGTAGCCGATAGTGTATTATCATTACAATTACTTCACAACGAGTTTAAGCTATCGTGTCGTGAGATATCTAATGGTATTTATTTAAAATTAATATAACTATTTTAAAAAAATAATTGACTTTACATTAATTTACTAATTAATAATAATCTTTTATAAATTAGGTTGGTATAGCTCGAGTGCATTTATTTTGGCTAAAACCGTAACCTATGCCATAATACCTACTCTAATACTTATACCTTATTGTTATATAATAAATTTATACGATATTCAAATGTATTTTATATACTATACAATACTGTTTATATCAATACTATGTTCTCAAAGTTTAGCACAAATTTCTTGTATTATCTTTAAAAACAATTATCAGTTGGCATTAATAATGCTATTGTTTTCTGTTATTAATTGTGGAATATTAAGCAATAATTTTATAGCTATTCGTGAATTGCATTTTACACTTCAATGGATCAGTGAATTGTCATTTACAAGAATGGGATTTGAATGCACATTGATATCAATTTATGGTAACTGTGCCGATGGACAGGTGTCATCCATATTGGAAATGTATGCAATCGATGGCACTATGTTTTGGTATAAATTCATACAATTAGTAATGATTTGTGTTGTTCTAAAAATCGTATCAATTGTTTTAACAGTCTTTAAAACAAAACATTAATCAATTTTAAACATATTTTAAGTTTGTTAATGTTATTAATATTTAAAATTTTTATTAGATTAATGTTATAAAATATAATATATTGTCATTTATTATATAATTTATCCATATACTGTATATAAACATTTTATACACATCATAGTAGTCTAAAGATTAATTAAAATTTAAATGATTTAATTTAAAAGTGACACTAATTGTATATTTGTATACATTTTAGTACAATATTTATTATCAAATCATTTTTTACTTATATTTAGAATTTTTAATAGATTTTATTAAAGTTTATACGAAATAAAAATACTTATATTTAAACAAAATGTTTTGATATCTCTAAATGTACTGTAAATTTACATAATTAATTAATTAATATTAAATATTGTTGTGTATTAAAGTAAAATTAATATATTTTTGGAAATAATTATAAAATGAAAATCGAGAATCAAAAATAAAGTATTTTAAATCTCATTTCGGGGATTATAACCCATACCTTCTTTAGTACCCACCATAACATCCCTATCTGTTTGCAAAAAAAAGATTACAATTGTTTAATTGATTATTTAAATTATCTCTCTATATATTTGCAAAAGTTTAGATTTTAAGCTGAAAAAAATCTGATTCAAATGTACAGTATATGTCATATATATCTGTAATGATATTAAGATATCAAATATTTATATAATGGATAGTATTTATTAAAATATATTAAAATAAGTGAACAGTTTTTAATTGTTGTTCAATTGGATTATTCTGGAAATCAGTTTAGATATAAAAGTTGAGAAATAATAAAATCAATTTAATTTGTTTTTAATTTATAAAATAAACCAGTTGAGAATGCTAATATAGCATTAGCAAAACAAATTTTTAAAAATTAAATAAAATTATATTCTAGTTAACCATAAATCGGTTGGGCAAACCTTCCGAACCCACCCCAGCCCACCCCCAGTGGGTTAGTAGGGAGAGGTTTGAACTGCTTTTTAGGGGAACTCAGATGTTTGGCCGATCGGTATCTCAACCGTCGGCATCTAAACACTCGGCAATAAGGAAACATAATACAGTAATCAAACAACAAAACTATTTATTATCACTTAATTCAAACATAACAATACCATCGGATCGGTTGTACTAAAGACCGACCTTAACTTAACATAACTAAGCGATTAATATGATTGTCACTAATAAAACAATAGTTAATATACCAAATAAGTAATATACGGTACGGCCACCAAATGTGACATCCGTTTAATGTTAGAACTTAGACTAAGACTAACTATATATACAAAAAAAAGTATTCAAAAGTATTGGGAAAATTACTTATAAAACATTAATCATAAAATTATAGTCAAAACAATGTTTGTACAAAATGTATGACAGATTTGAATATAACATGTGATGACAATCAATCATTTATTGATAAATTCTTTAATCATTTACTTCATATAAATTTCTTAAACATTAAATGTTTAATAATAAATAAAAATTATAAAATTATACATTATTTCTATATAAAAGAGATTAATTATATTATATATTCTGTAATTGTCAATAATTATTTTATTTTAAGTATATATATATCTAAAAAAGTATATAATTGAATTTAATAAATATAGTAAAATATAGTTATAATATTTATTTAAGACAACTATTTTATAGAGTATTTATCAAATAAAAATTATTAAAAAATAAGAAAATGAAACATGTAAAATATTATTATTGCAAAAATCAATAAATATAACAATAGTTTGTATAATAATAGAGTTACTTTATATCAATATAATAAATTAATTTTTTTATTACAAAACTTTTTTTCATATTTATATATATGATAATTTAATATATAGTACATGTAATACACAATTAAATTCAAACAATGCACCTAAAAATAAATTTAATTAGCAAATATAGTATTAATTATTATAAAATAATCATGTCAAAATAATATTGAATTGTAATTATGAATCAAATGTTAAAATATTGTAACAAAAATAATTAATAAATTGTTTTTATTATAATTAATAATATTGATGTTTTAGTTATAAAAATCAATAATTTATTGTTATACTAATAAAATGTTTTAAATAAAACAATTGTTTGTAAAAAATACTATAATTTGAAATATGGATACTTATTGTGCTAAACAAAAACTATTTGATAAACTTTTATCACATAATTATAACAATAATACTATTATTGTTGGTATTTATCCAAATGAAGTAAGTCAACTTTTAATAATTAATTATTATAATGATTAAAAATTAATAATTAAAATTATTTAAATTATGTTGAATAATTTTTCTCAATAAAATTGTTTGTTAATGTTTTTATGTAATAATTGTCAATAATTTAATACTTAAGGTAATAAAGAAATGGTCAAATGCTGTACTATTTTGCAATAAAGTTATACATTTGTTGGATATATTGGAAAATACACTTAAATTAAAGTTAGTAATAGATTATTCCGGTATATATATAATAATAATATTAATGTATTTATTTATAATTAAAAAAAAAAGTTTTTAAAAAATAAAATTTCATATACTAATTAAACTGTAGTATAATAATCAACATAGCTGATAGTAATAGTGGTGGCAGTATTAAAAACGGTACATGGACAGGAGCTATCAAACCTATGGTTAACAATGTAATAAATTATCAATATATCTATTAAATTTTCTAATAAATAATCTAGATAAACAAATTTTAATAATGTTTTTTAATAATGATTTATTTATATTTGAAGCAAGCAGATTTCTATTTAGTTGTTTTCATGTATGACATCAATAGAGGAAATGTCGTTAATTTTCCATTTCTCTTATCAAATGAGGGCTCAATAGCAATGCTAAGTCATCCGTCTATACATAATAAGCAAAATATTGTATCACTGTTTCAATATTTTGATCATTGGATTTGGATATGTATTATCCTGTCATACATTACTGTCTATACTATTAATTGTTTATCAATTCCTAATTTGTTAAAAAGATTACATTTATTAATTGATTATTTGAAAATTTTAGTTGGAAAAGGTATTTGTACTTAATTTACAATTTACATGTTATGTATATTGTATTGCAAATATAATTTTTTGAATTTTATTTAATAAAAGTATATAATTAAACTTATTTAATGCTTTAATTGGCATTTATATAATACTGTATATAGATATAAAAATGATTAATAAAAATTATCTACTAATTTTATGGATAATTATGTGCACTATATTGGTATATGCACTGCAAAACAGTATACTAGCAATTTTGGCTACAAAACAATATCATATTATTGAATCAATTGATGAGCTCAGATACGAGCACAACATAAAGGTGCTGACAGTTCAAAACTCACAGTCACATATCAAACTTAAACATGTAATTATCATATTTAGATTTTTTAGATTTCATATTAATAAGTTATAGTTGTGTACAAACACACACACACACACACACACACACACACACACACACACACACACACACACACACACACACACACACACACACACACACACACACACACACACACACACACACACACACACACACACACACACACACACACACACACACACACACACACACACACACACACACACACACACACACACACACACACACACACACACACACACACACACACACACACACACACACACACACACACACACACACACACACACACACACACACACACACACACACACACACACACACACACACACACACACACACACACACACACACACACACACACACACACACACACACACACACACACACACACACACACACACACACATGTAACACATTGTCATTAAAACATTGTTTTTTTTTTGGTATCAGGAATATAGATTTCCATCAACTAGACTTATTTATTTAGATTACATTGATAAATATAAACCATCGACAATATTAAAATTAATAAATAATAATCAAGTATTTGTTAGCACCAAACCAGAGTTAGACCTAATCTATGACCACTATATGCAATACGGTATCATTGAAACGGGTGACTATCAAGAGTCCTATTACTCCAGCTATATATTTGGCAAACGTTTCAATAGTAAACTCAAGAAAATGCTGATTCAAATGTAAGTCATATTTATATTGTGATTATAAAAATATCAGCAAATATTTTTATAAATGGATAGTATTTGTTAAAATATTTGTTTGTTTTTTTTTGTTTAATATAGGATCAAAAATGTTTATCAATACGGCATTTATCTATATATTAATAAACATGAAGTCAAATTTTATTTGATATTAAATAAGTTTAACAGTTTAAATAGTTATCAAAATAAAACAACCATTGAATTATCATCAGTCAATAGTAGCAATGATGAGCACCGGGTGCTAAATATTATGGATTTTGCATTTATTTACATAGTATATGTTATTGGACTTTCAATAGCAACTGTTTGTTTATTAGTTGAAAAAATTATTGCTAAACAAAATAAATGATAAAATAACTTTTTCATTTGATTTGATTAATTATATTTTTAGTTTACTTTAATTTTATTTTGTGGTAAATTATGAGAATTAAATAACCTTGGAAGTAGTTCAGGGCCTTAATTAAAAGCAATACAACAGTATAATTTCAGTTAAACAAATTTAATATTATAAACAATTATGAATAATAAAACGACAAATTAATAAAAATTATTTACTAAATAATTTTTTATACAATAGTTTTTTAAGTAAATATCAATTAAAAATGTTAACAAATAATCAAATATCTATCGCTTGGAAAGATCTTAATGTAAGTGTGAAGTCTTTGTTTGGCAAAAATGAAACAACAATATTGTCGGGCATTTCGGGACAATTTTATGAAAAATCGTTGAATGTTTTGATGGGAGCGTCCGGATCGGGAAAGTCTACACTTTTGAAATGTTTGAATGCAAGCAATAATTATATAATAAGTGGTGAATCAAAAATATATGTCAATAAAAATGTGACAAATATTAGAAAATGTTTTATATATCAAAATCAAAGTCAAAGACTAATGACTGGATTAACAGTTAGTCAAGCGTTGACTTATTCATCAAAATTGAAAAATCCGATTCAATATAATGACCAAAAAGTTGACCACAAAAAAATTGTTTCGGATATAATGCAAGAACTATTGATAAGTGATATCAAAGACAATAAGATAGACAACTGTAGCGGCGGTCAAATCAAACGCTTAAGTATTGGCTTAGAGTTGACATCAGTTTGTAAGCCATACCTATTGTTTATCGATGAACCGACAACTGGTTTGGACACACACTCAGCAATTATGGTATTATTTTAAATAAACTTTTAATTATTCATAAATTATTTATTATCCTTTAATATTAGGTAATCTCTTGTTTGAAACAATTGTCTCGCAATCATAACATGTCTATAATTATTAGTATACATCAGCCAAACAATGAATTATATCAAATGTTTGACACAATCTATGTGTTAGCAAAAGGTGGACAAACACTATATTCAGGGTTTCCACAAAATTTAGACCAATTTATTGCTGATAATCACATCAAATGCAATGAAAATCAATTAGCAATAGATATGTTAATGAAACACAGTTACAATAGCACTAATATATCTAATGTCAATAATCATCTGAAAACTAACATAATTAAGAATATTGATAGTAATCTAATTTTAATGAAATCACAATCTGTTTATCAAACAAAATCGTGGTTTAACTTATATGATATATTTATTAACATTAAACGAAATATACATAGTGTTTATATATCTCAATGGATGATCACATGGACATTATATTTGTTTTATTTTGTGTTAAACATAATATTTGTTACATGTTTTTCATCTGATATGTCTACCATCGATGGCTGTATTGATTTCAGTAACTATTTGGACGCCAAGACATACACGGATATGACATATGAAGCATATGTTTTATTTCAGACACAATCATATCTTTTTATTTCATCATTAAAATTGTGTCTTATTGTTTGCTTATTTACTATTTATACCATTTGTCATAATTCAAAAATTATATCATCTGAATATAAAAATGGTAATTATATCATGAAAATGTTGATATTTTAAGTTTTACTTATTTTATACTTATATATTATATTTGTTAGGTTGGTATTCAATAACAACATATTATTTAAGTAAATTATTTGGCGATATATTATCAACATCAATATTTGCCATAATTTACCTAGTTTATTTTTTCTACGTTTTCAAACTTGATACTATTGACAAACATATTTATGCGACAATTATTTTATTATTGTTTTCATTGTGCGTCCAAAAACTAGCATCAATTATGGCTACAATATTCACCGATAAAATTATATTTTTATTTTATATGACAGCAATGTATATATTAGTGTCATATTTCTACAGTAATATAATGTTTCGTATTGACAAACAATCAGATTTAATACAATTTATTAATAATTTGAATTTTGTTTATCCATTTTATAATTCATTTGTTGTTATAATCTATGGTCTCGATAGATGTGACACAAAATCATTGCCGTTAACTGATTTACATTTAACCGATAATGTACTTTACAATAGTTTATATTATTTTATTTATTGTTATTTAACATTATGTTGTTTGGAGTATTTAATAATATATATGAAATTTAAAAAGTTTATTTATAGTTTGTTTAATTGTTTTAAATGTGCTTTCAATAAACATCAACAAAAACAAATTAATATAAAAAATAATATGAATGGATATAATGATGATAATTATAATAAAAATAATAATATGTGTCAAATAGTAATGGATAACATTAATGATTTGAAATTGTCAAATATAAAAAATGACCAGGATGTATTTATATTATTTAGATCTCTTTCATATACTATTAGAATAAATTTAATTAAGAAAACAATTATTTTAAATGAATTGAACGGCTATTTTAAAACTAATACCATATCAGCTGTGATGGGACCGTCCGGTTCGGGAAAGACTACTCTTTTAAAGTGTTTGAGTGCACAAAATGATTACTCTTTAGATACTGAAAGTAAAATATATATTAAAAATAGTAAACATAAGTCATGTTTTATAGTACAAGATATTAGTGAACACATCCTATCGTCACTGACTGTCAGACAAACACTATTATATGCATCAAAACTGAAGAACTCATTAATAAAGGAAACATTAGATCATAACTTAATAGTCGATTCATTGATGACTGAACTGGGAATCGATGACATCAGACATAACAGTGTCGACACTTGTAGTGGAGGACAACAGAAACGTATTGTTATTGCTTGTGAACTGACATCTCATATAAAACCTGATCTCATGTTGATTGACGAACCGACCTCTGGATTAGATAGTAGTGCTGCACAAGTGGTTAGTAATATTGATATAACAAAAATCAATTAATTAAATTAATATATAAATTTTGTTTAGATTATATCACATATGAAACAGTTATGTCGTAAACATCAGATAACTATAATTACATCCATTCATCAGCCAAACTACGAGTTGTTTAATATGTTTGACAACATATATGTATTAGGAAAAGATGGACACGACTTATATTTAGGTCAACCACAACATCTTAAACAATATTTGACAGATTTGAATATATCATGTGATGACAATCAGGTGTCACATGAAGTGCTACTCAAGATTGCATCCGATGTTAATCACAACAATTTCAGAGAACTTCAATTGTATTACAAAAACAACAATAGTTTGCCATTAGATGATAATCTTAAGCAAATGAAGTCAATAATAAATATGAGAAAACAATTTCATACAATAGATATCTTCTATCTATTGATGCGATCTTTAAGTTATTTATTCCGTCATTTATATTCTGTGTTAATCCTCGAAATTATTCTATACATACTGTTCTCAGTTATATTAAAATTCAATTTTAAACAAGAGATTACTGAACCCAATGGATGTCGGGATCCCAATGCTCTCATTGACAGTTGGTTTACTGTATTAACTGAATTGGATAATCAATATTTGATAAAACAAAATTTTTTGTATAATACAGTACTATCTGCTATAATAGCAATACCTGATAGTATATTATCGTTACAGTTATTTCACAGTGAGTTTAGATTATCATGTCGTGAGATATCTAATGGTATGTATTTCAAGATATCTAATATATTAACATATTTTAAAAAAATAAATAAAACAGACTATACATTAAATTACTAATATGTTTTTTATAAATTAATACATATTTAATTTATAATTAGGTTGGTACAGCTCTAGTACATTTATTTTGGCCAAAACACTAACTTACGCCATAATACCTGTGCTAATAATAATACCTTATATTTATATAACCAATTTATATGATATTCAAATGTATTTTATATACTATACAATACTGTTTATATCGATGCTATGTTGTCAGAGTTTGGCACAAATATCTTGTATTATCTTTAAAAACAATTATCAGTTGGCAATAATAATGCTATTGTTTTTTATTACTGTTTGTGAAATATTAGGCAATAATTTTATAGCATTTCGTGAATTGCATTACATATTACAGTTGGCCAGTGAGCTGTCATTCATAAGGATAACATTTGAATGCATATTAATATCCATCTATGGTAACTGTGCGGATGGACAGGTGTCATCCATATTGGAAATGTATGCAATCGATGGCACTATGTTTTGGTATAAATTACTACAATTGATAGTAATTTGTGTGGTTTTAAAAGTTGTGACAATTGTTTTGACAGTCTTCAAGACAAAACATCAATCAATTTTGAATAGATTTTAAGTTTATTGATGAAATTAATAATTTTTAATTTAAATAATATTTACTTATTTTATATATTTATTAAAATTATTATTATATTATTAAAATAACACTTTAATATTTAGGTTTATTTTATATATTTATTATTTTATTATTAAATATTACTTTTAAACATACGTTAGTTTTTATTTCTTTATGTAGATTTTAATTTAAAAATTATGGATGTATAATAGATTAATGTTTTTTATAAAAGTAAAAGTAATCTATTATTTTTACATTGCTAAAATAAATATATATGGTTAACTCTAGATATATAAGAAAATTGTTCATTATTTATAACTATTTATATTAACGGGTTATTAACGCGATTAATAAAAATAATAATTAAAAATTTATTTATTATACAAATAGCGTTTTAAAATACTTTAGAAAGTTTGGATAAATTACTTTCTTTAATTGTATGACTAATTTTTCTTATATTTATTTACAGACAACTATCAATTGGCAGTAATAATGCTATTGATTATTATTTTTTTGTAATATATTAAGCAATTAGTTTATAGCATTTTTTGAATTGCATTATACGCTTCAGTTGGCCAGTGAATTGTCTTTTATAATGGTATCATTTGAGTTCATATTAATAACCATAAAATAATCATCAAATGGTAACTGTGCCGATGGACAGGTATCATCAATATTGGAAATGTATGCAATCGATGGCACTATGTTTTGGTATAAATTCATACAATTTATAGTCATTTGTGTGGTATTAATAGCGATTACAATTATTTTGAGAATTATTTTTTGAAAAATTAATTAATTTTAAATTGATGTTAATTTTTGTGATGTTATTACCGGTTATATTACTCTATTTATTACACTAATATACAATTTTATTTAAAAAATTTATGTTTTTAAAGAATTGTGTTTTATAAACTTCATTATTTTTAATGTTATAACTTTTTATGATTAAATAATATATTAATTTATATTAAAAACGTTTTTAAAATAAATTGTAGTGTCTAATTATTAATTTAATTATTAAATTATTTTTTATTTGATTTAATTTAAGAAGTACATTGTTTTATATTTATGTAAAATAATAAATAATAGTAATAAAAGTAATAAACATACAAATAAGCATTTTATTTACTTTAAATCATTTTTAGTATAAAAATTCTAAGTTTAAAATTATTTATTTTTCTCTTATTGTATTTTATTTAATATATTTAAATAATAATCAGAGTAGCAAATTGATAAATTATTTAATTGTATTTCTTATATATATTCATAAAAATTACTCTATTATCAATTTAGTTAGTATTTTGAAAGTTTTTTTATTTAAGATAAATAAATAAATATTATAATAAAAATTAAATGTATTTTTAAAGATAACAAAAAATAAGCGATTTATATTGAAATTTTAATATATTTATAGATTTTGTAATTTTATTTCTATCACAGTAGGCGTCAAATAAATGTATTTCAATTTTATTAAATGATATATGAATAGTAAAAAAAATTATTGAAATATATGTAAATACATAATATAAATATACTTAACATTTATATATCATCTATTGATACAAAATATATACAATAAAATCAAAATGTTTATGATATCTATATATCAATTCATTTAATAACAAAAATAACATACAGTTAATAGATTATTAATCATGTATTTTATTTAAATCATGTTTATTATTATTATTTATAATGTATATAAAAAAATTAATGATTTAAATATTAAAATTACTTTGAATACAAAAAAACTGAACAATATATTGAAAATAATTTATAGTATATTTCAACTAAATATATAGCAATTTCTCACAAATGATGTGATTATATGTAAAGCAATTAGAGTTTTCGTGAAAAAATATTTTATACAATTGGCTGAATATTTAAAATAATATATAATATTATGTTATTGTTGTTGTTATTATTATTATTATAATATTAAAGTCCATACATTGTGTAACACAATTTGTGTCATAATAAATGGCCAATTATTTGCTTATGATATTAATCTTTAAGTTGAATAAATTATTTTATTATTATTATTATTATAATAAATATATTGAAAGTCTAAATCTTGATATAATATAAAGATCTTTTATTGTCTGGCATATGTCTACATATAAAATACGTTTATATTATTATTATTATTATTATTGTTATCGTAAAGTTAAGGTTTTTTTCAAATATAATTATTATGTAATCTTTTTGTGTGTGCAAATATATGAGTAGAAAAAAACAAAATAAAAATCTAAGTAAATGATGAATAAAAAATTATAAATTAAAATTGTCTAATCAAATGTTGCTTTTAGTAATAAAATTTTTTTTTTCTCTAAAAAACAAAAAAAAACGTCTGACAATAAAAATAATAAAAACATTGATGTAAAATATTAAAAATTAAATATATTCTACAATAAAATAAAATTTGAATACTATTTATTGCTACACTCCTTATGGTTTGTGTCATATTAATAGCATTTTTTTACATAAAAATCTAAAGTGAAAAATACTGGAAAAATTTATTTGCAGAATAATTGTTTGAAAATTTAAATTTAAGAGCCAATCCTATGTTTTTTATTTTGTTTTTTTATTTCTTATTATAATTTTTTTTCATATACTATAGTTTTTCTATGAATCTCTCTTTTTTCTCTCTTTCTATAATAATAATATAATGCTAAATAAAATAAAGTTATTATACAACCTTTATAGTGTTTTATTAATACTATAACATAAGTAACATTATGGTCTAATATAGGAGTGTCCCATTTAAGAAACCAACATATAATTACCAATTAACATTATTTTGATTTAGAGATTTGCAAATAATATATTCATCAAAACATATATCAATAAATAGTAATAAAGTGTGAATTTTATATACACTTATATACTTTTATATACAGATATTACAATTTTAGTATATATGAATGTATACAAAATAAAAATTATTACTTTTAAATAATAACATTTTGATTTTTAATGTAGATTTTAATGTAAAAATTATACATTAGTGTAGTGTTTTAAAGTAAAAGTAATCTATTTTTGAAAATAATATTAAAATAAATATATATATCTTATAAATAAATAAATATATTATAATATACAGTATTTACACTAAAAATATTATATATATATATAAATTTAATCAACTTTCTATACAATAAAATAAAGATTACAAGAAATGTTATAAAAATTGAAATCACAATAAAAAGAAGGATATATTTTTTAATTTAAAATTTATTTCAATACAAACAAAAAAATTTATGGGAAATGAATTGTTTATTAACATTAAAAAATGGTAAAAACTAGTTAACACATTGTAAATATATAATAATTGTTACATATGTATTATTTACAATATACTTAGTATTAATCATTATATTAATAATAATAATATTTACTACCGTATTCAAATAAGGATAAAACTTTTATTATATATATATATATTTGTCAATGTAAATTATTTATGTTTTTTAAAAAATAAAATTTTAATACAATTGTTAATAATTAAATAAAAAATATTTCTACAAATAAAGTATATTGTAAATTTTATTATTAAAAATGATTGTATTTACTGTACTGTATTAATTAAATAATATAATAGATATCAAATTTATTTTATATTATATTATTGTATTATTTGAAAGTAAAATTTTTTAATAAATTTTCACTTTTCTAGTTAATAAGTGAGAGAAAAAAATTTATGATATTAATCAATAATATTAATTTTTATAATAAAATCTAATAATATTATTTTCTCACAGTTTGCCTAATGAGTAATTTTATTCAAGAAATTAGTTACTTATTATCACACATTTATCTAATGAGTAAACAAAAAAAAACAAAAAAAAAATCAGTTAAGTGTTAATTAAAAAACTATTATTTAGTAACAGAGTTGGGTTTTTATAGATATAAAATGTTATCTTTTCATTTCATGCGGGAATAAAATAACAACAAAAACCATACAATTGTTTGGTGAGATTTTCACAAATAATTTTTTAACCATAAAATGCAAATCACGACTTTCTATTAGTCCCTTAAATAGGGTATTAATCTATTAATTTTCTATTTAAGAAAAAGTATTTTATAATTAATTTTCACTCATTTATTTAACTCTTAAATCTTATATATTTTCAAGATATCAATATATATATAGTTTAAAAAAAAACATTTGCTAAAACATAAATAAAACTGAAATTTAATTATATTTTAGTGGGTTTTCATAGAGATTTATAGTTAGAATGAATATACAGTATATATACAGTATATATACGGTAATAATAGTATTATAGAAATAGTTATCTAAAGATTTGTTTTTGTTTTTTTAACAAAATAAATTTAATCTGATTTTAATGATTCATTCAATTATACGATTAAATGAATGTGAAATAAACTAATAATAAAAACAATTATTTTGTTATTTTTTCAGACTATATTTAGTATCAAATAGTATATTATGTTTAATTTAGTAATATTTTTAACTATATTATAAAATACAATAATAATATTTTTTTTGCAAGACTACATATATCACTGCAAAATAAATTATACTGGTATTTAATAAAATAAAATAATTTTTATTATAACAAAAAATAATTGTTTATAAATATAAATAACGTGTTGAAATAATCATTAATCTTGATGAAATTATTCAAATTAAGTTTGCATTTAAAATAAGCTTATTAATAAAAAAAAATTATAAGTACATATATAAAAAAACAAATAAAATTTGTAAATTTATAATATAAAAAAAATTAATATACTGTATATTTAAATATAATGTGTACAATATGCATTTTACATTGTTCTCATATTAATAATAACAATAATAATAATAATAGCTGCTAACCTATAAAACAATAGTAAATTATTTTATTTATAATTTTATTAAAAATAATAAAATAAATAAAACATTTTATTTAGAATCTAAATAAATATCTGATATTATTAATGTACATAAATTATACTTTATTTATAATTAATACAAAGTTTTTAAAAATTATGATTTTGTAAAACAATAAATCTTCATAATAAATAGTTAATTGAATTTTATTATAAAATATAATAATAAATAGTATTTTATCATATTTATTTATATTGATTGTCAAATGCATGTATTTTTATAAAATATGTTATATATTATATACTATATTAAATAAAATATTATTATAAATAAAAATTAGTAATTATTTTTAACAAAAATATTTATTTATTTTAAATTCATATTATCTAAAGTATAATTAAATGTTTTATATTTTATTGCAGATTATTATTAAAATAATACAATATTCCTAATAAATAATTATAATATTAAAATTATTGATATAATATTTAAACAAATATTTTACTTAACATATATTATTTAAATATTGTTAACAATTTGTTTTTATATCATAAATATAACTATCAGCACACTTACAATAAATTATTATTACAATCACGTAATTAACTTTTTATATATAATAGTAAAACACATTATTGTTACATTTTGAATATTTATATGTTATATTTTTAGATTATTTAAATCATTAATAATTATTTTGAATAAATTTTAATTTACAATTCAATTTAAATAAATAAAGCACTTTAAAAAATATTTTGAAATAATAGTTTGCTTATTTAAAAAAAACTGTATTTATATTATAAAACATTTAAAATAATTTTAAGCTATATAATTCAAAATATTTCACATATAAAATATATCGAAAATTGTTACACAAATTATAATAGTATATAAATTATTATCAATATTATTATTTATGAAAATAATGTGTTAATTTGCTTTAAACATATTGAAATTTTTAAATTAAATATTGACAATCAAATACAGTATAATACGTGACAATAACAATATTTACCTAAATTTATAAATAAAATAAATTTTATTGGTTAAAATTAAACACAAATATAATAATAATTTTTAAATTTATTTATTTATTTGTGTGTTTGTGTCTGATTAAGTGAAATGAATGAAAAAATAATAATAAAAAAGAGAGAGAATGAGAAAGTGAGTGAATAAGTCAAAGAGTGAGTGAGTGAGTGAGTGAGTGAGTGAGTGAGTGAGTGAGTGAGTGAGTGAGTGAGTGAGAGAGAGAGAGAGAGAGAGAGAGAGCATATAATGAAAAAATACAAATCATAATAACAATAAAGTTATGGTTTTTTCTAAAACAAAATTCTTACAACAAATCACTTAATAGATTGAATTGATTATTAAAATAATGTAAAATAAAAATTCTAAGTAAATGGCAAAATAATAACTGCCTTTCATTGTATTTGACGACTGCATAGATATCATTGCCCGGGGCTAAAAACAATCTACCTGTGCCCACAATTAGTTTTATAGTAAACATACTTTTTTCTTACTTTTCTCAATTACACATAAAAAAAATCTGCAGCCAAAAAAACAAAGGTATCACTTATTTTTTTATGTATGTCTGTAACTATCAACACACACTTTGACGTATACATACATTACTGGACTATTATAAGGGATTATATAATACATGTAATTAGTAGTAAAACTCTTATATATCGTACTACTAATATCAAAGATAATCTCTCTTTTAGTGAGTAAAGTAAATGATAGGTACAATCCCTATCCTATCTATTTATATGACATGAAAAACATATACCAGTGCTCCACTTTAGGTCCACTCAATTGGCAATAATCAGTGTATACTATCAGTGGTCTCATTGTTGCCAAATGTTGTTATGTATTATAGGATTATTTGTGCGGAAAGTTAAGTCTATCTTAAAGCCCTTTAAGCTAACTGTAAATAATTTATATATAAATATATATATATATATATAAAATAATTGATGGCTCAACTCATTATGCAATTGTAACATCACTTTTACATAAATATATTATTTAATGTATAATATATTTTTTAAATTGTGGCAATAAAAATGATATTTATAGGAAATGCGGTTTTTATTATTTTTTATTATTTTTAATACTTTTAAAGATTTAATAGATGGATAAATGTGTAACAGTTTTCCACTGTCTGAGAAAAAAGTTTTGAAGGAAAAAAATATTAAATTTTTTAGTTTTTATTACTATTATTACTATTAATATTTGAGTGCAACGATCAGCAAACCTATGATAGATTGAGGCTATATTTTACTCATCACTAATAATTTTATTTTTGTAGTTTTTTTATATAAATATTGTATAATAATCTAATTAAATTAAATAATATTTCATATTATTTTTTGGTTAACCACCTAAAAATACATAATAATTTATACAATCAAAATGCTAAAAATTAAAAATAAAATGCTATCGGATTTGTCTTATTCATCAATCAATTATTTAAATAATAAATGGTAATAATAATTATAAGTACTGTATATAAATCAATAAAAATACATTTCATATGATTTTTTTAAAAAGCAAATTTTTTTTTTGTTTAAATTGATAAAAACTAATTATTGATAAATGCAAATTTTAAGTTAGTTGAACAAATTTTGAATTAATTTTGTTATTGTTTAAAAAAAATTATTTAAACAGATCTATTTGCATCAATATTTTTATTATCAATTTATAATATAGTATAATACAGTGCATTTAATATTTATAATGTATTACTAATTTTACTTGTATTTTAATATTATTATTATTACAATTTGCTTTTTTAAAGAATAAACTAATTGTAGAAATAATTTAAATAAAAATTAATATAATATTATTGGTCTAAACAGTTATTTTCAAAAGTGATTGATATTAATAATATACGTGAATATCATAAGAAAGAGAAAAAAACTGATTTCACGTTATTTTCTAAACAAAATCTAAAATACATGATATGTATTACATATATATATACAGTAAATAAACAATAGATATGTAAGCAATGAGTTGAACACACCTATCGATCATTAGCTTAAAAATGACTGTCAGTAAAGGTTTGTAATTAATTTTTTGTTTCATAACAATATCTGCAAATGTTTGCAAAATAAAGAGTCAAATAAATTATTTAAAAATAACAGTTTTATTTGCTTTATAGATATTATACATTTGATATACATTTTATTTAATTGTATATATTATATTTAAACTTCAAAAACAATTAACAAAAATAAAAATTAATTGTTAATACTGTATTATAGCAATAAATATATAATTGGGTTTTTCATTAAATGGTGAATAAAAACAAACAAAAAAAATGGTATAATGTGAATTAATTGTTTGATAAATTTATCATGACCATGCTTAAACAACAAACAAACAAAAAATAACAAACAATTATTTAAATAAAGTAACAAAAAAAAATTAAATAATCACAACAAATAAAAATAACAAAAACAAAAGAAAAACTTTTATTTTAAAATCTTTTTTTTCAAAAAAAAAATAAAATAAATTTTGCTTTAAGAAAAAATATGTTGTGAGTTACACTAATTTATTTTATGATTATTATTATTATTATTACAATTATTTCAAAAAATAAGGTAATCGAACTCATAGTTTTTTTTAATTTTAAATTGCTAATTAAAAATCCAAATTATATCGCTATTTATAAATTATTTTCTTATATATATAATTGTGTTTAACAAATGAGGAGATGAGTCAATAAGATTAAAAGAAATATCAAATGTTACTAAAATACAAAAAAAAACATGAAATTACTGGCAATTTATAACAAATATATTAAGTTTTTTTTAACTCGCTTTTAATTTTAAGTTAAAACCCCATTTATTGCCGACATTTGATGACATAAATACTGAAAATCTTATTAATAATATCACATATTGTGTAAATGTATGTTTGTCTGTATACTGTACTGTTTATCTACAGTATCATATGTGTGTACAAGCACTGGTAGATTGCATTGACACTGGACATACCTTCACGCAATAAACACAGGTATTGCATACTATATTAGGAATCGCAGATCGCTTCGGGCTATATAACTGTAAAATACTTTTATGGTTAAGTATGTGCACTGATTACAGATATATATACATTCATGGACTGGATTTTTAGTATTTAAAATGTTATTATTATTATTATTTTTACTCATCTCTTTACTCTAACAAAAGTTATTTGTTTACAAAATTATTGTTAAATTATTGTAAAACAAAAAAATCTTTCTAAAAGCTTATGAATAATGAGAGAGAGAGAGAGAGAGAGAGAGAGAGAGAGAGAGAGAGAGAGAGAGAGAGATTAATGTAGTTTTCGAGTGAAATGTTAGTTTCAAATCACGTAATCATTTAACGAAAAATAAAATAATTTCAGTTAATATATAGTTTAAAGTATTATTTTTAGCGTACTCTATGCTTATGTAATGTGTTATATACTGTACTAACAAAAATAGTCGACCAAAAAGGCTCTCTATTATCATTATATAATAAGTTATACATTGAGAGGGAATTGCAGATCATATATGCCTTTATACTCATATTATATAACCAGAAAAAAAGTTGTTTTACTACAGACCGTCACTTAAGTGAGAGCTGTGTTGGCCCTTAAAACCTAAATACAGTTCCCATATCTTCTTTGTGCTCTCTCTCTCTCTCTCTCTCTCTCTCTCTCTCTCTCTCTTTCTTTCTTTATATATGATAATAATAGGAAACACAACATAACTGGCTTTCCATAGGATATAGAGTTCGCGAAACTTCATTCATAAGTCATTTCACTTGAGTCTACATCTCTGTGTTTACTGTATGCCTGAGTGTGAGTACATATATAACAGTGTGTGTGGTTTTTGGTAGACTTATAATACAATTCCTCTCTATAAGCATCAAACGAGAGTTTACAACAAATGTTGGCTACAATTGATAGCCTGTGCCCACTGTCTCTATTTGTCTCTATAATATGATGTAAGAGTGTGTATGTGTCGGGACAGGTAGCTTTTTTTTAGTAGTATTGCTTTTCTAAATGAGTTCACTGATAGATAAAAGATGTCAAATAAAAATCATATAATAACTGCTTATAGTGTTTATTTAGTAATCAAACGTTGAATTGTATTGAAAACTTTGTGTTTATTTTGTTTTTATTTTATTTTTTTATTCAATAATAATAATAAAAAAGTTTTCAGAAAATAAACTATTTTATTGAAATGAATTTAAACAGTTTGTTTAATAAAAAGTGTTTTTAATTTATTTAATAATAAAAAGTGATTGCCAAAAAAAAGTTATTATTATTTCTAATATAATAATAATATTTTATAATAATAATAATTTAATATTATAACAAAATTAGTAATATTTGTTACAATATATATATATAAAACCATGAATTTCTCAATAAAAATCATTAATTTAGGTGAGACTTTTGACGACTCCTTAATAATTTTATTTATAAAAATTTATTTCCCTGTTGCTTTAAACTATTAATGTGAAACTATATTAAATATATTGTTGTTGTATTAAATTTATATAGTTTTGATAATTTGATTTTTATTGTTCAATGCATTACCACTTTATACAATAGAAATTTTGTTTATTTTTTAAATTTTATATTAAATACAATGTATATTTTTATAATTTTTGTTTTTCATATATATGTATCTTTAATATTTCTATTGTGAACCCCTAGTGTTATCACTATTACTGATATATGTGTCCGCTATTAAATCACAACCATCACAACAATACCGGTCCAATCGTGGGGTAAGTCATTAATAACAATATTATTAACGGTTTTATTATTATATATTTTTTTATAACTTTTTTATATTGATGAATACTTATATTTTTATCTATCAATGATTTAAATAAAAACATAAAATGTTTGTTGTTTATTACAACTAATATCAATTTTAGATCAAATTTAGGTGAAATATCTTAATTGTTGTCATATCTAAAGTTTTTGTTGTTATATTTCAAATATACAGTATTATAAACATTGTATTTATATATATATATATATATGACAAAAATAATATTGTATATAACGTTATTAAAATAACTTCATGTATTACTCCAAATTTAAAATATAAAATAATTAAAAATCTTATTATATTCAAAATTCAAAATAAATAAATTTTTACTTTAAAAATAGTACTTAACTATATAGCATAATAAAAATGAATTATTATTGTATTAAAAAATATTTTTATTCATAAAAGTATATATAGTATATTCAGTACAATATAATAATATTATTAAAAACACATGTTTTATATTTTTTATTCGCTTAACTATATTATAATGAGATTTCTCAAAATAAATTAATATAATATTGCATTATATGTTAATACTTGCGGTCAACTGTTGTTTTCAGTACTTATTTATATTAGATTTTAAAAATATGTTTTAATTTTTTTTTACTTTATGAAAAATTATTTTAATAAATAAAAAATTTACTTTTTATGGTTTCTCCTTAAATTCATATTACATGAACTTATAAAATAACTAACACAGACATACACTAAATAACAAAAAAAATAAAAATCAAAACAATTTTTGCATAAATTTATTGTTATCTTTTTAAATGTATAAATAGCACTAATTATGTTATATTTTATACAAAATAATTTTAATATAAAAATTATTATTATATAAGACTATTATTTTAATTAGTAATATATTGGTAAATTTTTTAAAAAAATGTAAAAATATTATATTAGTAATTAATACATGTTTTTAAAAACTTAATCATATCATTAACTAATACATTAATTTAATGAGATATTAAATGTTCAAACAAACAAAAAATGAATTTTAAAATACTAAACAAAACAGCTGTACTTTTAGATGTTTTTATTGCTTATATATATATTTTTTATTATTATGTCGATTGAAATTGATGTCACTTCAGACATACATAAAGTTAGTAAAATAAAATTTATTTTTAAACATACAATAAATCAAATTATATAAAAAACTAATTGACCAAATAAGGTGATAAAAAGCAGATTAATAAATTAATTTATTGACCAATAGATTGATAAATTATATTTTTTTTGTGTATTAATATCTGATAAGTATAAAAATAAATAAATAAATTCATATGTATTTAGTATTACTGGTTTATACATGTTTAATAATCTAATGCAATATTTGAATGCAATTGATACTCAAATTTGTTAAACAAAGTGATGATAAAATTATTTTTTTTTCAAAATTTTATCTGTCAGTCAAATCAATGAATTTGATCAAATTAATTTCAAAATACATTATAAATAAAAAGTTAGGAAAATGTGTTGATTGAATACTATAACTTTAATAAAATTCAGTGTATAATACAAGTATAAATATATAACTTAAACGATATCTTATATATGTTTTATTGTATATAATATTTTATATATGTAGGCATCGATAAGTTTTATGATATCTATATTATCGACAAGTAATGTATATAACTTTTAGTAATATATAAAACAATTCAATATATAATAGATATAGTAACCCAAAAATAACTTTAATGTATTACGTACTGTATTTAACATAATATATAAAATAATTTAAATTTTATAATACTTTGATTGAGAAAAGATATGTAAAAGTTTTGATATTTCGTAAAGATTTTGTGTTAAATATACCTTTTTTTACTTTTTTACTTTTTTATACTGGTTTTATCACAAAAAAACTATTTTGTTAGTTTTATTGCATTTAATATACAGTTTATTATATTTACAATTGATTGCTTTAAAATACAATTAATTTTGTATTTATTTAAATGTATAAACAATATAACTAAAAATATCAAATCTAATTGATCACACTAATAAAGTCATAAAATAATTGATTATTTAATTATTTATTTATTTAACTATTTGTTGATATTACACTTAATATGATATAAATCAACATATAATTATAAAGGTAACGCTTAGATAAACAAAATATTAATTAAAAAAAATTGAAACTAACAATTAGGGGCATTAGATAAATATATTATAATAGTTTTATCATTAAGATTTAATCGATAAATTAATTTGATTTTATAATTTAATTAAAACATTATGATATACTCATTTATTTATGTCGATTATATAAACATGTGGCTTAGTTTAAATATACTGTTACAAACAAATTAAAATTAAAAATAATAAATAAAATTTATTTTTTGTTATAATTTTATTTTCAAAATAGTATTTCAATGACAATTTATTATTTAATAATATATGATTTACTACTTATTGATAAAATATTTCAAACTTATTAATATAATTATAGAGTATTAAGATAACATTTAATAACAAATTTTGAAATAAATCTTTATTTTAAATTTTTTTACTGTTTAATGTCTTTGAACTGATTTAATGACATTAAACAATAATAAAAATAAAATGATTTATTTTACTATAAATTATTATAATGTATTACAATGTATAAATATTAATATATGTATTTATAATATTTTATTCATGTATTTAATATTTTATATCATTTATTTAATAAAAAAAATCATGGCAATGTTTTAAATATAACTTTATATTTTTACATTTAACGTGACAATCAAATCATATATTACCCAATTAGTTAGTTTACTATAATCGGGTTAATGTTATTTTTTATTTTTATAAAAAAATATAATATTTTTTTGAATTAAACATAAAAATATAACATTTTTAACATAGTTTTAAACAATACAAAATTTGTTATATATTCATTGATTTTTTCTCATTTTAAAAACATACTGTACTGTATATATTATATAAAAAACTATTAATTTTGTTATCATTTTATTAATGAATATAAATACATTATCCAGTGTGTACTGTATTAATACTACTACTTTTATTTAATTGTCATTTAAATGTTATGTGTATTACATTCATAAAAAATAATGAGTTTTGACTCAATAATATATTTTTAGTGCTTTTGTTAAGCAACAAAAAAAATTATTTTAATGATAAAAATATATACAATTTTATTATTAATGAAATACTTGCAAGTTATGGTGTAATATATACAAATACATATCCACACACACACACACACACACACACACACACACACACACACACACACACACACACACACACACACACACACACACACACACACACACACACACACACATACATACATACATTTATTAAGATGAAGACAAATTTTGAATGAAAAATATTTTTTTTATATAATAAATAATAATTGATGAATAGTGGAAACCACACACAAACATAAACTATGTACAGTATTATAGTGTATATACAGTATATAAATCTTGTTTTTTAGCTTAGGTAGCTTTAAGAAGAAAAAAACATCAATAGATATATATACTGTATATTTAGTGTAAATATAATTTTTATTATCACAGTGTGAATGAACTAATTTCTCCCTACAGTTAGAAAGATGTCTCACAAAATTATATATATATATATATACTGTTATACACTCCATACATAACAATAGCTGATTGCATAATAGCGGGCTAACCACAGACTCATACATCCTGTTCCCCGTGTAATACATATGTAGTGTTTATTATAAGATTTTATTTTTTAAAAGAAAAATCTGTCTTTATTTTTATTTTTTAGTTTTGGTGTTAATTATGTTGTATTTTGAATTTTTCTATTTTATTTTTTTTATCGCTAATTTATTGTATTTATTATTAATGCTAAATTATCTCTAATGATATACATTAATTGTCTATTTTTATAATTAAATTTAAAACTATTAAATTGTTGATCATATTAATAATAATGATTTTAAAATAGTTTTAATTACCATTTTTATATCCGGGTGCTGAAACAATATTTATTTTATTTTAATAATATACAAAAAGTTTGCATTATTATAGTAAATAAAAAAAATAAATAATCAATTAAAACTAATGTATTCAATAATAATAGTGTGAAATGTTTTTATTTTTTATTTTTATTAATTAAATTTGACACTACTAAAAAAATAATTTTAGTATAATTTATTATTTCATTTTTATTATTGTTAATAATTGACAAATAGATAAAAACAATATAAATTATACAAACTAATTTATTATTATTAGTAGTAGTATAAAGTTATTAAATTAATTTTATGAGATAATAAAATAGTTTATTAATTGACTTATAATTAAAAATAATAAAATTTATGTTAAACTATATATATAATTAATTTCATGTTTCTATCAGATTATAGGTTTATTAGAAATACAAAGTATTATAAAGTGAAAAATAAAAGGGAAATAAAAACGAAAATATATTACTTTATTAATAGAAACAAACAATTTATTTTTGCAATATCTTGAAAGTCAATAGTCATGAAATTGTATTAAAAGATTTTTATAAAAAGTATATCGAAAACATGATATATAAAATTAAAAACTATATATTTTTCTTATTATAACAATAATTTTTATAAGCCTTAAGCTAAACATAAGAGGAGTATAACTATAATATAAATTTATTATTATTATTATTACTTTATTATTAAATAATAACAATAATCAATAAAAATATAAGCCATGATCTATACATCAATATACTATATATAAAAGTGTATATATATAAATTATATGGAGCACTAAACTATAAAATAAGTGTATATAAAAATTGTTATATTTATTAACATTATTTGATTGATATATAAAATTTGTATATTTCATATTTATAAAAGTTAGATTTGTATATTATAATATGTAATATAATGTTTATACACTAATTAATAATTATAGTTATTTAATAATATACCTGTAATTTGTATATTAAAATAAAACTAGATTCTAATTAAAAAAACAATAAAATAGTTATATAGATATCATTTTATTAGTATATTTTAGTATTAAAGTATATTTGTACATTATATGATTAAAAAAATATATTATTATAAAAGTTTATATAAAAATTCACATTATTTTGCTCAAGTTATAAACAGATATTTCAAATAATATAAAATAGTTTTTATTGTTAATATTTCATTTATTGTTTAAAAAATAATTAAATAAATATATTATAATATAGTTATATTTATTTTTTATTGAGTTTAGCAAAACTAAAAAAACTAAATAATAATTAAATAGTTTTTAAAATTTAAAGTAATTAATTATTTGTTTATATTCAATGATTGCATTTTTATTCAATTATATAAAATTTTAATATCTAAAAATTTTATTTTAAAAAATTATAAATATTATAATTTATAAACTTATATAAATAAACATTTATTTATAAAAATATTAAAAAACAAATATTATCAACAATATAAACATTTTGATTATTTTAAAACATATTGATTTTCGATAAAAAAAACAACAATTTTATACAAATAAATGTAATAAAAAATAAATGAAAATAATAGAGACAACAAATTTTATAAAAATATTTTTTCTAGAAATCTAATAAATATTTGACTTTCTATGAAAAAATCTATAATTATATTGTATTTATTGTATAAACTATAAAATATTTTTAAATTTTTATAACAACAATAATAATAATAGGAAATTGAATGCAATTTTGTGATCACTTTTTACATAAATATATTTATATATTTGTATGTTTGCTATGAATAATCAAAACCACTGAAATACAATCACAAATAAAAATCTTTTGATAAAATTGTGATTTTAATAATAAGAAAAATAATGAAATAAATAAAAAAGTTGAGTGAATAGTAAACACATCAAAATAATATGATTGTAAAAGTGTATATAAAATAAAAAAAAGACAATATTTTTTTGTTCATAAAAACATATAAACTTTAAATATATGTAATATACAGTATGTTATTAAACACATGCATAGAAATTTAAGTGTTTATAAATAGCTTTTACAATAATACTGTATAACTTATAACATACTGTAATATTTGATATTAAATTATTATAAAACAAAAATTAATATTGTAAAAAGTATTTTTTTTTAATTTTAGATAAAATAAAATGTTAAAAATTTTTGAATTTCTTCAATACATAATATTACATATTTAAATATTGAAAAAAGTTTATTATAAGCTCATTGAGTTTATTATAAATTTTAGACTCAAAACATTTATTTTTTCAAACAATTTTGAATTTTATTAGTCAAACTTTCCGATGGATGATATCGTGGCAGCGATAGCCACGGCTGCCATCAACGGTGCCATACCATTCAATAAGCTGCATATGGGGCCCAACCCTAATCGTAAGGGCGACGCACCGCTTAGGATACCTATACTGTTAATCCGGGCTAAGGATCTTAAAGGCGGCAAAATTAAGTTTGAAAAGAAAGGATGGATAAGTAAATACTTTAATAATTTTATAAATTTTAAAAAAATATTATTATTTGCATATCTTTTGTATTTAAAACTATTTATGAATGAATTAACTATTTTTTTTGTATTTAAAACAAACAAACAAAAACATTATGTTATTATGAATACATTAATTGTAATATTGTTTTCATAAGATGGACGCGCGTTTCGCTTTGATAGGGATTCACATAAAAAAGTAATTAATTAATTATTTGTTTGTTTTTTTTTTTGATAAATTAGTAAACGCTATGTAAATGTAGTAAATAATATAAAATAAAATTTTAAAAAATAACAATAATTTTTAGGACTATTCACCCAAACCTATGTATCCAACCCATGGACTCAAAGTAATACCGGCACCAAAGCTGGACTTTGGTGGCTATAATAAAAAACATAATAACTTTAATAAGAAATCTATTAGACCAATACAGTATTTTAATAATAAGGACAGGGATGTAAACAACTGGAATAATAATAATAATAATGGTGAGGATAGGTTTCATCAACTTATTAATAACGAAAGAAATACTAGAAATCAACTCAACAATTATAATACAAATAATAATCGATTCAATGATGAAAACTTTAACAATAATAATAATAATAATAATGGAAATTTAGATAGACTACCGGTTCCTCAGCCAATAATAGGCGGTACAGTGGACAAGGATTATGATTATAATAGTGAATCATTGCCGACACCACAACCATTAAAGCAAACGATAAAAGTGCCAACAATTGTCAAACATGTCTATAATGCTAACACACAGGTAGATGAATCGTCGGCGTCGTCATCGCCATCATCGTCGGGTGCATCAAAAATACCGGCCCGTTATCTAAAAGATATGTCTGATCCACAATCGCATAGCGCTATTCAATCACCACCACTTGAAACATATAATAGCAATAATAATGATAATAATAACGATAATAATAATAATGACAATAACTTTAACAACAACTTTAACAATAATTTTAACTATAATAAAAACACTAATGAGGAAACTTATGAAACTACCAGTGCTAAGCCATTGCCATTCAAATGGACCGACTTTAGCAATACTGAGGCAAAGAGTACAGTGCCGTCACCACCAATCAGTCACTTTTTCCCGCCGCTAAAAGACCAACAATCGGTTTCCTATAACACAGAACCGGTGGTCAATCATAAATCGGTATATTTGGGTGACGTTATCCACAAGTCTAATGGCGAAGTGGAAGAACAGGACGCAAATCTCGACAATAATGACCCGTTGGCCGGTTATGCAAAAGACCCGTACGATAAACAACTGATCAATACTTTGAAAAACTTGATGGCAACGAGTAAGGAAAGACATCCGATTAATATCGGAGGACTTACTGGCGCTAAGGATACCGGAGCAAAGGCTACCAACTCTAAGACGCCGACAAATCAGTATTTCCAGACATCATCCGGTAATTCGGGAGATAATGCATTCACTAAAAAGACTGTACCCGGTTTCAGCACAACATACAAGTCCTCCTCGTCATCATCATTGGCCACTTCACCGACATCATCAAACCAACTGTTTTTGTCACAAACTGCACCACAATATACATACTCACAATCATCAGAACCTATATCTCATTCATCCTCTTCCTCCTCGTCCTCCTCACGACTACCAGAGTCTTTGTTTAATCCAATCACTTTCAACAATCAGCCCCTAACAGCTCAGACCTTGAATACGGCTCAGAGCGCTGTCAACGATAAATATCTGTCCACTCGTGGATTCTCGAAAATTGAACCATTGATCAGTGGACAGTTACCGTTGTTCGCCAAAGTTAGCCAATCAAATAAACCGGTAGCAATTGATTTTGATTATAATACCGGTGCCCAACCACTGGCAACCAAATCATTTTTTGCCGATAGCGATGCGGCCGATGAGTATTTGTCGGCTCCGTTATCAGCCGCCGGACCAACATTTATACCGTTGTCATCCGGTTTATCCCAGTCATCACCGCAGAGCTCTAACATTGCAGGCACTGGTAGTATTGTCAGACCACTGGCCTCTCAACCAATGAAAACCTATATACTGACCAACAATTATCAACAATCAGCTAAAGTACAGAACACTGATGTGGACGACCTGCAGATGGCTGCCGATGAATATGCCGTTTCCAACATTAGACCATAAGGTTAGGCCATAAATTGAATAAAAATATTTTTTGTGTCCCAAAACTAAATGTATTTTTTCACAACAATTCAAAGTCAAACAGAAAATATTTGAGAAAATGCTTTTAAAGTGATTGTCATAAAAATACTGATAATAATAATAATTATTATTATTTTATATATTATTATTATTTTAATATAATCATCCATTTTTCTGTCACTTTTTTCTATTTAGTCTATTTTTTAATTGTTTTATTATTATTATTATTATTTTATTATTATTTTATTATTATTATTATAATTATTATTTGTCTTATAATATTGTTATATAATTATTAACTCATTTATATAATGTATAAACATTTTTAATATGAACTATTTTTTTGAGATACATTTGATGAATAAACTTTGAATAATGTTTTATATGATTATGAAAACTATTGTTGTTTTTTATTATTTAATTGTATTTATGAATACTATTATTAAACATTGTTTTAACTAAGTTAAAAACTAATTTAAATATATATTTAAGTATATCTTTTAAAAAATAACAAAATAATACATTTTTAAATATACTTTATATTAATTTATATAATATTGCTTTTCATAAGAGACTTTTGTTTTGTTTTCACAACAAAACAAAACAAAATTCATTTCATTCATTAAATTGCAAATTAAAATATTTAATAATAATTATATGGACTATAATTATGATAAATGCGGACATGAATTAGATTGAAATAATTGCTGAATAAATTTCATACAAAGTATTAAAGTCATATAAAAATAGAAATTATTATTTTTATATATATTTCTCATTGCATTAACAGTGAATGTGATTATCAAATAAACATAAATTAGTCAAATGTCTTGTTTGTGATTTACATTTATCTATCACATCATTTGTAAAATTATTTTAAATATTTTATTTTTAAAAAAAATTATATTTAGTTATATATATATATATATATATGTGTGTATGTTTTGCAATTGATTTAAATATTATGCAAAATATTATTATGTAAAATATATTGTATACTATCTATTTGTGTATTTAAAAAATCATGTGATGAATGGCAATTAAGATTAGTGAAAAAAATACATAAATTATTTATTATTGAAATAGAAAATAAATACAATATATATTTTATTCATATAGCACTATAAAAATTAAGAAATTAATTTATATATAAAGTTTTTATTTCTCTATATTTTACAATATAAGTGTGTCTTTGTTTGTATGTATGAAATGTAAAAACAAATAAAATTTTTTATATTAATTCTTTTAACTTTTCCTTATATTTTTATTTTTAATTTTAACCAGAAATCATATATATATATATATATATATATATAAGCTATTAAATTATTAAAAAAGTATTTATACATATTATAATCACATCAAAACATAATGTTTAAAAATGAAAAATAATAATCATATAGTATATGCATAAAAACTATGATTTTTGTTAACATAAATGTCACGATTGTTAACATACTGTAAATAATATAATATTATACATATATTTTCCTAATGCAATGACTAACTAATACACAAATGTTATGCGCTATGAATACACGGAAAAATTATTATTAGCTAAAAATAATTTATTATATGAAAAAAAATTAAATCACAAAACTTTTACATTGCTTATATATATATAGTATTTTATACTGTTTTATAGTATATTATAGTGATTTATGTATACTTATATAACTCGTATTTAACTCTATAAGAGTATAATTTTCTTAATTATTATGATATAAAATTTTTGTATGAAAAAACAAAAATAAAAAATAAAAAAATAAAAGTTTGAAATATTTAAACATAATTATTATTATCTATTAAAAATCAGAGTGAGAGTCTATTATATAACACAAGTAAAAAACAATAATATTATTTATAATAATTTAATTGTAGAAAATGGCAATAAATCACAATAAAAATTATTACTATTAATATCTTAATAATGGTTAAACTCATTTCGCAAAAAATACTTAATATATAAATACAAACTCTAAATAAAGTACAATATTTAATAAATTATATATAAAACGCAACCAAACTATTAAACATCTGTAGTTAAAAAAAGTAAAAATGTTATATAAATCTTAAGATTATTTGCTCACAAATAAACATTTGTTTTTTTCTTATTTAACTATATTTAATACAAATGTTTTAGTGAATTATGACTATCTTTTCATGACTTTGTGTATCTTATCTTTAAAATATCAAATAATTTATGATTTCTATAGAGATTTGTTATCTTTTTCAATGTTTTATTTGTAAATATTTTTTTCAGAAAAAAAGTTTTTTGTCTGTCAAATAGTTTGTATAATAATAGTAAACAATTTTTTTTTATTTATGTTGGTGTCTATCGTTTTTAATCTTTTTATATCATATATACATAAATATCTTTATTGATAGTAATGTTAGAAATGTTTAAGTATTTAACTAATTTTTATTATCATTATTGTTATGAAAATAATTTCATACAATACTAACAATAGGATATTATTTCAAAATTTATTATTAGTTTAATAGTAATGATTAAAATTTGTTTTTTTTCTTATATTAATAAAATAATTTCTAAAGATTTAATAATTTAAACTTTCGTATTTTATTTATAAACAAATAAAATTATAATACATATTAATAATTATTAAGATTTATTTTTTGATAAATTACTATTGAATACTAATATTGTTTTAATAGGTATAAGTAATTTGATAAATTGATATTAATATAAATATTTTTTAATTATATATTATACAAAAATGTTTTTACTTTTTTTTATATATATACTACAATATATTAAATATACAAAAAAAAACCTAAACAAAAATTTATTAAATAATCAAATCTACATTTATTTAATAAACAATATGTGTTAATCATGAATTAGACTATGTTTTATTTTTTTTTAACAATAAAACTATATTTAATGGGACATCTAATGAGATCATATATATATTTTTTATATAAAATATAAGGTTAACAATACCTAAATTGATGTAAATTAATTATTTATGGTTTAATTGCTTTATGGCTTATTAGAAGGCCATATATAACTGACAAACATATAGCATAACATTTGTATAAATAAATAAATATAAATAATATTTATTTTTTTAAAAAAATAGTACGAACTCATCAGTAAAATAATAAAATGGATAAAAAAAATAAGGATATTGTGTCTCTCAATTAAAATGTATAACACAAACAATTAAAATTGTATTTATTTTATTAAATTTGTAAAAATAAAGTATTTTATTTTATTTATTATAAATTAGTTATGCGTTTCCTTAAGTTTTTATACCGTTTATTATACATTATTAAAATATTCGACGATTTGCACAAAAATTTAGCCATCATTTATAGTATATAATACAGTATTAAAACACATATAAAATTATTATTATTATTATTATTTTGTTTTACTCATTTAAATTACAAACTATAGCGTGACTTTATGTTTGTCTACAAAAAGCCTGTATATATATATATAAATGGGCTTAAAATACAACTATTTATACAGTATTAATAAAAATAAACACTTATAAGTATAATAAGGTATTTAAAACGGCAAGAAATACTTACTTAAATGCTAATACCGTTTATTTCACTCATTTATTAGTTTACAACAACAAAAATAAAATCAAAATCCTATATATCCTGTAATACATTAATACCACGAAAATCAGTCAATAATACATGTGTTTCACTTTAAAAAAATTATTTTTGCTTTTTTTTCTCTCTCCTATTTAAACCCTTTCATAAATATTCATTATTTTTGTTGTTTTATTATTTTATTGAATAAGTGTTTAATTGTATAATTAAATTGGGATCAATTTTCTCCGGCATTACAACCTATCATAACATCAATATATTATTATCGGTTTTTTATTATTATTATAACCAGATATGATATAAAACAGTGTATTTGATAATTATGCAATTTATAACTATATATACTGTATATTTAAAAATAGTACATCAATTATATGCTATATAACCAATAGGCTTATATTATGTGATTTTAAAAGTCATAATACATTAATTTTTAGTATAACATAAAACATATTGAATGAGTGAATGGCTATTAAATATGTTTTTTCTTTTTTAATATTTTTGATGCCTATTATTATTTTAATAATAATAATAATAATAATAATAATAGTTGTTGTAGTAGTAGTAATATTTGTATTTGGATTAAAAATATTTATATTTAAAAAAAACTAAATTATATTTCAAACAAAAAAATACATGTACTATAAACAAACATATAAAATTTATATAACATTAAAAGTTGTTTATAATTTATAACCAGTAGATAAGTATTTAAAAATATCTATTATTATTATTATTATTAAAATTTTGATAGTTTTGATGATGTTTTCTCACACACAAACGTACGCTCTCTTAATATAAATAATAATAAAAAATGTTTTATTTATAAATAAAAGTTATATCTATTATATTTATAGGGAAGCCTTTGGGGCTATTAAGTGAATCGTGAAAATATGTGTTTCCACAATAACAGCAAACAAACAACAAAATAGTAGATTTAATTAAAAAAAACATTTTTAAACTTTCAAACAGTTGATGTATTTTTATGTACATTAGATATAAAGTCTAAAAAACATTATAACTTATATTTAATTTTCACTTATTAATGGTTTGTATTATTTAGTAAAACAATATATAACCCAATGTGATGATTGAATTATAAACAATACTATACAATAGTTTTCAATTAATTTTCAATTAATTTAATGTTATGAGAAAATATAATATGCAATATATATATAAATAGGTATTAAATTATTTTTATAGTTCTAATTTCGTGATTGTTTAGTGTATTGTTTAATTATAAAAATAACAAATTTTTTATTTTTAAAAATTTAAACTTTAATAGCATCAGTTAGATTAATGTTTTATTAATAACAATATTATTTTTTATATGTTAATTAATAGCTTTTTATTATTGACAATAATATAATACAATTTATTTTTATAATAAAAATTCCAATCAGTTAATTAACTTATGTTAATATTGAGTAGAGTGAGAAAAAAATAGTTTAAAACTTAATTAACATTTTGATGTTTTTATGTTAATTTTGTGTTATTTAATGAAATTATTTAAAATATATTATAGATTATTTTTAAACTTTTATTTGATTTTTACATATAAAAGATATATTAAATTACCATTTTTGTAAGATTTGTAATTCAAATGAAAAAATGCTAATTGGGTGTAACTTTTTAAAATTGTTTTTGTATAGCTTAATTAATAATAAACTAGTTAATTAATTTTTATTTCAATTGAATTTTTAAAAAAAATTAATTAATTGCTAATTTTGTTATTTGGCATACAAATATATTTTATATTAAGTCTATAAATAATCTTTTATTATATTAATTTTTTAATGATGTGTGAATAATATAATATTAATACTGTATTTTAAAAACCCATCAAATAAAATATCTATTTTAAAAACTTTTAATTTAAAGTAATTATCTACCATTACTAATGTTAATTAAGTACTGTATATTATACAATATAATTTTTTTATTTGAGGTCTATTTTATACATATAATAATAGCTAAACAAATTAAGCAATTAAAAAAATAATTAAAAATCTAATATTAATATTATAATAATGATTAATACAAAAATCTATAACTGTAATTTTTACTTATATATAAACAAATTTTAAAAAAATATTTTTTATCAAAATTTTTAACTATTTTTTTATAAACAAATTAAAATAAAACTAAAAATGTTAATAATATGTTATAATTTATGAAATATTTCAGAAAAATATAGAATTTAATACTGTATTAACTCTATAGATCCATATAAATTGATAATGAAATTCATAAAAAAAATCTAATTGAGATTAAAATCAAGATTTTTTTGTTGTTTTTTCTATTTTGCTATTTTTGTTACATATTATTTGGCGAACATTACTGCCATTTCATTAGATTTTATATATAAAAACTGATAAATAAATCTTATGCAAAACATATTAAAAAAAACATATTTTTCAAAAAAATAAATAAATAAAAATTGCCGAAAAGCATAAAAATAAATTCAATGACCCATTGACTTAATTTTTTTTGGTAGCGTATTATAGATATATCTTTATGAATATTATTTGATTAAATCAATTCCCATATATTTCATTTAAACAAATAAATGATTTACTTCAGTTTTATAATAAAATTTTTATTTTTTATAAAAATTTTTAGCTACACTTAACCTCAAAATATTTTAATCAACATTTAAATACTAATAAAAGCTGATAAACAAATTACAGATAATATATTTTGATTTTTAATTTATCGACAATAATTTACTTAAAATTTATATTTATTTCAAAAGATTAAATTTAATTACATTTATAAACAGATTTATATATAATTATTAATATTATATATATAAAGTTAAAAATATAATTTACATTTAATGTTTTAGACACGAAATGCCAAAATTAATTATAAAGTTTTTTATATAGTAATTATAATACATAACACTTGTGTCTAAATTGTTATATATTTTTAACATTTTATATAAATAAAATATATTTAGTAATTGTTTATAATTTTTATTTATTTTTCCATAATATTTTATGAACAGTTTAAATAGATTTTTTTATTATTACATTAATAATATATAAAACAATATATCTTATATATTTATAATAAGTTATTACTAAAACTTATTGCTACTTGAATTTAGCTGATATACAAGTTATTAAACATCCCGTTATCCTAAAATATAATGATAAATCACATATACTGTACAATAAACAACTGTCCATTATATTGCTGCCACTAATCACTCAAAAAATAAAATATAATTATTTCTTTTATTAATTCATTGTATAATAATCATCAATATATTATACAGTACTTGTAGTATATTTATGTATTATACAGTATATATATATTTTGGTAACAAATTAAACGATGCGGTAATTTAATAAATGATTCATTTATTAGTTACAATTGAATTATAATTTTTGTATGTAATAATAAATTTTAAAGTTTTTAATTTCTAATATTTCATGAAATATTATATTACAAATTGAAATATGTTTTGTTCAAATAATAATTTATATAAAAAACATGAGTGATATTTTATTCATAACTACACACACAACATAATCATACAATTGAATTATATCATTATATAATAGCGGAAATAATATCATTATATAATGGATTAAATTATGAATTTGTTTCAATTTAAAAACAATTAAATTTATTTATAAAAAAGTGTGTGATATAATATTTAATAACATTTATATATATATAAATTTTAATTTTATAAAATTGAATTACTGGTATCATACATGAACTAATGCATTAATTGATTATTATCTAATTGTTTTTATTAATAAAATAATGTCTAATTGATTGATTGATTAATAAATAGGATATATAGTGAAAATAAATATATATTTATTTTGTTTCAACAATAAAAACAATGTTTGATTTAAAAAACACTATTGAATGCATCCATACATCCGGAGATCGCAATATGATATATAATTTGACAGCTATTGTATTGTTAGTTGAGATGAACCGGTAGATTCATAGTAGAGTAGATGCGACCCAATTATGTCCAAATTAGGGTTTATAATACCTGTTCTAGATATGGACAGCATAATACATTCAAATAATTGAAAATGTTTTTCATTAAAACTTATTAGTATCAATTGACATAATATATTACTTACTAAGTATGCATTAAACATTTTATAATTATACCAAAAAAAAATCTAAATAATATGATAATTTATAATAAGACAGTTAATAACAAATAAGTTATTAATTGAATGTTATAATTTTATTTAAAAATAATTAAATGCTTTTATATACTTTAGTTATTTATATTTTATTCATTATAGTAAATTATGTTTAAGATCTAAATTAACTTATTTATAAAAAGTATTATAAGTATAAGTATTAGAATATTTAATATTATTACATAATATTTTAATTTTTATAAAAAAATTGTTAAATTAAAGAATAACAAACAAATAAAATTAATATTAGAATAAACCTTGAAAACTAAGAAAAATAAATTTAAATACTATTATAAAATTATGTAAATCAATTAATTGGATAATATAATACGGGTATAAAATCATTATGATTATAATTATTTTATAATTATTTTATAATTTTTTACTATATTATTTATTATATACAAATTTTATTATTTTATTTTATGCCTAACTAAAAAAAATAATTTAACTAATCAATAATTAATTTTTATTAATAGTATCAGTAATCCATTCAGTAAAATATGAAACCCTAGGAAATACACCAAAAACACGATCATTGATTACATGACACTTCTCATTACGGATATTAGTCCCATGATTTATGCCAATCAATACGGCCCTACCGTTTACATACTGATACAATGGAGCACCAGAATCACCCTAATTAGGTTTAGATAGATAAATGATTAAATAAATACACATATACACATATACACATATACACATATACACATATACACATATACACATATACACATATACACATATACACATATACACATATACACATATACACATATACACATATACACATATACACATATACACATATACACATATACACATATACACATATACACATATACACATATACACATATACACATATACACATATACACATATACACATATACACATATACACATATACACATATACACATATACACATATACACATATACACATATACACATATACACATATACACATATACACATATACACATATACACATATACACATATACACATATACACATATACACATATACACATATACACATATACACATATACACATATACACATATACACATACCGGACATGTAAAGGTGCCGTTATATTGAGGATATCGTTGGCCGAGTATAGCTATACGCCAATAGTCTGTCTGATTACGTACGGCTGCCCTAATCCTAATATAGCCTATACGTAGTCTATCGCTTCTAGTAGTAGCGGTTACTGCACCGTAACCGGCCATCAATGCCAACTCATCCCTATCATTGTGTTGGTTAGCCATTGGCAAACAAATACCGTTTAGCGCCCGATATGGATGCAGTAGTAGTCCAACGTTTGTATCGATAAGCGGTAAGTTAGCTGTTAGTTTGACCAGTGCCAGATCAGTAGCCCGGTGCCGATTAGATGCATAAATAGGATGGATAACTGTTTTTTCAACATCATAACCATCATCATTGTTATCATAATCGTTAATATTGATAAATAATTTGCTCGGGTAGATTTTTATATCACTCACTGGTAATGGACTTATTTCTTCACGGCTAATTAATGCAAAATATTAATGCAAATAAATATTTTATATTATTATATATATAATATATTTAATAAGAAATAAATTGATTATAATTGATTATATTATTAGAGATAATAGATTGATAAAATAAATTATATATATATATATATAAATATATTATCTATACTTAAAATTACGATTATATTTACTAAACTACGTGAGCGGCAGTCAGTATCCAACGTTTATTTATTATAACACCCGATCCATAACTTCTACTAAATTAGTTTTATATGAAATATAGTAAATATTAAAATAATTTTTATTAAAAATTATATCTATTATTATTATTATTATTGCAAAAAATATTTTTTGTGTCTGTATTTACTCCGTGCGTACTATCCATACGGCAAACGGCACTTCACCTGATCCGGCATTGCGTCCATTATTCAGTTCATGAGGTGGTATTAGACTTTGATTGGATTTGGATAACCATTGAAAACATTTGCCGTTTGCCAGCAATGATTGTCGACCGATACCACACTGAGAGACAGTTATGTTCGGATAGTCATCCATTTCAATGGTCGACCAGACATTTGTGTTGAAATACAACAACAAACATAAGTTTATTATAATTATTTTATTTAACATTTATTTATAGTTTTTTGTGTTTATAAATATCCTAATAATTAATATGATATAAAATATTTAATATAAAATAACTATTAATAAAATTATAATTTTTTTATGTTTTTTATTTTTGTGTGTTATTTTAAACTTAAGTTACGGTTTCATATTTATCTTAGCTAAAAAAAATTTTTAATAAAATAATAAAATTTCTCTTTATTGTATTTATTAAAACTAAAAAATCAATTTCATTTAATATATATATAGTATTTTTATAACAATTATAATGATTTATAATTAAAGTATAATAAAATTATTTTTTTGATTGCTATTATAACAACTAATATATTGAGATTTTACTAAATTTTTTGAAAGAAAAATAATTAATGAAAATTATTTTTAAAAACAAATTAATTATAATTTTATTTTTATTATTATTAAAAAAATTCATTAATTAAAGATATATTTTATTACATTATTTTTTACACAATAATGTTTTCAACTTAGCAATAGTATTGCGACTGTTGTAATGCCATATGATATATGTTTATGTGATATATACTGTAAATATAAATATATATCTATATTATATAAATACTGTATATATTTATAAATCATAACTAAAATTAAATGATGAGTTTATTTTACAAGTATAGTAGTATTTAAATTATTAATAAATTTTTAGTAATTATAATTTATATTTTGAAACTATCATAAGTAATATAAAAAATAAAATATATTATAATTAAATTAAAAACTATTTATATCTGTATAATAGATAGATATTTTTTCAAAAAAAGTATTAATTATAATTCAGTTATAAATTAATTTTGCACCAATTAAATAAAACAAAAATAGTAATAATAAAAAAATGTTATTTATATTTATTAATTAACACAAAACATTTATCTATTTTTTTAAGCATTTCTAAAAAATTAATCATTAATTAGAGGATATATATATATATATATATATATATATTCAATAATGTTTTTTCTATTTCATAACATTTCTAACTATGTGTTGTTGTATATTAAATATAAATATAATATAAGTTTTAAAAAATATTTTTTGTTTTACTTGTATATATATATATATAACTATAAAATCTAAATAATATGATAATTTATAATAAGACAGTTAATAACAAATAAGTTATTAATTGAATGTTATAATTTTATTTAAAAATAATTAAATGCTTTCATACTTTAGTTATTTATTTTTTATTCATTTTAGTAAATTATGTTTAAGATCTAAATTAAGTTATTTATAAAAAGTATTAGAAGTATAAGTATTAGAATATTTAATATTATTACAAAATATTTTAATATTTCTAAAAAATTGTTGTTAAATTAAAGAATAACAAACAAATAAAATGAATTTTAGAATAAACCTTGGATACTATGAAAAATAAATTTAAATACTATTATAAAATTATGTAAATCAATTATTTAGATAGTATAATACGGGTATAAAATCATTATTATTATAATTATTTTATAATTATTTTATAATCTTTTACTATATTATTTATTATATACAAATTTTATTATTTTATTTTATGCCTAACTATATTTTATATAATATTAAAGACAACGTTTTGAACGACAAACTATTACATAAGGTTTTACAAGTATTGGTAATAATTTTAATATTATTTACGACCATATTTTTATGTAAACTCTAAGCAATAATTTAAAATAAGATAATTTATTATAGACAGAGACAACAAAAATGAAAAATAATTATTATATTTTAATATTATATATATATATATATATATATATATATATAAGTCGACTAAAAATCAATTTATCATAAAAAAGGAAATATCTGTAATAAATTTAATATTAACAAACTTAAACAAACATACACATACACATACACATACACATACACATACACATACACATACACATACACATACACATACACATACACATACACATACACATACACATACACATACACATACACATACACATACACATACACATACACATACACATACACATACACATACACATACACATACACATACACATACACATACACATACACATACACATACACATACACATACACATACACATACACATACACATACACATACACATACACATACACATACACATACACATACACATACACATACACATACACATACACATACACATACACATACACATACACATACACATACACATACACATACACATACACATACACATACACATACACATACACATACACATACACATACACATACACATACACATACACATACACATACACATACACATACACATACACATACACATACACATACACATACACATACACATACACATACACATACACATACACATACACATACACATACACATACACATACACATACACATACACATACACATACACATACACATACACATACACATACACATACACATACACATACACATACACATACACATACACATACACATACACATACACATACACATACACATACACATACACATACACATACACATACACATACACATACATTAAAAAAGGGAGAGTATATATATATACAAACAATTATGAAAGAGTGAGTTTAATTTATTAAAAATATTGTTTCATAAAAATTGACAACATAATTAATATTGTTTTAAACAAGTAATGTTAGTTTAGCTTTCTATAACACAATAGTCACAATAATTTTACTAATGCATTTTCAATGTTTAATATATGCAAATCGTTTAACTGATATTATATAATATGCCAAAGGCTTAACAAAAAATTATCAAAAAAAAAATAAATTAATACAAACGTCAAATTTGTAATTAACAATTTTCTATGGCATACACAAAATGTGTACTACATATCACTAATGAATAATCTCGTAAAACCACTGATTAGGAGTAAAAAAAATATTTTTATTAAATTTTTTTTTCTTATCAATTTAGCCAACAGTATTTGATATTTGATTTTTACATATTATGTAGGTTTATGAGTGTTTAGATAAAGAAAATGCAATCAAGTAATCATTAATGTTTTTGTTGTTGATTTTTATTAAAATCATTGAATATCATAACAACACAAACAACAACAACAACAACAGTAACAAAAATTTTGTGTTGAAATTAAAAAACAAAATTTATTTAATGATTATTTTATAGTAATCATTGGACAATTAAGTCAGACAAAAACTATTATCAAAAGCTTATTATAACATTGTGTAATAACATAGACATACAATTTAATGAAAATATATGAAAAATCAAACATCTTTTAGTGTCCTAACTGTGCATATCGTACAGTAGTATCAATTATATGGTTATAATTTGATAAATAAGTTGAAAGTTGTCTTAATTTGTGTGTTTGTTTGTTTGTCTACATATTGATTAATACATAATTGTGCAAGTTACATAGAAAATGCCTCATGTTCAAATTGATAAATGGAACATATGGTACGATGAATATGGATCAGGTAGCCTACCAGTGCTACTAATACCAGGTGCCATAGGTATTAAATTTTTTGATGTTTTGTTTTTGTGCGCAACTAATTATTTATTTTATATTATATAATTTATAGGAACAGCTAAAAGTGATTATTATGAACAACTTGATGGCGATGATATACTCGATGAGGATAAGTTTACTATCATTGCTGTGGACCCACCAGGTTGTGGTAGATCACGACCACCGGTCCGAAAATATGGCAGTAATCTCTATGATATCGATGCCCAATGTCTTTATCAATTGATGACTGTAAGTGTTTTTTTTATAAAATATAAACAGTTTTATAAAGTATAAATTTTTGATAAATAGTTTTATTTTAAATTTTATATAATTAATTGTTATTAATGTAACTGTTTTCAGCATTTGGGTTACGAAAGTTTTGCAGTAATCGGTTGGTCAGATGGAGCGACAGCCGCTCTATGGATGGCCTGTAAATATCCGAAAGCCATCACCAAAATGGTAATCAGTAGTGTCGTTGCCTATCCCGACACCAAAGTGTTAAGTGCATTGAAAGCTATGGGCTCTGTTGACAAATGGCCCAAACAGCGACTGGACAACTATTTACGCTCGTATACCAGTAAAGAGGAATTACAAAAATTGTGGGACAAGTATCTCATGTTTTATGAACACATCAAAACATACTTTGCAAGTGATACTAATGAATCTGTTTATAAATTCATCAATTTTCCAGTGCTTATACTTCGTGGAGATAAGGTATGGGATCTAAGTGTAGGTTTAGTTTAATTTGTTATTAACTATAATTAACTATTTTAGGATAACATTACTTCAATGTCTCATTCGGAGTATGTGCTAAACCGTATCAAATCGGCAGTTATGTATCGGTTGCCAAACGGTGGACACGATTTACATCAACGATATTCACCGATGTTTAAGACAACAGTAGAAGATTTTTTGGTAAACAATGTATTGCCAAAAGGTTGTCAACAAGATATGGTTCCCATAACCTGTGATTTTGATTGTATAACCAGTGGTAATGCTGGATAATTCAAATTCAAATAGTCTACATATATTTACAGTATTAATAATTAGTTTTAATGGATTTAGATAGATATTTTTATACAATTTTAAATATACAAAAAATATATAGAAATTTTTTTCAAAAAATTGTGCATTTTTTATTTGTATAAAATTATGTTTTTTTAAAAAAACAGTTTTACTGTTTTTTCCCTTAAGTGTTTGATAATTGTATTATATTATATGTACTAATAATTATATGTATTACAATTAGAGCTAATCAGATAACAAAAAATCTAATAACTGTTTAAAATAAATTTACTAATCCTTATAATAATTTATTTTTTTTATTATAAATAATTTATACAAATCTGATACATATTTTATTTTTATTTTTTTTAATGATCATCAGTTGATTGCTTAAGTTAGTTAGTAATACAAACAGGAAAACTGTTATATATTTTAAATTTATATAACAACACATTGAATGAATTACTCATTAAATAACTAGACATACTATACATACAGGTATCCAAAACTACATGTGCTATCTATACAGTATTTACTGTTCTAAATGTATATTATATCACATTAATTGATGTAACATTAATAGTACTTTTTTTTAAAAAAAATAATAAAAATGCAATTAGTTTGATGTTTTAATAATTTAATTTAAATGTACTAAATGTACTGTAGTTGTGAACTCTAGTTGTATTGAAATATATTAATATTGTACAAGTATTTTAGTAAAATTATGATTTTAAATAGATAAGGGGTTTAGGGTTGGTATGACTGTCCTGTTTATGAACCAACAGTTTTTTTGACTCAAATTTTATGCCTATCCTGTTTGGATATTTGTGCTTTGTCTTGATCAATAATCACTTTATTAAATTTTTTTATACAAAATTATTAGTATAAAAAATAATATATTTTTAATTTAATAATACAAATAAAAATATATAAAAATGAACTACAAAAATGTAATTAGTTTAATATTTATTTAACTAAAATATTTATTTATAGGTATTACATTAAATAAATAATATTCAAGGCTTGTTATTGTATATTCAATCAATAATATATAATATTTATGTTTATTTATATCTATTTATATATATATCTAATAAATTTTCATATTAGTATTATTTATAAATTATATAAATTACATTTTTAAAATATTTATTAATTACTATATATTATTTTGTAAATATCATTTTAATATAATATAATACGACATAAGTTATTATAATTGATATAATAAGTATATTTTGCAGATCAAAATAATTATTGTGGATGATTAATTAATAAATAAATAAATATTAAATATAAGCTGTATTTTATTTATTTAATTATATTTAAAGCTAAAAAATTTATTTTTATTTTAGTTAAACTTATTTATATTTTTGAACAACAGATGGCAAATAATTCGTTAACAAATAGTTTATTTAATTTACTAAAAAATATTAATAAAAAAATTACATTAATATATAATTAATTAATATTTATTATATAATAATTGCTTTTTAAAATTTAGTTGTTATATCAGTCTTATATCAACTTTTATTTAAAATATAAATGTATTTATATTGTTTGTTTTAACCATATAATATAGTTTACATTTTGCTATATTTTATTTGAGTTTCAAAATGGTTTAAAAATTTAACTCTCAATATATTATATATATATATATATAATATTTTGCATAAGATTTAATTTATTAATTATAAATGTGTATAAATCTAGAAGTAATGAAAAATAGAAAAAAATAAGTTAATTAATGTAAATTTATTTTAATAAATTTTACCATATAAAAAACTTAAAAGTAAAGTTTTATTAATATTTTAATGGAGTTGCAAAACATGTTTTTTTTTAAAAAAAATAATTAAATAAATCATTTAAAGCAATCACATAAATTTTTATTTTTTGGTATATCCTATTGCCATCAAATAGAAACAGTTTGTTAAACAATTAAAATAAAATCGTGAATACTATGACATTAAAAAAAATCAGTTTGCAGTTTATAATATTTTAAAATGAAAACTTTCCAAAAAAAATTCCCAATTATTATGTATATAAATAATTAAAATGTATTCAATGCCAAAAAATCAACTCTAGACATATACAGTATCTTATAGTTAACAATTGAATCGTTTACTTTAAATAATTATATATTGGCTAATTAAAATAAGCTTATGTACTAACAATTTATTTTATTTTATTATTTACTTATACTTATTTGACATACAGTATATGATTATTTAGTTACAATACAATACAATACAAAAAATATATATTGTTAATACATTGAGATAATTGTCAATAAGTTATTGACTATTGCTGAATAATGTTTAAAAAGTTTTTATAATTTAAAAAAGTATTTTTATTTAATTTGTCATATACTAGTAGTATTTGAATGTTTATATAAATATTTCATATAAGTGTCAAAAAAGTTTTCAAAAATTAAATAAAATTCATTTTTAAAGGTAAGCATAAATTTACATTTAAAACAATAACTAACTTAATAATAATATGTTAATCATTTTTTGTTTGTTTGTAATAATTGATAAATATCTCATAATATGATTATATAATTATTATTTTTATAATAAAATAAATTAGTTATAATGATAAGTTCCAGTTTTTTTTCTAGTAATTAATTGTAATTACTTAATTATTAAAACAACAAAAATTATTTTATTGTAATAAATTTTCAAATATCAAGACATGAAAAAATTGCTAATGTTTTTTTTTTGTACAATATATAGGAAAAATAAATCAATTTTAACGCAATCTATTTGGCGCATAAGTTATAGTAATTCATAGGCTTAATAATTATTGACTTATTTTTATGCGATTTTATGTGTGCTAAATACAAGTTTTACATCTAATAATAATACAATTTTTTATTAGATATATTTTATGTAAAATAAATTAGGAAAATTTATTTGAAAATTTTAAAATATTGCAAAACCCAACAACAAAAAAACAAAAAAAAACAGTTTAATATTATAATCGTTTATCTATTGGGTCAACTAATATAACCAAAATCATAATTTATAATAACTGATTTTTTAACATTCAATTACAAAAGTCAAAACCTTAAACAACTTAAACATAACACGACTTTAAACTTGTATTAATTTAATTTAATAAAAAGTTATATTTTTTAAAAATTATATTTACAATACATTTGTATTAGTTATTTAAAAACAAAACATATAATCATCTTATTGTCTAAAAAACAATTATTAATACTAAAGGATTATTTATGTGACAATCATTAACAATGCCAAGTATTGAAATTAATGGCTGGAAACTTTGGTATGAACAGTATGGCACGGGTGAGATGCCTGTCCTCATGATTCCTGGAGCTATTGGTATGATTAACTGTTTGACATTTATATATTTTAATATAAATTATAATTATAAATAAATAATTACCCCAACAATCGTAATAATGTATATTTATTTTGTATATTATATAACAATATTTATCTAATTTGTTGTAAAGACTGTATATATATATATTTGTTATATATGGCACAGGTAGCAGCAAAACTGATTTCTATGAACAATTAGAGGGGGACGACATTTTAGATGAAGACGAGTTTACTATTATAGCAGTTGATCCACCAGGTAGTGGACGATCCCGTCCACCGATACGAAAGTATGGCAGTGCTGTCTATGATACGGACGCTCAATGTTTTTATCAACTCATGAAAGTAAAACTTAAATAATAAATATTATTATTTTTATAATAAAAAAATATTTTAACTTTATTATGATATTGTATAATTAGATTTGTTGTTTAATTAATTTATTCTCGTTTTTTTTAATAATAGCATTTGGGTTACGAAACTTATGCAGTGATCGGTTGGTCAGAGGGAGCGACTGCTGCCCTATGGCTGGCCTGTAAATACCCGAAAGTTATCACCAAAATGATTATCAGTGGTGTCATAGCCTTCACAGATCCCAAAACAGTGTCCGCGTTGAACACTATACGCAAAGTCGAGGGTTGGCCTAAAAGGACTGTCGAAAAGTATTTGCGATCGTATTCGAGTCGAGAAGAGATACAGAAGCTATGGGACAAACATCTCATGTTTTATGAACATCAGAAAACATACTTTCCCATTGATCCCAACGAAACTAAATACAAACTCATTGACTTTCCTGTACTTGTTTTACATGGAGATAAGGTATTTAGGAAATATATATATATTTATTATTGAATAATGTAAATATTTAATTATTAATAATTTATATTATTTATAAATATAGGACACCATTAGCTCCATAGATCACGCACAGTATGTCATCAAACGTATAAAAACTGCTGATTTACAACGTTTTCAAAATGGTGAACACAATCTACATGAGCGATACGCACCGATATTCAAGAAAGTTGTCGAGGATTACCTAATCAGAGACATATTGAGTGCCAGCGCAGAGAAAAGTGTTTACAATCAGTTGAGTGAAATTGATTGTCTGGCAAATGGCATGACATGAAAGTCTAAACTTAATTATTATAAATTAATTTTGTTTACTCAAAAAAAATTATTGTTAAATATTTCTCAAACCCTACACTAAAATGCATTACTAAAATAATTTTTAAACAAATACTGTAATAATACTAAATATTTTCCTATATTTGTTTAAAATTTAAATTATTAATACTTATTTATACTAGTATTTTATTTATATTAAAATTTATTGTTGTAAATCAACTCACAAATCTTTTATGTTTTTTTGACAGTTTTTTATATTAAGTATTTTATACATTGTTAAATAAAAAAAATTATACACATGCTTTATCATTTATATTATATAGTATATAATATATACTTTATAACTATTTTATTTAATATTAACAAAAGATATTGTTATAACATTTACACACCATTAAAAAAATTTATATCAATATTTAAGTCAATTATTAATTTACAGTAGAATAAAAATAATAATTTGTATTTTCAAGGTAAATCAATAAAATCAATTATATATATATTTTATATTACTTTTACTTTTTATTTATTATTCAATTAATCGAGACATTCAGAAAATTTTATAAGAAAAATAATGCAATTAAATTAAAAATAACTTATAATATAATCAAATAATTGCCTTTATTTTACAGTAATATAGTAATTACTATTAAAAATATATATATTATTATCATTATTATTGAAAAAATTTTTAAACTAGTTTTTACGAATAAAACTTAAATATTTTCGACTTAAAAGTATCGGAAAATTTTATTTAAAATATTTTTATTTTTATAACATGTATTAAAATTTCTTGGCTCTATTATTAACATTAAAAAATAATTTAATATTATTATTATTATAATTAATATATTGGTTCAACATTGCATATCCCAGTGCCTCATTATGATTATAGGGATGTAATGTACATGTATAGTATAATATTTTATTTAATTTAATATATTCAAAGTGATTGAATATAAAAATGCAATACAATTGACTGATCAATCATAGACTAGACATTAACAGCACCAACAGGTCTTTGTAGGTAATTATTTACACACAAAAAAATATAAATTATTGAGAAAAAAATAGTTTTCACCATTTTATTGAAAACTCCTCAACGCTGTAATGATATCATTAAAAAAAAAATTTTTGAAATTTTGAAAAAATATATTTACAACTAAGTATCGACTTATAACATCCTAATGTAGACATCAGTGATAAACCTAATAATTAATAAATAATAATAATAATAATAATTTTGACGCACAGATAGTTAAACAAACAAAAAACTGTGCAAAGAGTGGATGTGATACCAGTTTAACAACACAACAGTTGTTTGTATTGTACAGTATATACAGTATATATCATAGGGTTAACAAAACTTTCACGTAAAACCTCAATCAGATTATTAGTATTATTGTTGTTGTTTTTGTGTTAAATATTGTTTTGAAAGTTGAAATTGAAACTGTTGTCTACATTACTATATATATATTTAAAAAATATTTTTTGTGCCAAAAGTATGACTACTACCAGTGCTAGTGTCGAGTTTAATGGTTGGACCATTTGGTACGATAAGCATGGATCCGGAGATATACCTGTCCTTATGATTCCTGGTGCTATAGGTATGTGTTAAAAATTTAAATAATTTAAAATTTTTCATTAATAATAAATTATTAATAGATAAAGATATATTTAAATTTATTAGAATAATATTTAAATATAAATATCATTTATAATACTAAAAAAAATAGTACTGATATAATAAATATTCATTTATCACATTTTGGTGTTATTCTTACTAAAATTATAATATAGGTTAGACTATGTTTTTTAAATTTAAAAATATTCATATAAATTGATATTAAACTAAATTATTATTATTATTTTATGGCAAAAAAAGGTACGGCAAGGACTGACTTTTATGAACAGTTAGAAGGAGACGATATACTGGATGAGGACAAGTTTACTATCATAGCTGTAGACCCTCCCGGCTCTGGTAGGTCTCGTCCACCAGTTCGCAAATATGGCAGTAATCTCTATGATATCGATGCCCAATGTTTTTATCAACTTATGATAGTAAATACATTTGAATTTTTCATAAAATCTAAATAAAATATAAAACATATTATTTTACTTATGATTATTATTTGTAAAGCATTTGGGTTACGAAAGTTTTGCAGTTATCGGTTGGTCAGAGGGAGCAACCGCTGCCCTATGGATGGCCTGTAAATATCCGAAAGTGATAACCAAAATGATCATCAGTGGTGTCATAGCATATCCCGACACCAAAGTGTTGACTGAATTAAGAGCTATTGGATCAGTCAAACAATGGCCACGAAAACGATTGGATAACTATCGGAAAGCATATACCAGTGATGAGGAAATTGCAAAACTATGGGATAAACAACTTATGTTTTATGAACACATCCGCACATACTTTCCCAATGATGTCAATGAAGACAACTACCGTCACATTGATTTTCCAGTGCTTATCATACACGGAGATAAGGTATTGTAGCAAAAAAATAAATAAATATAGTATTAGTTATTTTATTTTTGTTTTGTTTTACATTTTACAAAATAAATTGTGGGTCAATTTTTTTTGTTGAAAAAAACATCACAATCATAAATATTATTTAATATTTTTTGTTTGTGTCATTTTATAAATTATTACAAAATTTAATTAGGACACCATTAGCACATTAGATCATTGCAATTATTTGCTCAAACGTATGGCCACTGCTTATCTGCACCGACTGTCCAACGGTGACCACGATCTCCATCAGCGATATTCAACTATTTATTGCCGACTTGTCGAGGATTTTCTACTAAATAAAAGTCCAAATATTGGTACGAAAAATGGCAATAATGAGGATGTTATCGGAGATTTCATGACATAATGTCTTAATTTTGTTGTTTTGTTGTATTAATAAAATATATTTTTCATAAATCTTTTTTGAATAAAAAAAAGATTTTACAAACTAATAGTAATATTTCAATTTTTTATAATATACAATTGTTATAAACAATTTTGAAATCAATTATTAACTCTAAATTGAAAATAAATTTCTTTTTAAAAATTAATAATAATTATAATAACAAAGAGTTAATTCAATGCTCGCAATTACAATTAAATTTTATTTAAAAAAATTTAATTATTTAGTATTAATTCATTAAATTTATCACATTAGTGATACATCATTATATAATTATATATAAAAAATTATTTTACTTTGTAGTAATATTTATACAATACTTAATACATAGCAGTTTATTAAATAACACATACAAATATTACTTTAAAAAGTTAATAAAAATTGATAGTTTTTTTTTGTTTATTTAATATTCGTAATATTTAAAAGCATTTTATAGTAATATAAATAAAGTTAATAAAAAAAATAAAACAAGAACTGTTGATTTATCATAGTTTAAAAAATAATTTTTATTTATTTAAATATTTTAAAAAATTATTATTTTATATTATTATTATTATTATTATTGCTTATGTAATTTAAGAGAAAAGCACAGTTATCTCCAAATAGTTAACCTTCACTTTATATTGAGTATTGTTAAACAAATGGCAACTCATTGTACATATAATAGTATATATGTTTGTTAAGAAACATAAAAATATTTATAGTTGTGTTAAGTTTTCTTTAATAAATTGTTTTTAGTTAAATTTTGTCTACAAAATTAATACAACCAATTTATATAATAATGAGCAGCCATTGCGTTGAATTAAATGATTGGCCCATTTGGTATGATATTTATGGTTCAGGTGACATACCGGTGCTATTGGTTCCCGGAGCTATTGGTATATGATTTAAAATTAAAGAAACTATTATTTCTACTAAAATTAAATCTATTATTTTGGTGTATATAATATATATATTAAGGCACCGGAAAAACAGATTTTTATGAACAATTAGAGGGCGACGACATACTGGACGATAAGCGCTTCACTATAATAGCCATAGAACTGCCGGGATGTGGCCGATCCCGACCACCAGCCCGACGGTACGGGACTATGGTATACGATATCGATTCCGAATGTATGCGACTACTAATGCAAGTATGTATTTACAGTATTACTGTATTATTAATAATACTATTTTTTTTTAAATATTTAATTAATTTTTTTTAACTTCAAAGTACTTGGGCTACGAAAAGTTTGTGGTCATTGCGTGGTCAGAGGGCGCGACCGCTGCCCTATGGATGGCCTGTAAATATCCGCAACTGATAACCAAAATGGTTATGTCGGGAATTATTGCATATCCCGATCACCGAACACTAGCGACGTTCAAAAAGTTAGGTAAAGTAGAAGACTGGCCGCAGTCGCGAATCAACATCTATTTGAGAGCATACGGTTCCCGTCAAGAGGTTCAACAATTGTGGGAAAAACGGATGACTTATTTCGAGCACATGAAAACATACTTTCCTACCGATCCACTCGCCGGCAAATACGATAAAATTAAGTTCCCGGTGCTTGTCATACAAGGAGATAAAGACCCGATCAGTCCGGTCGAGCACTCGGAACACATTCGCATTAATGTGAAGACATCTGTTGTCAAACGGTTCCCAAACGGTGGTCACGACTTTCATCAGCGATACTCACAGGTCTATAAACAATTGGTCGAAGAGTTCATCCTCAGTAATAAACCATTTCGTTTGGAAGCAAAAGTTAGTGAATCACCCAATGGATCAAATGAGACCAAAGTGCGTGATTGGCTTAAATAAACAAAATACACAAATAATATGAGTTTCTTAAAAAAAATTATAAGCTTGATAAATTATCAAATTAGTGAAACGAGTTTTTTTTAAAAAAAAGTAAAATTATACAATTATTATGTGTATTACTTAAATTTTTAACTCTTTAATACAATAATTTGAAAATTGATGTAACAATAACTTTAAAATATTGCAAAATAAATTGCTTGTGTGTTATAATAATAAATAATGCATATATAAAATTTATTTAATTGTATAATATTGTCTAAATGCTAAATGCATTACAATTATTGTATAATATTGTTATTAGTATTATAAATAAGGTTTTAATAGATTTGTAAATGAGATAATAGTTATGCGTTCCTTATTTTGTTGACATAATTATGTTAAAACTATTATAGCAATTATTGAAATAATTATTATTATATATAAATTATTAAAATATATACTGTTTTAGCCAATTAATACTAGTTATTAATTTCCTATTTTTAAAAGTGAAACTATTAAATGCTATTAACTTTTTTTAAAAAGTACTTTATAATACAATAGTGTATAGTATAAAACATATAGTATGGGATAAAGAGTCAAAAAATACTAATGAAAAAAAAAATCAATTTTCTTTTTCAATTGACATCATTAATAAATACTGTGTAATAAATAAAAACACAAACAACATGCCATTCAATTAAAATACATTAAGGCATAAATCAAAATATTGAAAATATATATTATAAATACCTGTATTATATATATATAATTTTTTAATTTATTTGATTGTATAGTGAGATAAACAATATTATTACAGCATTATAACACAGTTTCAGTGGGAAAACTTGATTTTTTTTCTACATCAATACAAATTTTTAATCGCAATAAAACTTTCCAAACTTTAAAATCCACTTTTTTCTAAATATCTAAATAAGTTTTATTTTTAATTATGATACAACCATTTACCAGTTATAGTGTAAATGAATAATAAAATGACATTAAAGTCAAGTTTTTATTAAATAATATTTTAATAATTTGATAATAATAATAATAAAATAATAATTATAATTATTTATTCAGTAGTAGCTTAGATGCTTAAGTTATTAAAAATATTTTGCTTTTATTTTTTACATTTATAATTTGTTTTTCTATTCTTGAAATTATTGCTGAAACGTAAATTTGTAATAAAATTTTTTTTATATGCAACTTATTATCAATAATTTCCAATAAGAAATTTATTAGTAATTTCATATTTCTAAAAATTCAATTAATATTTAATGTTAATTATTTGTTAGTTTGTTTAAACAATTGATATTAAAATAATTAAAATAAATAAACAAATTAATAATTAATAAATAAATAATGACTAGTGATTTTGTACAAATTAATGACTGGCCAATTTGGTACGACAAGTATGGTACCGGTCCACAACCATTACTTATGATACCTGGAGGGATAGGTATGTTTATTATATACTAAAGTGAAATTTATAAAAATGTATATTATGTTTGCTATGAAGGAACCGGTCAAACAGATTTTTATGAACAACTAGAAGGCGACGATATACTAGACTTCGATCAGTTAACTATAATAGCTGTAGAACCGCCTGGTTATGGACGTTCCCGACCACCTAATAGACGATACGATAGCAATGTCTACGATACTGATGCCGAATGTTGCTATCAGCTCATGAAAGTAAGTGATATTATTATTATTTTTTAAAAATACTAATTTAAATACAAGTATTTTAAATGCAATGTTCAGAAAATACTTTAATTTTATAAAATAGTTTTTTATTTAATTTTATAAATATTATGTAATTTATAAGCACTTAGGATTTGATACATTTCACGTAATTGGTTGGTCAGATGGCGCGAGATCGGCAATCACACTGGTCTGCAAATATCCCGAAGCGGTTACAAAGCTGGTGGTGACCAATATATTTGCTTTTGCCGATAATAAGACACTGTCTGTATTGAAATCTAATCAAACGGTGGATCGTTGGCACCAGGATCGCGTCAAATGTTATTTGCGGTCCTATAAGGATACAGTAGAGATTCAGCGAATGTGGGACAGACAGATCAGATTCATGGAACATATGCGCACATACCTACCCAACGATCCCAATGAAGAAAAATATAAATCGATAAAATGTCCCGTTTTGGTCATACAGGGAGATAAAGTAAGTGCTATTTTATTATTTATTTTTTTTTGGTTAAGTAGTTTTTTATACATCGATATGATTGATAGGACCATATAACTAGTGCCGAGCACTCGGAGTATATTATGAAAAGGGTGTCGACCGCTGAGTTGCACCGGTTTGCCAATGGTAGCCATGACTTACATCAGCGATATTCGGCAACATTCAAGAAAGTGGTCGAAGATTTCCTATTGCACGGCATATTAAGTCAACCGACCCGTAAACGCGAATATAAATATATACCACATAAGTCTATTAAATAATAATAATAATAATACTTAAAGATTATTATTATTATTAAAATATTTGATAAGTTGAAATTTGAAGTTGAATGTACCTAGTATATAATTTATTATACTGTATAATACACATAGTGTTTTGAATTATAATTATATATATTTAGCTCAAATAATTATTGTAATTTATAATATTTTCGCAATTTTTTCTAAATATTTAATTGAATCAATTGTTATTGAGTACAATACTGTTTATATTAATACGGTAATCATAATAATAATAATAATCATTATTAATATTATTATTATTGTTAATACTTCAAAACATTATTGAAAAAATATTAATAATTTTATTTTTTTTCAAGATTTTCCTTTTATTAGTTGACAGCATTATTAATATTTATAATTTATTTTATTTTGCAATTTTATTTTTTAGTAATATTTAGTGTAAGCAAAACATTATTTTTTTAAACAATCAAATCATTATCTATTTAGATATTTAAAAAAATACAGAATATTTTTAAAAATATGACATCATATATAAATAAAATAATTTTATTCTTGATTATCAAAAAATATGAAATCTAGTTTTATACTAAAGAAATATAATTAAAATTATAATTTTATAATAATATTAATCTAATAATTTTTTTTGAGATAAAGTTATTTATATCTTTCATAATAATTTAATAATATAATATGATACTAATATATTTATATTTAGAATGATAAATAAATTTAATTATCAAATATGTAATTATCAAAACTTTTATTATAATAATATTAATAAAAAAAAGTAAAATGATTAAATAAATAAATAATAAATATAAGAAAATATGTCATTTAGTGATAACATTGTCGGCACTGATATTTATTTGATGACTTAATTGGACAGAAAGCCTTTTATGAAGATTTTTATTGCCATTGAAGTTATGGACAGCCCTTTGAGTTATCCGATGCTCTTCGAGGAACAGCTCAATAAACGACTCGTACGCTTTGCAATGCTTGGGCTTTGTGTTGAGCTCATGGATGTCGTGCTGTCGCGACATTCCCCACACGTAATAGTCGCCCGATTCGGACAATGCGGCCGAAAATGGGTACGAGTTGTCCGACTCGATGTCCACAAAGCGCTCCGAATGATTGAGTCTTATCGGTAAATATTGTTCCGTGGTTTTAGTAGTCTGTCCCAATTCGCCGCATTCATTGCACCCGAAAGTATAGATATAGCCCTCCCGTGAGAGCAGCAAATTATGATCAAAACCGGTGCTGATTTTTGCCACTTTAAGCCCCATAACAATAACAGGTGTAGGCTTTCTAATTGCCGGTACTTTACCGATACCCAGTTGGCCACAATCATTGCTTCCCCAACTGTATACGTGGCCAGACTCTGTTAGTGCAAGTGAATGGAAAGCACCCGACGATATGCTGACCACTCGTTCGCCATCAAAAGCGTCCAATAACTTTGGTTTTAAACTGATAGACTTGCTGTCAATTCCGGACGCCATCTGACACAATGTATTGTCACCAAATTGATATACCCGTCCCTCACAGGTCAGTGCCAGTGTGTGCCAGAATCCGGTGCTAATGTCGACAACAAACTCGTGTTTCAAATACTTATTGAGTTTCGGTTTGTGTAGACTATCGTTACGTCTGTTGTCACCAAAGACACCAAACTTGTTGTAACCCCAGGAGTAAACTTTGCCGTCGGCTGTGCGGCCAACACAGTGTTGGTATGAATACCGAAAGTCACATAAACTTATTTGACTTAACTTCTTGTTTAACACCAACTTATCGATAGGATTCTTGTGTCCCAAACCCAGAACACCGAAGAAGTTGCCGCCAAATGTATAGGTCTTGTCGTCGTTAGTGACAAGAAATGCGTTCATCTTATTGTTGATATCATTGAAGACAAACACTGTCTTCACATCTTTAAGTAAATCATTTGATGCGTTGAAAAACTTCTGAACGTCTGAACCTTTTGTTGAAATCTGTTTCACTGATGACATAATTTATTAACATTTCCAGTGGTTGTGATCTCAAGAGAAATAATTTTTTTTCTAAATTTGTTTCTCCTATTTATATGTCTTTTGAGAGAAAATAAGATAAATTTTTATTATTAAAAAATATATACCGAAAAGTATTGAAAACAATTACTGTATTATATTACATGTATTTTATTATATCAAATATTATAAAGATAACTATAAAAAAAAGTTTAATTAATTAATGACATTTGACGTCCAGATTTTTATATTATTATACTAACTATACACTACTACTATACATGTTTGGTTTATTACTATATCTTTATTATTATACAATACATATGATTTTATTTAATAAATATCTATATAATAGTATAACGTAAGTATAATACTGTATTTCGGTACTTAAAGCTTATGTTATATAACTACTGTACTATACTGTTATGTATTATTAATACAGTCAATACTAATTGTTATTAACTTAAGTATATTAAAGTAAATAATAATATGTAAATTTGTTTTAAACTATTTATTTATACTCTATCTATACAATAATATAAATATAAATATAGTGTACATGTATGGATATAATAATTTTTTTATTGACTATTTAAACAATTTTTACAAATATTATCTTAAATAAAATTTAGTAAAAAAAACAAACATAAATATTAATGACTGTATAAAATACAATGTGATGTAATTGAGTCCAGATTTATATCAGCGTCAGCTGAATGTTTAATAATTAAAAGTGTGAGACAAACAATACAAATATAATATAATAATAATAATAATATTTATTGTTTCCTATCGTCATTAACATTGAACTAAACTAAACTTGTTTTTTAATATAACGGATATCTTGTTTATTAGTTATAAAAATTTCCAACTATTGCATCAAATATTATACTGTATTTACAATGAAAAATTGTATTATCTTTATATAAAATAATGTAATTTAAGTATAATATGCAATAAATAATAAAACTATGTTTTTAAAAGTTATTTTAAGAAACAAAATAAAAATTTTCCAATACAAATTAATCCTGATACATTTCTATTAAAAATATATTTACTAAAAATATATTTACTTTTTTGTAATAACATAAGTACTAATAAAATTTAATAAATAGTTTATAATTACAGTAATTTTATTATGTCTAATAAAAAGTTAATTTTTTTTAATTAACTAACTAGCAAAAATAAAATAATTATATTTAGTTTTGTCTAATTAATGTATAATTAAATTATAGCTAAATCAGGTTTTATCTAAATATTTTCATTGATAAAACATTTAATTAAATGTTAAGATTATATTATATAATTTATAAATATTAATAATTGTTTCAAACATTTTTGTTGTTTTAATATCATGATGACTGATAATTATCATTTTTTTTATTATACTTATAACTCAATTAAAATTGATACTATCATATGATTGGCTTAAATTGAATTGAATTATTTTATAAACATAGTAACAGTCGGTGTAAAAAAAATATATTAAATTATTTTTCTAAACTTTTAATAAATAGTTTGTTATCAATGATTAAATAAAATCTTTATGATTTGTTTAATATCTTTTGTTAATATTGTTATCATTGTGTGTTTGACGGCATATACTTGGTTTCGCAACATTTAAAAAAAAATAATTTATTATAATAATACAATAAAATTTAGTATTTTGTAAACAATATTGTAAAAATCATCAAATGTTTATTGAATTAATTGTAAAAATTTTATAAACATATTGCAAAATATTGTAAAGGTATTACAGTATATCACACTAAATATACTACAAAACTGATTTCAAAACTTAATATCTTATAAATATCTTAATTATTATATATTTAAATTTATATTTTTGTTGTAATAAATATTAAAAATATAAATAATAATAATAATAAGTAATAATTTATAATATATTTTTATTTTTATTTAAGTATTTATAAAAGTTAATTATATTAAATACGATATAATGTAATAAATACTTTTTTTACATACAATAATGATGATATCTTTTAAAGTAACACTTTTAACTCAATCTAACCAATATTATTAAAAATTAAAAACTAAAAAAATAAGTTAATCTAACTAACTTAATAAGTTATAAACTGGCTATAAATACTTAATTAATAAAAAAAATGCTTAACAATGTTTTGTATATCACTTTCTTTGTTAAATATTAGCGATAAACTGAGATATTTAACAAACTATTGATTACTAATTGACAGTAATTTATATTAAATATTAAAATGACAATAAAGTATGATATAAACTATTACAGAAAATTAAAACCCCTTAATAATTGATAGTTACACAAAATTAAATACAAAATATGTTTTAATAATAACTTTAATAATAATACTAATTTTAATAAACAACATGTTCTTAAAAATACTTCAAATAAAATAGTCATTTAAATAATTTTAAAACATTAAAATTAGTTTTATTATTTATAAAATTAGGTAAAAGATTATAAAATTTTATGATATAATTAATAATGATATTAAGATATTGCCTTAAAAAATATGCACAAATTAGGTGAAATGATATTTAATAAAAATTAATTTAATCTAATTTTAATAAATTTTTACAAAAACAATATCTTTGTGCTTCAGCAGAGGTTATACACGTCGATTGATTGCCATATTTGTTAATACGTGAAACTTCACCGATTAATGTCATTTTATTGCTATTTTGGTTGACATTAACTGTTGCCTCAAACAAGGCATCACTCGGTTTAACCGAAACCGTAACCAATATATTGTGAGACATATTATTATTGATCAACTTTTTCATGTTTTGTTTATTTTTCCTATTTTTCTTATTAACATTTTGTTGATATTCAATAACTTTTTCCGAAAACTTTATCCGATATGCACTGATCGTACGGTTTAGGGATAGTTTAGCACACATTTGGCTAAAGTTTTTGCTCAAATATTGGTTAACACTGTTGACAATAAACTGTGCGACCGGTTGGACGTCCTTAAGATTGTCAATCGGTTGACTTGACTGACACGAACACCAGTGCTCGAGAATAGGAATACTACTGCAGGTCCTGTTCTCAGGTATTTCCCATAATAACGACTTTCCGTGTTTCAGACTGTTGTCCGGTTGTCCATTGACTATGTGTTTGAGTGTGGCGTGTATATCAAATGGTGTAACCAATCGGTGCTTATTGAGTGTCCAGTTTTCCGATCGATATCTATCGGGCACATGTATGTGCATCATAGGCATACGTTCTTCCCATTTTCCTGACTGGGTTTCCCTGATTTTGCCGAACCGTATGCCGTGATCTGAGAAAAATATGAGTATTGTATTGGACAATAGGTTTTCGTCAAACAATTTTCTAAATAACCGGTAAACCAATGGGTCGGCCAAACCGGCATTATTGAACACATCGTGTGTGAGTCGGGCCAGAAAAGTGAATGCAAAGTATCGTTGTTTTCGGACAGTCATTGCTTTTACAAAATCATAAATGTAATCATAGTATGTCTATATTTTTATAATTATTAAATGTATAAATTATTTTTTTTTAAACTAAAAGATAACTAAATAAATAATTTACCTCTACTTCTGATTTATCAAAATAACAATAGTTGCGAATATTTGACTCAATGGCCAAACTAAAGGGCCGTAAATAGTAATCGGTTGGCGGTTTGAGAAACCCTTTTCGCAAATAATTAAACATTTGATACTTCGGTAAGTCTTCTATAAACAATGTATTGTAACTTTTATTTCTATACTCCTATAGTTAATAAATAATGTATTTATATATTTCTACATTTATTTAATTGAAATTTTTTTTCTATTTTTATCTTTTTTAAAAATAACATACTTTCCAAATAAACGGATAATAATCAAAGTAACTTAATTTGTTTTTAATTATTTCGCTTATGTATTTGCCAGTTAACAGTGGCATCAAATTGGGAAACGTATTGTCGGCCACTTTATTATAGCCATACAATGTATAGAAATTGTGTTTCGTTAACAACGGTTTAGTTTTAGGGAAATGTCTCTCAAAGTTGATCCGCGAAATAGAGTCTAAGCCAACAAATAAAATATTTGGCATTTGTTTTGTATTATCTGTTATATTGAGGTCCGGTATCAATGCAATAACTTTACTGTAAATTTTATTATGCCCTTAAAATGTATAATATTTCTAAATAATTAATGAAAATTTCTGATATATATAATAATAATAATAATTACATTTATCCACATAACAGGTAACATTAATAAGGCTAACATTAATGGGAAAATATGTAACATCATTGACACCAATGGAAACGGTAGGCGTATATACCAGTGCTTTGTCTTTATTGTCTTTTCGTTGAATTACACTATAAAAACACTTAATACTATTAGTAGACTTATTGGTAATCCTAACGCCTGAAAAATTAAATCTTTCAATAGTTATGACATAGTTTTGACGTTTTGCACAGTTGATAGATTTTTTAGTCATATTTTCATATAGTGGCCAAATCTGGTCATCAAATACCGGTCCCTTAACTATCCGACAAACCGGTGTATTGACCAAATAAGCGCTATTATTGCTATTAGTATTATTATTATTATTATATAAGTTTGTGGTGACTTTATTTTTATCTATACATAAAAAAAATTAAAACAATTTTTATAATTTGTAATAAAGTAGGGCTTAATTTTATAATATATAGTTATAAATTTATATTATAAGGAATTTACCAAAAAACTGATTTATACCTACAAATAGTGACGTAAAATACTTACAGAGAAAAGCCATATAAATGCTATTTTTATCTAACAATAAATAAATTAACTCTCGTTTAGTATTATCATAAAATCTTATAAATTCATTACTTAATTAATTGAAATATTAAATACTTTATGATATATTTTTATTTAAAAAATACAAATATAAATAAAATATTATTTTTACAATATTAATGAATAAAAAATATAGTATATATTTAAATAAAAATATTTAGATTAAATTTAAATAAACTAATTGTTATTATTAATTAAACAATAAATGTATAAAATTAAAAAAAAATAATACACGGTATATAAAAAAATGGAAATATTCATTATATTAATTTTTTCTCTATAAATAACAAATCAAAATAAAATTAAGAAAACAAATAATATATTAAACAATTTTTTTACTGATAAAAAATCACCATAAATATTTTACTAAATAATAAATTTTACAACAAATAAATATTAATTTAATCTATATATTTTTTTATATATTATAATTTACAAAATTTTAAATTTAGTTTAATATAATCTAAAATTAGTATTAATACTGTATATGATTACCTGTAGATGATTGAAATGAATTCAATTTGTAGAGTTCATGTCTATAATAATATGTTGAATGTGTGACACATAATAGCCATATAACCGATGCAAATGTGCCTAATTGTAGGACTCTTACAAAATATACATTTGATTTCATTATTTGATTTGAAAATTTCTAAGATTTTTTATTCCACAATTTTTTTAAAAATAATATATAATACTAAATATAATATAAAATACATTTAACACATTAATTAATATAATATTTAGTTGTCAAGCAAATTGTCAGGTAATATAAAAAATTGACCCCTTTATCTATAGCATAATAAATTTACAAAACAACACAAGCCATAGAAAAATTTATTATCATTAAAACACACACGTATTTTAGATACAATGTCAATGATTTATATGACATATACATAGTTTATGATATATTAATAAAATATTATTTACAAATAATGTCTTATTGATTACTGTATATATTGAAAGCTATGTAAATTTATTAATTTATTTATTAATTTTTTATTATAACAGAATATACATGTATATAGTAAATCAATTAATTTTTTTATACTGTAAATCACGAGATTCACACAAATTTTACTTATTGTTTTATTGTATTTATTGTAATGGATAATTTAATAGATACCCATTAAGAAAAATTATAAGATTAATTAAACTATGTACATTGCTTATTATTATTATTTTTTAAAAATACTGTACTATTGTATTTGCCATTGATCATTTTAATAAAATTTTTTAAAAGTATTATAATTAATATTATTGAATGATTATTACTATAAATACAGTATACACTAAATATTGATATATTAATACTACTCTCATTTGATGTTTTAAAAAGCAGTTTTAAATTAAGACTATTTTATATAGATACTGGGTTATTTTTAAAAAAAACCAATCACTTTATCAAATATTAATAATAAAAAAATGTTGTTAAAATAAATTAAAATAAATTAATAAAATTTATTAATTAACATAAATCTATACAGTAAATAACTTAACAATTAATTATCACAAAAATATATATCAATTTCAATGTAAATGATTTTTACAAAAGCAATATCTCTTGGCCTGTGTGTTGTCAATACAATTGGATTGATCGCCATATTTGTTAATACGTGAAATTTCACCGATTAGTGTCATATTATCTTTATTTTGATTGACATTAACTGTTGCCTCAAACAAGGCATCACTCGGTTTAACCGAAACCGTAACCAATATATTGCGTGAGTTTTCAACAAACTTTTCATCATTGAATACCACATGTCTATTGTTAACATCGTTTAGACTGTCCTTGAATTGCATCACTTTTTCGGAAAACTTGATGGCATAGCCACTGATAACCCGATCCAGAGTCAGTTCAATGCAGTTATTGCTGAAGTTTTGTGACAAATACTTGTTAACACTTTCAACTACAAACTGTGCCAACGGTTCAATGGATGAGAGATTAGTTATGGGATCACTGGACTGACACGAACACCAGTGCTCCAAAACAGGAATACTACTACAGGTCCTGTTTTCAGGTATTTCCCACAACAACGACTTTCCGTGTTTCAGACTGTTGTCCGGTTGTCCATTGATTATATGTTTGAGTGTTGCGTGAATATCAAACGGTGTGATCAATCGGTGCTTATTGAGTGTCCAGTTGTCTGATTTCCAAGTGTCGGGCACATACACCTGCATCAATGGCATCCGTTCCTCCCATTTTCCAGATAATGTTTCCCTGATTTTGCCAAACCGTATGCCGTGATCTGAGAAAAATATGAGTATTGTATTTGACAGCAGGTTTTCGTCAAACAATTTGCTAAATAACCGGTAAACCAATGGGTCGGCCAAACCGGCATTATTTAGTAAATCGTGTGTAAGTCGGGCCATAAATGTAAACGCAAAGTACCGTTGTTTTCGGACAGTCATTGCTTTTACAAAATCGTAAACATAATCATAATATACCTAATATTTTTAATTAAAAAAAATTATTAAGTAATTAAATGCAATAATCGCATATTTATAGTAATATTACTTCAATTTCAGGTTTATCTAAATAACAATTGTTTTCAATATTATCTTCAATTGCCAAACTAAAGGGTCGTAAATAATAATTAGTTGGCGGTTCCCGAAAACCAAGTCTAAAAAAGTTGAATGTCGCCAATCTAGGGTAGTCCTCTATTAGCAATGTATTATAGCTTTTATTTCTATACTCCTAAATAATATGTGATATTATGCTGATTATTATACTATAATACAGATATAAATAGATAGATTTTATCATATTTGTGTTTTTTGTGGTTAATTTATTATGTTATAGAAAATAATAATAATTACTTTGAAAACTAATGGGAAAAAATCAAGGAAAGTTGTTTTGGCCATTCCCTCGTTCCACAGGTCATCCAGGTATTGGCCGGTCAACAGTGGTGTCAAATTGGGAAAAGTATTGTCAGCCACTTTATTATAGCCATACAGTGTATAAAACTTGTGTTTTGCTAACAACGGTATTGTTTTTGGATAGTGTCGCTCAAAGTTAACCCTGCTCAGGGAGTCTATGCCAATAAATAAAAGATTGGGCAAATTTTTAGGCAAATTTGTGTTTTCATTTATATTGAGATCCGGTATTAAAGCTATGACTTTGCTGTAACTTTCGTTGTGTGCTTTTTTTAAAAAAGAAAAATTATTAATATTAATAATATTAATAATTATATCTAGCATTAATTAGGATAAAAATACTAAAACAATTTTCAATGAGATTTATAATCAATGATAAAAAAATAATAATGTCCTTATAAAATGCTATTATAAGTACTGTACAATACAAATACAATATTATATGTTATAAAATATATAAAAGTGTATTATATAACAAATATTGATATCTGTTTATTTTCAACTAACTTTTATCTAGAAAACAGGTAACGTTGACAGTGCTAACATTGCTGGCAAAATAGGTAACATCATTGACACGGATAGGTAAGGGAGGCGTATAGTCGATGGCTTCGTCTTTGTTATCTTTGCGACGGATTTCACTATAATAACAATCAATACTGTTATCTGATTTGTCGGTAATCCTGATTCCCGAGAAATTGTATCTTTCAATAGTAATACCAAAGTTATCATGTTTTGCACAATTAAATGTTTTTTCGCTCATATTTTCATACAGTGGCCAAACCTCGTCATCAAATACCGGTCCTCTGATTATCCGACACACCGGTGTATTGACTAAATAAGCGCTATTACTATTGTTGTTATTGTTTTTTGATAATGTTTTGCTATTTTTATTGACATCTAAGTGTAAAATTTTTAAATGATTCATTAATACATATGTTTAATTTTTATTTTATTTTTTAAAATTTTTAAAGTGTAAATAGATTTTCAGAAATTGTATATTATTTTTAATAATTAATTTGCATAAAATCATAGATATTATAAATCTATCATAAATATATTGTATAGTAACATAATTCATTTTATTTTATAGTTAAAATATTTTACTATATAAACTATATAAAATTCATAATAATTTAACATTGGTCTTATTTGTATAATGATAGCATTGGTACAATTTAATTTATAGATAGGTTTCATTTTTTTATGATAAAACATTTTAATAAACTATATTATAAAAATATTTAAGCGATAATATTAATAAATATTGCACTCATTGGGTATTATTTTTGTAATTTTGTTTAATTTATATTAAAAACAATTATAAAAGCAATTGAGATCATTAATATATTTTGATAACTTTATTTGAACAATTATTTATATTAATATTATGTTAATATTTTTAGCGATAACTATAATATTAAATTTAGTTATTATAATTGATTAAACATTAAATAAGTGCTTTGTATAAATTATTTTTTATAATAGATTTATTATATAATCTAATAAATAATTGTAACTTAAATTTTACTTATAGTATGATATTATTCATTCATATTAAGGCATTCATAATATATTTATTTTGTAAATATTGATTTAAAACATCTTAAAATATTAAATATTAAATAAATATTTTTTTAAAAATAAATAAAGCTTTATTAAATAATTTTTAACACTGTGTATAATTAGATTAAATATTTATTACTAAATAATTTTTAAAACAATATATTAATGATATTTTATAATAAAAATATAAGTAAATTAAAAGTACAGCTAATTAATGTTTAGTAAATAAATTCTTAGAAATATAAATATTTATTTAATTGTTAAAAATCTGATATAATATTAAAAAATTAATTTGTTTGCAATTACACTAATAGTTATAAATTAAAAAAAATAATTTATATAATTAAGACATAACTTGCCATAAATATATTCATAATTGGATCCATTTTTATTATAATAAGTTGTATGCGTAACACATAATAGCCATATAACTGATGCAAAGGTAGCAAACTGTAGGACACGAACCAAATATCTATTTTGTTTCATTTGTGTCTCAAAATAAAATAACAATTTTTAAATAATAACAAAAATATTTATAATTTTAATTTATATATTTTCAGGAAGAATCCCAAAAAAAACAAATTAATTATTAATAATATTTTAGATAATAATTATTTTTTAAAAAACTTTAATTGTCACCATATTGTAAAGTAAATAGACACATATAAAGTACTTGTTATTATCAACTAATAAATTTATAAAATGTTGCATTTTTTTAAAAAACAATATTGTAAGTGGAGGTAGATTTCAGTAGTTTAATATTATTAAATAGTAGTGAATCATATTTTATATTTATGATACTATAAGTTCATAATCTGGTGCATCCATTAAAATCATTATTTTTTTATAATAATAATACTGTTATATAAAAAATAAAGTATATTTATATCTCTGATTAGAGAAAGTGTATTGTAGTTAATATTTTATTATAAAATATAGAATAAAACGAAATGAATAGTTTTTATATGTACTGTAAAAATAATATACCATATATATAATATATAATAATATATATATTTATATACATATAAACTGTAGTATAATTAGCATTACTATGTACTAACAAATTTATCACTTATTTGTTTTATCAGATAATACTGCATTTGTAACTCATAAACATAGTTATAAATTTATTTACTAATAGTTAAGTCTTATTTATAGTAAGTTAAACAAATAGTGTAAAAAAGACTAAAAAGATGAAACTTATTTTACAAATTAAAAAACTTATGTATTAATATTTTATTATAATTGTATACACAATCTTATAATTATCAATTGCAAGTATAATACTCAGTATATTTCAAATAACTTTACATTAATATGTTTAACATTTAAAATTAAAATATTATATAATTTATTTTGTAAATAATAAATAATTTAAATAAATATTATAATTTAATAAAACAATTATTTTACATTTTTAACTATTATTAATTTTATTATAATGATTATTGGTATTATTGATTAACAGTATTATTATTTTTATATGTTTTATTTTGATTTTTTAAAGCAAAACAGTTCACTAAGAAAACAAACAACTGATAATAGACTGCCTGTAAATAATGTAATGTATGTAATATTAAAATGACCCAGGTTCAATGTTTCAAATACAATTGCAACTTCATTATCATTATCTAGATTATTGACAATTGTATTATTTATTTTGTTTGTTCCCAATCTAATTGTATTAAATTTATTATAAAATTTAATTTCCTGTGATCTAAAATGCAAGTAAAAGCCATAATAGTAAAGTGCCTTGATCCTATTGAATAAAATGATAATTATTTATTTTATTATTAGATATTAATTTTTAACAATTGTTTGGTCTTAAATGAAATCATATTATTATTTAAATTTATAATTTTTGTTTTTAATAACTAATGTATGTATACTTACAAATTGATAACTTTGTTGCTAACGACAGGTGTCAATGTTTTTCTCAATATATAACTTTCAAAATAGTTATTACTGTTTAATGATGTTTTCATTACACTGTATTCATGATAATAATTGTATAGATTTTCAATACTCTCGTAGGTATTGATTAAAACTTTTTTGTGATCCAATAATAATAGTATTGTTTCCAAAATGAAAAAATCGTTAAATTTTATCGTATGAAACCTGCTTTTCGATAAATGATATTCCTATAAATTGCAAAATTAATTATAAAATACTGTAGTATTTTTAAAAAAAAATATTTAATAATTTATTACATTTCTAAGTGTTTGATGTGAATGTGAATTTTTAATAGTTATGATATTAATCTGATTTTCGCCAATTAATTGTTCAATAGTTTCAATTTTATGCAATTTTTTCGATACCATTGATGAGTACATATTGTTTTGAATTATACTCATCAATGTGAGCGATGATAACATAAGTAATATTATAAGATTTTTGCGATAATAACTTTGAATATTGACAACTAAGTATAATATGAAGTATTCAAATAAGTATTGCATATAATTTATATATGATATAAATATGTAATCAAATAAAATAATTTATATAAATGTTTAATTATTTTTTTTAAAAAAGCTTACCTCTGCCTAAAAACATAATGAAATAATCAATTGATAAAAATAATTTTTGTTTCCAATTGTTTATATAAGTAAAATTAATTAAAATTATGATAATATAAGAAAATACAATTAGCATCCAGATAAATTGATCAAAACAATTTAGCAAATTCAATAAATTGTGACTTGATTCATAGGTAGGACAGTTTAATATGGCTAATATTGAGCCCCTGGGCATCAAAAATACATAGTTTAAGACATTATAACGATCTTCATTTAATTTAAATGGTACCATAAAAAAGTCAGCCATCTTTAATGAAATTATTTTTTAAAAAATAATTAATAAATCTTTTAAATTATATATATATTTTTTAATAGTTTACTCATTACGTTATTTTTTATAAGTCCCACAGCACCTGACCATGAACCATTTCTAAGTAATTTACCACCCTGGTTAGAATCTGATACAATCAATGCTAAACTGGTTATAAATATTCAAAATAAAGTTTATCATTTTATTAATTGATATTTTATATAATTTTATTAATATAACATTACCTGAGTTTAAGATTATCCTTTAATATGTAATAAATTTTAGAAAATGTTTGGCAAAATATTATCATATTTGTTGTTTGATTTAACACCTAATTAATTTATTATAACAATAAACATTTTTATAAAATATTAAATAATTTATTTACAAAAATAATAATAATATTAACCTCATCAGGATAAATGCCAATTACCAAATCAAACGTTGTATTATTTGTATAATACTTATACAATGAACTTTCAATACAAAATTCCATATATAATAGTAATGATTACAGATATATAAATATTAATATATTGATAATTTTATTTAAACTATATAAATGTGACAAAATTAATAAAAAACTGTCTGCAATAATAGTTTTATAATTTAAACAAAAATTTGTTTTGAATTTTATTTATTTCATAGTTTATAAAAACATTGTAATATACTAAAAATCTATTTATTTTAATTATAACATTGAACAATATAATTGTAGTAATTTTATGTTTAAATTATTGGGTAGTATTACAATCAACATAATATATACAAGTCATGAAATTAATTATTTTTCAAATGCTGTTTGATATTAATATAATGTTTAGTAAAATACTATATATACTGTACATTATTTCTATAAAATAAACTACATATTGTTTTTTATTTTGTAAGGTAACATAATAACATAAATTATAATATCAGATAATTTACAATAGATATTTATAGAGATTAATAATTATTTACATTTTATATATTGATATCTATTGAAATAATAATTATATATTATATGAAAATATTTATATACTGTATATTTGGTAATATATTATTATTTTATATCCAAGTTTATTTTATTCTTATAATATGTTTAACATAAATAATAATTATTATAAAAACAAAAATATCAATTTTTTTATACAATAGAGTTGATAAATATTATATCGTATAACTAAAACTTAATATTTCATATATTTAAAATAAACAATTTTAAAATAATGAGAGTTTAATAAAATAAAAAATAATCTGTATTATTATATACCTAGTATATATATTTTTAATTAAGATATCAATAATAATAATAATAATAATAATCTTTATTTAGCATAAAAAAATAAACATAAATTGTAATTAATTTTATTAAAATAATCGTTACAATGCATTGAGAGACCCGCCGTCGGACACAAAATTAATTCCCGTCACAAACGAGGCCTCATTTGACGATAAAAATAGTACAGCATTTGCGATGTCTATCGATTCACCGACTCTTCCGATCGGATATTTTTCTCCGTATTTATCATAAAACTCGTCCGCCTGTTGAGCAGTCAAATGATCGGCCACTCGATGAAAGTTTGTCCTCACAAGAGCCGGACTATTGATTTAATGATAAATTAGTTAAACAATTAACTGAATAATATTATGTATTAAATAATATATAATTTATTATTTACTTAATGATGTTAACTCTAATGCCTTTTGGTCCCAATTCAATTGCCAAACACTTACTAAACATATCAAGTGCTGACTTTGCCGTACAATACAATAGATTTCCCACTAACTATATGTTATATAAATTGATTTTTATTAATATTTTAATAAAATTAAAAACAATTTATTAAGTAATTAAATAAAAAACACAATCATATAATACAAACCGGTTTAATGCCGGCAACGCTTGAAATGTTAATTATATTGCCTTTAGTTTTCTCCAAATGTTCGACACATAAGTGACACAAATAGATAACTGCTTTCAGATTAGTATTCAGCACTTTATCATAAATATCAAGAATATCTGTATTAGTAATTTGGGATCGGATGGCAAACCCGGCGTTATTGACTAATATGTCTAACTGTTTGTATGCCGTAATAGTTTCAGCAACAAGTCTGCGACAGTCATCCTCTTTGTTGATGTCGGCCACCACTACCAGAGGTGTTAGACCAGTGGGTGAAACCTGTTGACAATCTTTGGCTACTTTTGCCAGATTTTCGGCATTTCTACCGGTAATCACTACACGAGCGCCAGCTCTGGCAAACTCAATGGCAGTGACGGCACCCATACCACTGCTGGAACCGGTAATCAATACAACTTTGTCGCTAAAATTAAACACAGTCTTAGACATTATTAAAATTATTTTAAACAATATTAATATACAATTACAATAATATAATATTCAGTAACTAATAAATATTACTAACTAAAGTATTAATAAATATTTCAATTAAAAAATACAGTAAATAAATAACTTATATATAGTATATTAATATCATTAAATATTTTGTCTAATCATTTGTCAAACATATCTATAATATAGCAAAATAATAATTAAGTATTTCAACTAAATAAGCACTAATGAAGGTCATATAAATACTATACTTTTATAATATAAAATTTATTTTGATATTTTTTTGTATTTTTTAAAAATCAGTTATATCAGAAATATTATATTTCAATAGATTCACAAATACAGTACATTTAATCTATAATACTGTACTGTTGGTGTTAGCAAAAATTTATAAAATAGTTTTGAGAAATTTATAAAATAATAGAGGAATTTCGAGAAAGTTTCTAAAAGTAATTTTCTATCTATGCGATTAAAGTAAAAATTTAATGACAAGATTAAGAACTATGATAAATAAAGTTATAATAAAAATGATGAATAAAATTTTACAATTTTATTATTATATAATTATAATAATTTTATATTTAGGTATCCCATTTTGTATAGTAATATATTATACCATAATATATAGCATAATATTATCTAACGTTATATAATAATAAATATGTATTATGTCTGATTAATATAGTATTACAATAGATATAAATATTGGGTATAACATTAAAGTTAAATTTCTATTATTTATACTTGAGAAATTTCAAGAAACTTTCTCAAGGAAATTTATTAGAAACTTTCTATTTGCCCATCTCTATGTACTGTACAAACAATTAAAGTTATATATATAATCATATATATTACAATTATACAATCTATAATCTATTTATATACATTGAATATTTAATTAATACTGTAAATGCACAATATAATTGTTTTTTAATTCATAGCTAATATTTTATATTTAAAAAAAATTGTTTAATCCGATAATATTTTGACTGATAAATGAATATAGTTTTAGAAACTAATTAATAATTAGCAATCTTTTTTGTTAAACTTAAATTTTTATATTTATTTTATAATTTTTAAAAGTATGGCATTAAACATAATTACATAATTGTATCATATGTTTTATTGAAAATACAAAAATTAATACTTTTATTTTAAATAATTTAATACAAAAACATAAGTAATTATTTGAACCAGCTAAATTTTAGATTTTTTTTGAAAAATTTAGTTTATCGACCTGTAAATTAATTTTAGTCAAAACAAGTGTTTTTTTAAAAAAAATGCTTAGGTATTAGTCTGTTAGTTTTGTGGGACAAATATGGTTTTATAAGCAAATTATTAATCAGACATAATCTCTATTTTATTTTTTGAAAATTATCTAAATATAAGCATTAATTTTATAAAATAATTTATATAAAAAAGAATAAAAAACTATTTATAAAAATTTTTAGTCATTTAGAGTTTTATTTATTATTTTTCTGACTATTCTCTGGTGCGGGTATTACGTCCTAACCGACCGCACTCAGGAAAAATGGTTTCCATAAAATTGTTATCATTAGTGGCTATTGTCTCCATTATAATCGGTTTGTTAGCAAATTAATTAAAATATTTTATTGTTAATCAAATAAATCATTACTTAATTAATTAATTAAATATAGAGATTACATATTGTGATGTCGATGGCGTTGTCGTCGATAATGTGGTCGAAGCGCCAAAACCTCTCGGAGATCAAACACCGGCAGCAATAGTGTCGGACAAAACATTGGACAATGAATTGGACAATGAATTGGACACAATGAATTGGACAGTAGTGTGGATGATAAGAGAGTACATAAGCATCATTCACACTCATCGCCTAAAAAGCATCACAATTCAGTGAAACGTCGACCCAATTCACAGGCACATCACGTCCCTAAACACACCGGTACTGGACATCACGTAACGCATGCAAATGCAGCGCATGTACCGCAACGTGTTGGACATTCCGGACACGTAAACAAAGCACCAAAGCGTAAGGGCGGTCAACGTCCGGTTCGTCGGCGACGACCTCAGACACATAACCGTCCGTCTGGTGTAAAGAGAAAAAGACCGCAAACTTCTGCATCGGGACATCAAAGTCATCCAAAAGTCAGTAAAAAGAAGAGAATTATTCGTAAAAAAGGTATTTATTTTTCCCAACAAATATAATCTTTTTTTTGTTAAATATTTTTCTATATATATATATATTTATAACGTTTTAGGTCACGGATCAGCTCCAGTTAAGCGCAGACATCGTAAAAGAAAGCAAACAGTTGTCGGACAACAACACCAAAAGCCAATTCGAAACCCGAACCGAAAGTCAGACAATAAAAAAATTAAGAAAAAGCACAGAAGGAAACACCGAAAGTCACATCAAAAGCACGGAAGCTCTGGATCGTCATCACCACCGAAAAAGAAGAAAAAGAAGTCATGTGGCAGTAAATGTTGTAGTGGGGGATGTGGTGGTGGAGGAGGTGCAGCACCCGGACCATCAATGAATCAACAGCAACAAATAGCTCTTAATCTGTCACCTCCTGCATCACAACCAATGATGCTCTTACCTGGTGGTGGTGTAACAGGTGGAGCACCAGGTAATCAACCTACACCGCCAGGTGGTTCTACTACTCCCTCAGGAGGCGCAACTGGTGGAGCACCCGGACAAATGACGACTTCCAGTTCAGGTGCATCCACTACAACTGAATCCACTACCACCAGCAGTACTACAACTAGCACTACTACATCAACAACAACTACTACTACGACTACCACTACTACAACAACGATGGCATCCGGAGGAAAAAGAGCACATCCATCTTTGGAAGAGGATGAGGAATGGACTAAAGATGAACAATTGGGAAGAGATTATAAGGGAAAAGGAAAGGGATTTCTCATATAAAGGTTTTTAATAAAATAAAGTAATGGTGTACTGTATATATATACTGATATATTAACTTATGTTCAACTAATTAATTATTAATATTTTATTTGGAAAAAAAACAAATAAATATTAAATTTATTAAGCACTTGAATATATTAGGCAAATTGACTAAAAACTAAATATTTTCTAGTAATTATGAAACTAATTAACTAAATTTAACTAAATTATTTGAATGATAAAATTTTTGAAAATAATTATGAAATTAAAACTACAGCAAATAAATAGAATTTTTCACAGTCTTGACTTAGGTGTCATACAAACTAACCGTCTATTTGATTGTCTAATTTGACTTAACAAAATATAAAAAGTATAAAAAATATAATTATTTATTTTTTGTATTAATAAACTGTTACATTGAATAAAATTTTTATTTAAGTCTAAGATAAAAGTATAATAGTTTTACAATTTTTTTTGTTTATCTAAATATTGTTTAATGATAAATTTTAGACACATTTATACATTTTTTTTAAAGATTTTTATTAATTATTTATAGTTTAATATATTTAATTATTGTATTGTAAATTAAAATTATTTGTATTTATAAATCTTTAAGAACGATTAACATAATTTAAAAATTTTATCAATTTATTTAAATAATTACCATTAATTAAAATTTCAATTAGCAAAATAATTAATGAACAACTAAATATTACTATTAATGTTTTAAAAATAAAATAATAATGATTTAATCGTAACATTTTAAATCTACTTTCAGTATGGGTATTAAAAATATTGTTATTATCTTTTTTATTAGATATTTGATTATTAATATTTCTATATTGTATTTCATGATATAAATTATAAAATATTATTTGTTGTTTGAGAAATAATTGATGAAAACCAAATTCATTTAATGATATTATTCTAAAAAAATATAAACATATTTAATATTTTAAAAACAATAATAAATAATAACAATAATTTTACAATTTTTGTAATTTATTTTTGATTGGTTCCGCCAATGATCGTCTAATCGCATAACTGTCCCCATAATAGTTGTTACTTAATTGTGTAGTTTTCAGTGCATATTGTTTATAATAATCGTAAATACATTCAACATTTTCACTGGTACTGATCAATACATTTTTGTGATCCAATAATTTTGTTATTAGATTAACAGTGAAAAAATCGATATAACGTAATGTAGTAATTTTAGATTCATCTAAATGTTTCATCTATTGAATAGTTTTAATTAAACATTAAATATTTATAATAGATAATTGTTTTTTTTTAAATAAAATTATATATAATTCATACATTTTTTAGCACACGAAGCGAATATGAATCTTGTATGACATTTATTAACAGATCATTTTCATCTATCAATTGATCAATGGTTTCAATATTGTGCAACCGTTTGGATACCATCGATGAAAACATCGAGTTTTGAAAATATATCACTAGTATTGTCGATGAATATATCCATATAATAATCAATAATCTCCAATGACGTGACTTTTCAACAATAGCTGAATATATTAGTAAAATTATAAATTATGTATTAATCTATTAATATTATTATATTATTACAAATATTTATTGATTTACAATACCTCTGCCTAATAGTAGTACAAAATAATCGAATAATAAAAACATTTTTTGATACTTATTGTTAACTTTATAGCAATTAATTAATAATAGCGTTGCAAATACAGCAAACATGACAATCCATATAATTGTATTGAATGTGTTGATGATTGTCCCTATATTAGGATCACCCTCATAAGCGGGACAGTTGACTATTGAGACTAATGATTCCCTGAGAATAATAAATACATAATCCAATAGATGAGACCGTTTGGTTTCATATTTGAATGGTACCATAAAAAAGTCAGCTAGCTAAATAAAATAAATAAAAAAATAAATAAATACAACCAATTAATCAATGAACAGTTTTATATTGATAAATTTATATACTACCAACATTATTTTGAAAAAGTGCCATGGCACCATACCATGTACCATTAATTAATAGTCCTCCCATATCTTTATCAGCTATACTTACTTTTATTCTAAGTAAATAATTTTTAATTAAAAAAAATAAAAATTAGTTTAATTTACTAAAATTATAAATAAACTAAAATTATATACTTTAGTTTTAAATTATCATGTAACATATGGTAGATTTTAGTGTATCTTTGACAAAATACAATCACAGTTGCATTTATATGAATTACCTATTAATTAAAAAAATTATTTTTAATTTTGTAAATTTATTTCTAAAATTTTAAATAAAATCTTTAAACCTCTTGCGGATAGATTCCCAATAGTAAATCATTAGAATAATCGGTATTATTATCATTAATATCATTGTAACTGCTATTATATAGTTGACTTTCAACACAAAATTCATTTAATATCATAATTAATTAATTTTATAAAAATTACTCTAAAGATTTTTTCAAGTATAAAGTTTTATATTTGTAAGCAAAATATTTGTATAATCTACAAAAATTTTTTAATATCTTTTTAATATATAATAATATTTTATGTAAAATACATTTTTTTTAATTATTACAATATTAAAGATTGTTAGAACTTATATAAGTATATATTTGTTATGACATTTATTTGAATATAACATTTCTTATATGAATAATGAAAATGTTTTTTTGTGTATAAAATTTACTGAATAAAATATTAATATTTTATTTTTATTATTTATCAATATAATTTGCAAATTAATCATTTTTATTTAGTATATAGATTTATGTCATATAAAATGTTGTGAATATAATGGAAAATTACAATTAAATTTATACGACAATAGAAAATTATATTTTATATTATCATAATATATTATATTTTTTGAATAGTGACTTTTTTAATTTAAAACTATTTATTATAGTTATTTATCTAAGCTATAATAAATAATAGAAATATGTTGTATAATATAAATTATTTTTGTAAATTATATATCATTACTTATTAAATATAAAATAAACAGTTTATTAATAACAGAAAATAATAAAATACTAATTATAGTATTATGTATCAATATTTGAATTAAAAATACTACTTTATTGATTAATATTAATATAATAAAATTAATTAAGTTTAAAGAATGTTTTCTAGATCTATAAGGCGTTGTTCACATATTACGTTCGCACTTTTTAAGAAATCTAGACCCCCTCCCTCCCCTATGTTCGCAATTGTTCGAATGCAATCATTAAAAAAAAATTCCCTAACCGCTACCCCCCCATCATCCACAAGAAATAAAATATCTAAATGCGAACGTTCTTAGAGTCTCTACCCCTCCTCTCCCCTTCGTTCGCAAAAGTTCGCTTTGGCTAACCCCCCTCCCCTCAAGTGCGAACGTAATATGTGAACCACGCCTAATAACTTTAAAATAATAATTTACTTTTATTAAGATTTAGCCTAATTAACTAAGATTAAATAATATTTTACTTAAATTAAAACAGGAAATCATATAATCTTATTTTACTTCAAATTTATATGAAAATAATATAACTAAGTTAATGACTATTAATATTATAATACCGTAATACAAAAAATTTCTTTTTGTTTATATAGATATAAATTATATAAATATATATTATATAATAAGTATAACAATTTTTTTTAATTCATTTCTATTGAGATTTTCAAAATATTTACTTAAATAAACAAACGCTATAATTTAATGTCACATTTAGTAGATATTTATTTTTATATAAACTAAATGTACACTGATGATAAGTTAAAATTGATGATAATAATGATAACATTCATAATATTAATTTTTATTTTATGAATAGTGCAATTAATTAGTTAAATAATATAAATAAATAGTAATTGCAAAAATATTAAATAGCAATTTAATAGAAAAATTATTTCAAAATTCAAATTATGATTACTATTAATATAATTATTTTAATATATTGTTTGTTTTTATTGTTATGTCATCCCATAGACAGTTCCCTAACAATACAATGCTTTAATCGCGACGATTGTTTGGCTTTCTATAGCGGATCTGGTTTTGAATGCATTGATAGCCAATGCAAATGTATGCACGTATTAGAGGACAGTAAAGGTGGTAATGGTGTGAAAACCTGTTCCTCACAGTGTCTATACAACGATCAAAATTGCCAACAATTAGACAAACGTTTGGAGTGCGCTATCGGTGGCAATGATTGCCAGTGTAGTGACACCGGCTATAAAAAAGATCCACTAAATGGCAACAAATGTATTGAAGATGTCTATTATAGTGGATCCAAATATCATCAATGGTGTCGTACTAATAGTGACTGCAAAGATAGTGATATGGTATGTGTGGATGGCTATTGTCAATGTAAAAATGGATTCACTTATGATGACAGTAATAGAAAGTGTGTGTCTGTACCAGATTATTGTGTTGAGGGAACGTTATGTAGCACTTATGATAGAAATAGATTGTGTCATCAAGGTAACTGTACTTGTTCAAATAATTTTATGGTCGATAATTCTAATGGCTTGAAATGTATACCAACGATACCCGTTACTACTGAGTCAGGTGAAAACTTTTTTAATTTTTTATTTATAAATATTTTAATACAAATATTATAATTATGTAAATATTAGTTATATTTATATTTTAAAAGTTATAATACTCTTTTTTAAATTATAGTCATTTAATATGTAGTTTAATTTTATTAAAATAACTTTACAACTATTTGTTAATAATTGATATCAACTAAATGTAATAATAATTTGTTTAAATTAAAAACTTTTTTTATTTTTTTAGTATTAACAACAACAACAACAACACCTGAACCTCCAAAGAATATTAAAAACAATTTATCGATAATAATAATATCATCGATTGTCATATTCACAGTATCCATAGGAATAGCGTTGTATATTATGAATAATAGCAGTAAATTTACCAAAAACTTTGAAACAATTGAAAAATTAGGTATGGGTTCATTTGGGTTGGTCCTGAAAATTAAGGACAAACGGACTAAACAAGAATATGCTGTTAAGATAATTGAATTAATTGGTAAATATTATTTGTTTAGTTAAATTATATTCAATTTGATTATAATTATTATTTCAATAAAAAAAATCATATATAATATGATATAATCAGACGCAACAAAACTGCCAACAGATGCCAAATACGTAAAACTACAAACATAATTTAATTTCGTATCGCAAAAATATTGATATCATTAACTTTGAACTTTAATAACTTTTTTATTTTTTAACTTAAATAAACAAATTTGATATCAAATGAAAGAACACTTTTCAAAGTTTATAAGTCAATAAATAAAATTGCATTAATTATCATATTATCTATAAAAAAGCATAAGAAGTAAGAAATGGTAAAAAAAGTTATGTACAAAAAGTATTTTCGTGAAATCAAAACTTTAAATATTATTAACAAAATAAAGCTATTAATTTAGTAAAAACAATATTAATATCGAGTATTGCCTCCGTTGGCATCAATCACAGCCTGCAATCTTCTTGGAACACTTTGGATCAGCTTTTCTGTGACTTCTTCAGGTATATTTTTCCAGACATTAAATAACGACTCTTTAAACGCAGAAAAACTTTTTCTTTCGCTCTTTGGCACACGTCTGTCCAATTCATCCCATAGATGTTCAATAATATTGAGGTCAGGGCTCTGTGGCGGCCACTCAAGTGTCTCAATTTGATTGTCAGACAACCATTTCTTTGCCAATTTTGATGTGTGCTTTGGGTCGTTGTCCGCTTGAAATAAAAAATCATCGCTTATTTGTAGATCTCTGGCACTCTGAAGCAAATGTGGGGTCAAAATATCGTTAACGTAAATGTAGCGGTCCATAGTTGATGGAATTTCGACCAAATGGCCAACTCCCTGGCCTGTCATACACCCCCATACCATAACTGATTTCGAGTGCTTCACAGTTGGACATATATTATCAGGATTAATGCTTTCGCCTCTCTTTTTAAACACTCGTTGGCGACGTTTAGTACTAATAATCTCAAATTTTGACTCATCTGACCACAAGACCTTCCTCCAGTATGACATAGGCATCCGGATGTACTTTCGTGCAAAGTCTAATCGTTTTCTCTGATTTGTTAGGCTTATCATTGGACGTCTTCGCGCAATACCACTGTAATAACCCATTTCTTGAATCCGGTGTCTAATAGTGTTTCGGTGACACAAAATGTTTCTGGCGGCCAACTCTTCCTTAATCTCATCGGTGGTCAACTTCTTATTTTTTGCCACAATTCGACTCAATATCCTGTCCTGTTTAGCACTGGTACATCTTTTTCGACCACTTCTTGCGAGATTTCTAACTGTCCCGTACTTTTCGACTTTCTTTACAATTGATCGGACAGTATTATCAGTTGTTGTAAACAGTTCCGCTATTTTTGCGTATGACTTTCCGGTGCTGACTCTCATATCATACATTTGTTGGCGAATTGCATCTGAAAATTCTTGTATTTTAACCATTTTTATGATAATCACTGCATTTACTGTTTATTTACGTGTATTCAAATTAATAACAATGCATTGGAATCAATTGGTCCCAACAATGTGTCTGAAATCACGCGCGTTTTAAAAACACGAAAATAATTTTTGTACCTAAATTATTAACACCTATAACTTTACCTTGATATATTTTGTTATTTAAACCATTGTTTTGACCATCTAGTATATCAATTTAATTGTGATTTATTACTCTATTATTTGATATCAAATTTGTTTATTTAAGTTAAAAAATAAAAAAGTTATTAAAGTTTAAAGTTAATGATATCAATATTTTTACGATACGAAATTAGATTATGTTTTTAGTGTACATGAATGAGTTTAAAAATTCCGAGTTTGTAGTCAATTATGTGGACTCATGGATTGAAAACAGTCGACTATATCTACAAATGGAGTTATGTTCACAAAGTCTACGAAATATTATTGATTTGAAAAAAGAGATTTTTATGGAAAGAGAGGAAAATGAATGCATATATTTGATCGACTATTTTATATCGTATCATATGTTTAAAGAACTGATACAATGTGTCCAATATCTACATAATCTGAAACCTCCAGTTATCCATCGCGATCTCAAACCGCTTAATATATTAATTAGCGATAGTTTGGCAAACAATAGACTAATAAAACTTTGTGATTTTGGGCTACTTGTTGAGCATTACGGTCCCAATCATAATCATTCAGCGGCCACCGGCACTGTTATGTATATGGCACCCGAAGTTAGAGTTGGCGGAAGATATAGTACTAAAGCTGATATCTATAGCCTGTTTCTTATCGGACAAGAAATATTTCAATTGGATATTAATAAACCGTTTGAGTAAGTCATCAATTTATTTAATATACTATAAATCTATAATAAAATTCAAACAAAATAAAACAATATTAGATTTACAAATATTTTTTTTAAAAATAATACAAAAAAAAATTATAATCAATGTTTGTTTTTTTCTTTAGTTCAAATAGTTTGATACTACGAAAAAAATTGCCCATGCTAAAAAATTTATTTAAATCAATGTGCAAAATAACAATCGATAAAAGATTGACATGCAATGAGATACTGGCAATATATCATCAAATTGAAATTGATCTTGGTTATTTCATAAAACACGATCAGTTAGTTGAATATATGTTGGATTGTATCAAAACAAGTGAAATGAATAGACGTTTAAATCTATACAAACAATCGATTCAAAACATACCGATTCCCGATCATAGACTATTACAATACAACTTTTTCTATCAATATTTTTGTAACAAATTAGTTCAACAATCAAATGAGAAACATATTTATTTGTATATATAAACTTAATTTAATTAAAATGTATTAAAAAATAATTTATATCAATATTTTAATTTAAATTACTAAAAATATCTATTTATTTATAAAAATATATATATATTTACTTAATTATGAGTCATTTATGACTATATAATCAAACATTATGTAATTATACGATATTTAGATAATAAAGTTATTAAAGCTTATTAATTATTTATAATATTTTTTAATATTATTAGATATTTAGATAATTATTTTTTAATATTTATATATAATATATATACAATATATATATATAATTTAAATGATTTATTATTATAATAAATTGCATAAACTCATTAATATTTTATTTGTTTTTAAAAAAGTTTAAGTTAAATTAAACAAAATATAATTATAGATAATTATTTTTGATTTAATGATTCATTGGATGTATTGATATTCTACAATGTTTTTAATTAACTTGAAAAAATAATTTTTATTTTATTTTCTAATTACTTTTGATATTATTTACCTATTAATGACATGAATTCATAAAATAATATTTTAATTATTATTCATATATTATATAAATATGCATCAAATGTACTGTAGATATATTTCAAAAATTGTTGTTTACCTTTGAAATAATAAATCAATATATTATCAAAAATTATAATATATTTGAAATTAAAACTTTGAATCCCTTTCTACAGTACTGTATATTAACTGTTAACAGTTAACTGTTTACATCAATACAAGTAAACGTTTTATCCTAAATGTTGATTTATTTAATTTAATCATATAATCATAATTTCTAAAGTAGTACATAAGCATTAATCTAATATAAAAATTAAAAAAATGTTTTAATAAAAATATTGATTATAAATTATAATAATGTATGTAATCTATACAGTATTTATGCAAATAATTATCGTGTTATGATACTATATATTAATATTATAGTTCAATGTAACTATAAATAGTAATAACATATATATATTTTTTATATTAAATCATTAATATTGTCATTTAAATATGTCATAAATAATAATAAATAAAAATAAAATCATTAATTAAATTCATCTATGAAATTATTAAAATTTATTGTTATGTATAAAAACATTAAAATGCACCCAACATTAATTCTATCTCAAATATAAAATTTTTAAATATATAATTCATTAGATTTTATTTTATATTATTGCCAAATAAAATAATATGACTATTTTTCATCTTATATTATAATAAGATATTTTAGACAACTGATTATTTTAATTAATTGCTTAAACTTATTGAAGTTAACTAATTATTTTAAATATAAATAACAAAAAAAAATATTGAATCTCTATTTATTAATATTAATTATATTATAAAAATATATTTCTCAAAATGACATCTGAATATATTTTTAATAACTTAGAAATATTTCTATTAAAACAATGTGTAATTCATCGGACAGTAGATGATTATGTCGAACATAAAAGACATGTTTTACGCGAGTTTTATAACATTTTTGTCAAATTTATGGTATTTGTAGTATTTTTAAGATTTTTAATTTCATCGATTGCTAACCGACCACAAGTCTGGGCACTGGTAGCCGATGGCTCATATTTATTGGGCAATTCTAAACTTATATCCGCATCATTTAGTGACTGTGCTCTGGTTATGTGTCTCATTGGTATTACCTATCAATATCATGAATTGAAAAATCAATGGTATATTTTGGACTTTATTTACGATTATAAACACAGCAAATTGAAATTAGCTTTAAATAAAAAACACGAAAAACAATTTAATATGTATTTAGTATTTTTAGTTAAATACTATTTGAATCAAACCTATTGGGCACAGTTAGCTTTGGTCTTTTTCTATATGTTATATCCACTGGTTATTGCATATATGGATCCCACATCTGGATTCACTATTTTAGGCATAATGTTTGGTATGTTAACCAACTATTTCTGGGCCCAACAATTGGCTTCACTGGCTATCTGTGGTGTTGTGCTCTGGTTTATGATATGCTGTTATTTGAAATATAAATTTATTGAAGTTCACAATACAATAGTTAACGCTATTAATACTGATAATTATAAAGATCTAAACCAAGCAATTATTGAACATAATATGTTATGCAATTTGGTTGTTAAATATAATCACACCTATAAATATGTATTATTCATATTGTATTATATGTCGGTTCCTGGTTTTGAATTGATTTTATTTTTAATATTTGATGAAAATTCAACACCAGTGTCACGATTGGTATTGAGCGCTGCATTTGTTATATTATTTAGCGTATTATTTATGATAAATATGATGTCCACTTGGCTATCGACTTACGCCCACAAACCATACATTCAACTTTTCAGGGCTTTTGCTAGGAATTCATATTCACTGAAAAATAAATATAAATTATTGCTATTTGTTGAACATTTAACCGAACCGGAGATTGGTTTCTATTGTCTTAATATATTTTCAATGAATAACTTGGAGTTTACATATTTTGCTGTTAACTTTGTTGCCAATCATTTATTAATTTTAATTAATTTAATGTATTTTTAATAAATTATATCATGATATTTAAAAATTATAATATATTACTTCACTTATTACTTGTATAATCATTCAAATATATATATACTTTATTTGTTATAAAATTGTAATATATTTAAGTTTTTTTTAAATTGTAAATAATTTTCTATCTTAACAATATATGTAATAATATAATATAAGATAACATTTAATTCATAGGATATTAATTAGATTATTTGGAAGCGTTTAGTGATCCGCCGTCGGACACAAAGTTGATTCCCGTAACAAATGAGGCCTCGTTTGAGGCCAAAAATAGTACGGCGTTTGCAATATCAATGGATTCACCGACTCGTCTGACGGGATAAGTTGTCGCCAATTCATTATACCTTTTATTTGCTTCTTCATCGGTTAGGCCAACAATTTGCAAAAAATTTGTCCGCACAGCAGCCGGACTATCAAAAAATTTAGATAAATTAATAATTTTATTTTATAATTTTTAGAAATTATTGCTCAATAAAAATGTATTTAAATATTTCAATTACTTTACTATATTAACTCTTATGCCTTTAGGTCCCAACTCAAGTGCCAAACATCGGGAAAACATATCGAGTGCTGCTTTGGACATACAGTATAAAAATGATGAACCAAACTATAACATTAGACATATGAAAATACAGATATTATAGATATTATGTTAAATTTAGTATATTTTCAATAATAATGATATATTTATTAATACAAACCGGTTTAATGCCGGCAACGCTTGAAATGTTAATTATATTGCCTTTAGTTTTCTCCAAATGTTCGACACATAAGTGACACAAATAGATAACTGCTTTCAGATTAGTATTCATTAGCTGATCATATTTGCTGAGAATCTGTGGATCATTGATAGGACATCTCAGACCATACCCGGCATTATTGACCAAAACATCTAACTGTTTAAATGTCGTAATAGTTTCGGCAACAAGTCGTCGACAGTCCTCCTCTTTGCTGACGTCGGCCACCACTACTAGAGGTGTCTGACCATTAGGTGAGACCTGTTGACACTCTTTGGCTACTTTTGTCAGATTTTCACCATTTCTACCGGTAATCACTACATGAGCACCTGCTCTGGCAAACTCTACTGCAATGACTGCACCGATACCACTACTGGAACCGCTAACCAAAACTACTTTATTGCTGTAATTCCATCCACGAGACGACATATTTAATTATTTTCTAAAATATTTTAAAATTAATAATAATAACTTTATATATGCTGTAAAGTAAAATAACATATGTTTTGCTTTTTATACAATTTTATACAATATTTTTTAAATACACTTTAAGTGCACTTTTTAATAAATGATTGTAAATAATAATAATAATTGATAACTTTTGATAACATTTGCACTAACCAAGGTTATTAATAATTTATATTATATATTTATAGTATGCATACAATATATTTATTTTAAACAAATAACATGATAATTTTTGTATAAACAGTTAAATATAATATATATAAGGTTAAATAAGATTATAATTTTAAATATTGAATATTTAAAGTTATATTTATACTTTGAGTAAATAATTATGAATCTTATTATTATAAATTTATTATATATCTAATTAACTGATCCCAATTGATCGCCGCCGTCAACAAACATATTACAACCGGTAATAAAGGAGCACAAGTGGTCAGAAGCCAAAAATAAAACTGCATTAGCCGTGTCCTCGGGTGTACCGCACCGTTGAAGCGGTAGTTTACGGCCGCCTTCATCAAAGGCCCGATCAATATATTCTTTCGGTAAACCCATAGCTATAGCGATGTTTGTCTTAACAGATGCCGGACTGTATGTGCATTAAAAAAAATTTTAAATATTAAATATCTATGATTTATTCTTTTTAAATATTTATAAAAATATTTAAAATGATAATTACTTGACTGAGTTAACCCGTATCTGTTTGGAGGCCAACTCCAGTGACAAACATTTAGTTAGCATATCTACCGCACACTTTGACATATTATAAATCATGCAATTATTGAACTAAAATAATAAATAAAAATAGCGAAGAAAACTATAAATAAAATTTCGTATAAATAATAAAAATAATTCATACAATCTTACGACTGGCGACACTCGATATATTGATTATATTGCCTCTAGTTTTGATCAAATGTTCAACACTTAGATGAGATAAATAAATAATTGCTTTAAGATTTATGTCCATAACTTTGTCATATTTATCCAAAATATCTTTGTCTTCAATTGTCGATAGCATACCAATGCCGGCATTATTGATCAATATATCTAACCGTCCAAACGCTTCTATAGTCATATCTATTATTCGTTGGCATTGATCGGGTTGTGCTATATCGCAGACCACTTCAAGTGGTCTGAGGCCAGTAGGAGAGCACAGTTGGCATTGATTGGCAACATCGGCCACTTTGTCTTTTTCTAAGCCGTGCACTACTACATGTGCTCCGGCATTGGAAAATTTAAGAGCAATACCAGTGCCGATACCACTGCTCGAACCGGTGATAATAACTACTTTTCCCACAAATTTAGACATTTTTAAACATCTAAACAAAATTTATTATAAATAATGAATTTTGAAAAATTTATATCTGTATTTATTAACATTTATAATCGTTTTTATAATTTTGGGAGCATTTGCACTAAAAAACTTAATTATTTGTTTATATTATTTATTTAGTTATCAATACATTTTTATAAAATGATGTGCATATTTTACAATTATTAATGTACTGTATATGTAGTTAAAATTTAATTTAACAATAACTTTAATAATATATTTTTACAAAAAAAAACATGGGTTATAAACATATCAGCTCTCAAATTTTATTAATAAAATTATAAATATTTATGCAAAAAATTTATTTGTTGTATTTGTTGATTGTAATATAGATAACGTTTCTTGAGGCTCTATAAGTTTAATACATTATAATATACTGTATACGTGTTTTATAGTATGTAGTGTATAAAGTATTTAAGTAATAATAATTATTTTATAATATTTTTAGTATTTAAATAAAAATAATTAATAATATTTATTTTCTTATATCATTACTACTAATATACTGTATTTTATACATAAATAAAAAATATATTTATGTAATCAGAAACTTTTGTACTTAAAAATAATAAACTTTTTAGTAGTTATTGTTTTACACAAATTATTGTTCAATTTTCTATCTATTTCAATATAAATATAACTTATACTAAGATATAATGGATTTAAGGACACTTGAATCAAAATAATATTAATATTGATTAATTAAGATATATATAATAAATAGTTTATTAGTCATTAATATATCAAATTTGATAATGTCTTAAATAACATTTTAATTTGACATTATGTCTATAAAAAAATTATATAAATATTACTGTATTTGATAACTATAAATATTAATCATAATTGTATTTATAGTTTATTTGTTTTTTGCTAATATGAAATTATTAACAATTTTGTTATTTAATTTAGTTAATGTATTGTTTATTAGCAACACATTATCCGTAACAAAATATGAGCCCAACTGGACATCGCTTGACTCGCGACCACTTCCCGATTGGTTTGACGACCAGAAAATCGGTATTTTCCTACATTGGGGTGTATTTTCAGTGCCGTCACATATAAATGCCTGGTTTTGGTTAGTATTATACAATAGATTCTGACATTTTTTTTATAGTATTGTAATGACAATCTGTATTAATATCTATTTTTTAATATACAAATTCAGGTACAGTTGGAAACACGACAAAAGTCAAGCGTTCATTGATTTTATGACCAAAAACTATAGGCCAGACTTTACGTACGCCGACTTTGCCCATCAGTTTAGCGCCGAGTTTTATGACCCGTCCCGTTGGGCACAGATATTCAAGTAGGTGCCACCTACCTATTTTTTGCTATTGCATTTAATATGGTGTTATACAGTATAAAATTATGGCATTTTTTTCTATCTTTCTCTCAACAGAGCATCGGGTGCCAAATATGTGGTGCTTACCAGTAAACATCACGAAGGATATACATTATGGCCGTCAAAAGTGTCGTTTAATTGGAACGCCAAAGATGTCGGACCTAATCGTGATTTGTTGGGTAAAAGTGATGATTATTTTGTCGTCTAAATACAGTTTATTAAACAACAGTATATTTTTGTTATCTTAATATTAGGTGATTTAGCAATAGCCGTACGAAAAGCTAACATCAGATTTGGTGTCTATCATTCACTGTATGAATGGTTTAATCCATTGTATTTGGAGGACAAGGCTAACAATTGGACAACAAATAGATTTGTTACTGTAAATGCTATTTATATCTATTTACCATAATTTTAATTATTTACAATAATATATATAATATTTGTATATATAAAAAAAATTAGCACAAAACAATGCCTGAATTAAAGGAATTGGTGAACTTGTATGAACCGGACGTTATTTGGTCCGATGGGGACTGGGAGGCACCCGATAGCTATTGGCAAAGTACAGATTTTTTAGCATGGCTTTATAATGATAGGTAACAGTATTTTATATATATCAGTAAACTATTTAAAAATAATAAATTTTGATAAAAATAATTTTTATTTTATTAGTCCAATTAAAGATAAAGTGGTTACCAATGATAGGTGGGGTATGTAATATTCAATAATAATAATAACATTATTTTAAGATATATTATAATAAAAATTATTACACAATACATTATATATAGGTGCGGGCATATCCTGCAAACACGGCGGCTATTTTAGTTGTGCCGACCGCTACAATCCGGGAACACTACAACCGCGCAAATGGGAAAACGCTATGACTATTGACCGAAACGCGTGGACCTATAGACGCGAGGCTCAACTCCAAGACTTTTTGACACCCCATGAGTTGATTGCAACTATTGTCCAGACAGTCAGGTAATGCAATATAATGTGATTATTAATAAAATATTTTAGTTAATTATCCCATAATATATTATAGTTGCGGTGGAAATATTCTGGTAAATGTCGGTCCAACACATGATGGACGCATAGCACCCATATTTGAGGAACGCCTACAACAAATGGGTCAATGGCTTTCAATTAACGGTGAAGCCATATACGGTTCTAAGATATGGATACATCAAAACGATACTATTACTCATAATATTTGGTAAACCATTTGCCAAAACTTTATATATTATATAATATCAAATTTAAGACATAAAACTTAGATTTTCTATTACTTAGGTATACAACTAATAGCAACAAAACAGCTGTTTATGCAGTTGTATTGGATTGGCCTCAAACTGGACAAGTAGTGTTAGGTTCTGTCAAATATAGCACTGTTAGCTCTGTTACAATGCTGGGCACTACTACAGGTGCATTGAATTATAGTGAGGACAGCAAAACTGGCTCAACTCGGGTCACATTTCCTGTAGTCAATCCTGAAAGTGGCCTACTCTGGGCTTATGTATTGAAAATTATAGCTAATTGAAAACTAAGTTAGTTTTAAATATTAATTAAATAAAAAATTGCACTCAACTTGTTTTTTTGTTGTTAATAAACATATAATTAAATATCAAAATTAAATTTTATTTTTCAAAAAATATATCTTTTTAATTATGAACTAAATAAACATTAATTGTAATCACACGTAACGGTCCACCAATTGTAGGTACTGGTGCTGGGGATGCAGACACCAAGGGGTGAATGTCAGATACAAATTTAGGTGTGTCTGCATATGAAGACTCGGTTAGTGTGGGTATGGTTTGTACGTACACACGAGGAACACCAACTATTTCAGGTGATGGACTAAAATCAATAGGTATTTCTGGCGATCTAAAAACAGGCGATTCGGTTGCCGTTGTAATTATAGGTACTTCAGTAGTTCTTGCATCAGTGGTATCTTCATTATCATCATCATTATCGTCATCATCATCCTCTTCATCATCCTCTTCATCATCTGGGCTATCATCTGATGGAGGGGTTGATTGTATTGATGTTGTAGTAGTAGTCTCTACTTCATCGTCCGGTACCGTCTCGTAATCGACAGTACCTTCTGTTGTAGTGATTTGTTGTGGATCTTCGCCATCCAATTCGGTTGTCTCATCTGAACCGTTATCTTCTCTATCATTATCGCTATCAGCAGAGCTATCAAAATCTGATACATTATCGTCGTCGTTGTCATCACCTTCTGCTGGTTGCTCTTCAGTTGATTGATCGTCTGTTATCTCTTCCTCTGAATTGGTTTCACTGTTTTCATCACTATTACTATTATCTTCATTATCGTCAACACTGTCACCATTAGATTGTTCAGTATCTTCGTCGTCGTTGTCGACGTATTCAACAGTTGATTGTTTTGAAGCTTTTGGTTTAGCTTTTGTTGATTTATTTGTCTGCTCTTCACTAACTTGTTTACCATCACTACAGGTCTCACAGTTGTTATTAGTATTACTTTGTCTCACATTTATCTTTGATTTCATCGCCGGTTCAGTGCTTATTTCAAATCCATTGTCATCGCAATCATTAATCAATTTAGTATTATTATTATTTTTCATATTATCAGCCCTTTTATTAATATTTCTAATGTTTTTACCTATAACTTATCAAAATTAGATATTAATTAGTAATAATTTTAAATAACAATTAAATTTTATTAATTGATTATTTTTTACTTAAGAGTTAGCAAATAAAATAATTATGATATAAATTAATGTTACCTTTATCATTTTTGGCATTTTTATTAGATAGTGATTTAGCTAAAATAAATTAAATCAATATATTGATAATAATAATAATAATAATAATAATAATAAGTTATATAAATATAAAACAAATTTGAAGTAATATTAAAAAACATATTTACGGTATACTATTGCATATAACATAATGTTATTTGATTTATATTTAGATGTATTTAATAAAAATGCCTTAATTGATGGCGGCTTTAATTTATTATTATTATTACTTTTAATAACACTTTGTCTAATGGGCTTACTATTAATAACACTACATAATAATAGTAATAAATATAAAAGCATATTAAACAAAATTAAACGCATTTTTATTTATTAATAACTAATTTATAATTTACAAACTGATTAATAAAATAAAATTATACTCTATAAAAATAATACATAGTGTAAATTATTAACATTTAGTTGACAATTGGTAAATTACAATAAAACTTAAAACTTATTTGTTCAATTTTGATTGAATAATAAAAATTAACATAATTACAAAAAATTGAATACACTATTGAATATTATAAATAATATTATTAAAATTAAATAATTTTAAATAAAACAATATATCAAATAAAATAACTTTTGAAATGAAATGTCATTTTGAATAAAACTTTTACTAATCAACTAATGATTACAATTGAAATACAGTAAATAATTTTATTTGTTTTTTTATAATAACCCTTTTATTTTGTAAACTAATACAGGAATCAAGTTTTTTCATTCAATTACACTTTAATCAGGAAAACTACTGTATATTAAATCAAAATATTATGATTATTATCTAATTATATGAAAAAAAGTTTCTCTTATTAAACTTAGGAGTACTGTATAATGAAATTTAATATTATAGATAATGTTTGAATTTTATATCTACCGGTAATATTTTAGTTTTCAATCCAAACATTTTTATCCAAACATGTTAGGTATCATTTTTTAAAAAAATTATAAACTGTCAATTTAAGAAATTAATTATAATAATTAAAACTTTTAAAAAAAATATTTTTATAAGTATAATCTTTATTGATAATTATCACCTATATAAAAAAATTATTTTCGATATAAATATTATACTACAAAATTTTAACTTTTATTTTTTTAAAAAATTAATATTATTATATATTTACTACATTTTATTACAATATTTGCTACAATTTAAACTATTATATTAAGTGATAGATTAACATTGGCTATTGGGATAATTTAGACATTGTATTAATTTAATTAATTTACACAATCCATTGTTTTGATGGTCGTGTGGCACTGGTATGAATGGGCACTGTTGTTGGTTTTGTTGGTAATTAAATGGTTGTGTGGCTAACAATTTAATCAATGGCATTTGATAACCAGACATATCATAATTAAACCGGTTGTCAATTAATTTTTTAATATATAATTGCTCTAAAATTGGATGTATTGTTTGCTGATGTGTCTGTACCGGTACTATTGGATAATTGGGTGAAGTATTTATATGTATCTGTGATGGATGATGCTGCACAGGTATATAGGGAATGGGATGTTGTTGAGGTGGTAATGGTTGGGGCAAATGAATGTAATGTGATTGTGGTACTGGTGACGGATAGATATGACCAACTTGTGGTGGAGATAAAGGATGGGCAGGGATTTGCTGAAGTGGAAATGGATTTATTGGAAAAGGAGGCGAATGGTGTAGAAGACCGGGTGATTGATAGATGAATACTTGTTTTATTGGCACCGTTTGTGTAATGTTTTGAATTTCAGTTTCCTCGTCTTCACTATCAGGCGGTTCATCTACCGGTGCTTCTGTAGTAGCTATCGATGTAGTCATCGGTGTTGTACTACTAGTAGTAGCAGTAGTCATATCTTCATCCATTTCATCGAAATCTGACGCTTCTGTTGGTTCTTGAGTACTGACATCTGGTTCTTCTTCGGTTTGCGCCTCAGGTTCTTCAGTGACACCATCAGTGCCATCATCACCGCCAGTGACTTCACTCGTCAATTCAATATCGTCGACCATTTCAGTTGTCGGTTCATCCAAATCTTCAATTGATGGTTCAGTAGTAGTTGTGGTGACATTTAGACGACAACCCTCACAATCGGCAATCTGTTGTCTGTTTCGTTTAATCACTCGTTTATAATTTTTTGTCCTTTTTTTCTTCATCGTCTTCTTTGACTTCTTTTGTGACAAAACTTGAGTTTTAGTTTTGGATTTTGTTTTAGATTTAGTTTTTCTCACATTTTTTCGTTTCAAACCTTTGCTTAGATCACGATTTTGTTGTTTTTTATTTAATTTTCTTTTATTTGACTTTTGTGTGATTTTTTTTCTACGACTACTTTCGGCATAAATAATATCAAATGATTGTCTGTTTTTGTCGCCCAACGACCGCTTAATTGAATACAAGTCATGATTTTTGTTGTCCACTAATTTTGATACATTTTTTGGTGTATTTTTTCTATAGATTTTATATTTAATGCCTTCCCGTTTAATGGCCTTTAAATTAGGTCGATCTGATAATTATTGATATATGAATGTATGTATAATATGATATATATGAAAATGATAATAATAAGTGTTACAAAATATAATATTAAATTTTGTATTAAATATTTATATTGTTATTAAATATTATACTCACGAAATCATATTTTATAATTGTAAGGACTGTAGTAGTCCTTAGATAATTAAATAATATAAAAACTTTATATTCATATAACTTAACACAATCTTTAAAATTTAAGTTTTATATCGTAAATAAAATAATTTTTAACATTTAATATGTTAATTTATAAATATTTATGCTAAAATATTTATCTATCTATCTTACTATAAAACTTTAGTAAAAAAAATATTATCAAGTATTAATAATTTTATTATTATTATTATAAATAATTTTTATTAAATATAAATTATAAATATTTATTTAATGCTAAATTTTCAATAAAACAGAATAAATAAGTAAATACTATTTATTAAAACAAACCTTTATATAAAATTTGTGTTTTAAATCTATTATTTGATGATTTTTTAAATATTACACTATTATTATTATTATTATTTAACTTTCTTTTTGATTGTTTACATTCATAGCTATATAATATAACAAACAAAACTAATAACAAATAAAACTTCATGACAGAAACAAAACAATAAATAAATAATTTTTAATAATAATAAATATTAAAATTTTAGTTGATTTAACATGTTTAGTGAATACCATATGTACAGTACATGAAACACATATGAAAGTATATTATAAGATTGTCAGAAAAATTTTTATGCATATTATAGAAAGTGGTTTAAAATTAAAATATAAAACCCAATAGTAGGTAATTATGTTTTATTTATAATCTAAATAAAACAAAAATATAAATATGTGAAAGTTAATACAATTTGTTTTTGAAATAACTATCTCTTTCTAACTCTATACTAGATTTAATATATTTGTATATATTTTATTAGTATTAGATATAAATATATATTTAATTGTAAAAACTATAACTAAATTAGATTATAATTGCGTTTAATATAGGTTAAAAATCTAAATTATACTTTAATAAATAATTAACAAAATCAATAATATTGCTCAGGGCTTATACAGTAATTTCTATATAGTATCATATAAGATAAAATTATTACAATAATATTTATATTTAATTTAAAATAATTTAATCTGTAAATGAGTTTTAAATCACAAAATATAACTTACAAAAAATAACTTTTATTTGAATATTAAAATTGAGCTTTGATTAATACACAGTTTTTTAATTGTGTATATATATCATATACATACAAATGGATATTTTAAATCTAATTATAATAATTATAATCTACTTTAATAAACTATATTATTGTTGCTAATGTTTAATATTTTTACAAAAACTTATACGATATAATCAATAATTTTTTAGTCATAAATTAAGTTAATTATAATAAAATTATTACAATAATTGAAATACTAATGTTTAAAAATATTGCCAACTTTCAAATAAATATGCACATATAAATAAATATATACAGTACAGTATATTTTACTAATACTGTATAATTTAATATTAAAATATTAAAAATAATTAAAAAAAAAAATGATTTATGATGTCATAAATTTAGCCACATTTGACTTGATGTCCAAAATCGCAAGTTTTTATTGACTGATTAAACCGCATACCATTAGGACACTTAAATTTCCGGTCAATGCCATAGTTTTTACATCTATAATATACCTGAAAATAAAAAAAATAATATTAATAACTTTTAAAAAAAACTTAATATTTACTAATATTTATTAATAAATAAAATCCAATATAATTAATCATTTTTTAGAAAATTTAAATGTAATAAAATCTATAATATAATTTAAATTTTTTAAAAATAACTAATAAATCATAAAAACTATGATCTAAATAAATCAATTTTTCATTATTCAAAATTACTGTATAAATTTTTTTAAAACTAAATAATTATAATGTATTTTTAAAATACATTTGAGAAAAATAACTCAAAATTATGTCAACCAAAATAACACTTCTAAATAAAAAAAGAGTTCAATTTAATAAAACTATTATCAATCAATTATTTTATACAATAATTACTTATGTTTGTTATAAATGGTTTAATAGTAATAATATTAATAATACAAACCTCACAATTATAGCTGACATCGGCATACAATCCATCACTTTTGGCTTTACAGGGAAACGCATAACTGTTATACTGTTTGTCTGTACCAATGGTCGGTAATTGGTGTGACCGAACTCGTCGTGTCTCGTCATCGATATCTTGTGCTCCGCTTTGTTGTTGATTAACCGCTAATCCTTGCGGTACCCGTGCGACCAGTTTTTGTTCGGAAGCGGCTGCTGTCAGAAACTTGTAGGTCGGGTTATGCGGATTATTAGTCCAATCCTCGGATAAGGCGCCCAACTTATGGTTTGGCCTATAAGAGTCACATTTGGGATCATTTTTGCAGATAATCTGAACAATTTTATAGCGCTTTTGATCGCATGATAAGTGATTAAATTCGTGCCAAAAGTCACGAAGTGGGTCGTGGGAGTCGGTCGGGTGTGGGATATGAAGTGGGCGATAGTATTCGTCCAAAAGCGGAGGATAGGGAGCACCAGATGAGTAGCGCAATGGCGGCAAAATAGTCAGACCGTTGGGTAAACGAATTTCACATTTATAGTCTAAAGACTGGTCGTACCTCTCGATAACAGGCTGTCCATTATACTGCTGCGGTGCAAAATGTGGGGCCACTTGTGCTTGATTTTGATGTGCTGGTGCTTTGTAGATTGGGGCCTGGTAGTCATCACTTTTGCGTTGTTGTCGACTATAGACGCGTGCTTTAGGGACGGGAGCAGCATAATTATAGCCACTATCCGGTGAATTGTAATGCTGAGGAGGCGGTCTATGTATAGGCGCCGATTTATATACGGGAGTACTGTGATGTTTTGGACCATTTCCATGTGAAGGATAAGAAGGTGCAGGTGCTGAATGCCGTTGTATTGAGTTGGTATAGGGTTGCGGATGAGGCGACACTGGAAGATGTTTAGGCTCTCTACTATAGTCATTATTCTTGTAAACATTAGGTTCGTGTGGATAGGGCTTAGACGGGTATGACTGTGTCGGCTGAGTGTGTGAGTAGTGAAGTGGTTTGCCATATGGATCGAGTGGTGGCCATAACTATTACTCATGAAAATGATTATAAGTATTGAAACATTCAAAACAATATTACTTTAAGCATACCTTACGATTGTAGGGATCTTTTGGAGCGTAATAGGAGATGGGTTGAGGAGGTTGTGAGTACTTGTAATCATTTGATGGATAGGATGTTGGGTGCGATCCTTCTGGATAGGGTGGCGGAGGAGGATATGAAACTCCTGTTTTAGGTGGATGTGGAGGATATGGCTGTGGATAATGTGGTGGAGGATATGGATGTTTTGGATATTTATGTGGTGTCAAGTGATCACCTTTAGACGGATAGTAGGGAAGTGGTGGAAATTTTGGCGATTTAGGCGGTGGATAGTAAAATGGTTCACCGTTTGTCTGGTTAAATCGCGGACCGCGAGGTGGTGGTGGTGGGTATAATTCGTTTGATTGATAGTAATCAAATGGTGGCGGAGGAAGATATGGATATGGAGGTGGAGGGTATGGATATGGAGGAGGATATGGTGGTGGAGCGTGTGGTGGCGGGAAAGGCCAAGGATAGGTAAAACCATCTTTTGGTGGATACGCTGGGAATGGATATCCCGGTGGATATGGACCGTTATGGAAGAGCTGGTGCTCTGGAAATGGATTGGGAGTTGTAGTGGTTGAAGGAGCTGGTGTAGTAGTTGTGTCACTATCTGATGAATTGTCATCATCATTATTGTCATCACCGTTGTCTCCATTATCATCCCCATTACTACCGTTATCATCACTATCTTCGTCCTCATCATCAGGTGCTTCAGTAGTTGTGGTAGTAGTAGAAGTTGTTGGTTCAGTAGTGTCGTCGCTGTCTTCACTTTCTCCATCCTCAGCGGTTTCGGTCGGTGTATCCGTTTCTTCTTCAGATCCTTCGTCAGTTGACTCATCAGTTGTCGACTCTTCAGTGGTTGTCGTGGTTGGCGTTTCAGTGGTTGTGCTCTCTTCGTCCTCTTCATCATCGGGTGCTTCAGTGGTTGTCGGTTCGTTATCTTCATCATCGGTTGCTTCAGTACTTGACGGTTGCTGTATATCTGTTTCTGTGTCTGCATCTGCTTCCTCGGGTTCCACCTCTTCTGGTTCGGATACTTTAGGCTCTTCTTCAGTGCCATCGTTGCCATTATTGTTATCCGTGCTATCGTTATCATCGCTATCTTCAGTAGTCTCTTCTTCTACCGTTTGTTTCGCCGACTTTCTCTTCGCTTGTTTTTGTAGTTTTCCACTCTTCTGTGGTCTTCGCCTGCGATGAGTCTTATTGTTAACAGATTTCAGTCTAGTTTTAGGCGATGCCTTAAGTGGACGACTTCTACTGGCAGATGGTTTCAATTGATTTAAATTTTTCTTTTTTGTTTTCAATTGTCTACTTTTTTGTCGTAAAGAAGCTGAAGAAGAACTTCTCAATGATGTCGACTTCTTTGCCGATTTTTTCTTTGTTTGCGGTTTTGCACGTAATTGAAGATTAGTTTCTGGTTTCAAATCCAGATCATCGTCCAGATCTTCGGGAAAATGATGTATTGAATGTAATGGTTGTAAAGGATGTACTGAATGTCCATCAAAATGCTGTCGCTGAACAATAACCGGTACTATTGTTGTCATTGATTTATCACTAGTCGGAGGAACTTCTGTTGTGACCGATACTGAAGTTTTTGGATTTGATGCCAACTTTGTTGATAAATTCTCAACGCTTATAAAATCTTCGGGCCGCTTATTCCATGTGCTAATGTGCGGCACAGGTATGTCGGACACTATCCCATCATTGGGTATTAATCGATACCTCTTTATGCCGCTATTATCTACAGGTGTCAGACTATAATCACTTGAACCCAATGGTGATGATGAAGACACTCCTGTCGGTAAACTACTAATGTATGACTTAATTGGTTGAACATTAGAGCCGATACCAGAATTACTGGTAATAAATTGTGTGCCAATTGTGCCTCCATTTGTTGTTAGTAATTGTTGATAATTATTGTTGGCAGTGGTGCCAACTATTTGTGTCGGTATCGATATGCTACCGGTGCCACTATTATACTCATTGGTGGCACTGTTGGCAGGTATAAATTTATATGTTGTAGCGTCCAAGTGGCCAGTGGTGGCCAAATTGTTTATAGTAACTGGATAATGCTGTAGTGAACTCCCAGTGCCATAATTAGCTATTATTTTTTAAATATAATCTTTTAATATACATAATTATAAACAATTCAATAGATAAAATTATACCTATAAATAATTTTTTTAAATATTATTATTTAACTAATGATTATTAGATTTTATATGTATTATTTAAAACTAAAAATTAGCTATAAATTTATGATTATATTGAATAATTTAAATTAAAAAAAACTATATGTTTTTCCTGGTTTTAAATTATATTGATTGAAATATATAGATAAATAAAATAGATTTGTTAACTGTGTGGTCATAATATTAAAATTATGCTAATTAACGATTGAAAAACTATTTGTAATTCATGGGAACTAACTAATTGGGAAAGTGTTTATAAAACAATTTTATAAAAGTATTTTATAAAACAATAAGTGTAATAAAATTATATTAGTATATCGATATTTTATAAATGTAATAAATCATTATTAAACTAATTTAGTATTATAATCACATATCATATAAACTTTTTGTTTATTTATTAACAAAATAAATGTTCAACTATTTATTAATTTTTAAAAATAAACTTAGATATAAAAAATATGCTTAATTTAAATTTAAGCATATCCTTATATTATATATGAAATTCAATTTTATAAGAATTTTTTAATAGTCTATTTTTAGAGAAATAAAAATTAATTAAATATTATTAAAATAAAATAGAAATACTTTATATTATATTCAATAACCAGCACTCGATTTATTCATATATATTATAACTCACTATAATTCACGTTTATATCAGAAAACTAAATTTTATACAAAATTATAAAATATATATATTGATATAACTAATAGAAAAAATACTTTTAGTTATAACATAAAAGCAATAATTAGTTTATTAAAAGTAAAAAATATAACTAAAAAAATTATACCCAAATTTTGTGTAGTATTAAATGATGATAATCCATGGTTATCAAAATCAATTTCTTAATTGGGGGGAAAAATAAAGATTAACAAATATATACTAAATATTTATATATAAAAAATTTAATTAATAATATTATTGTTATTATTACTAAAAATTAATGATTGCAAAGGTTTTGTTTGTTTGACAAGTGATATCCCTTCTGTCAAATCGATAGCAACACAAACATCAAGAAAAACAATTAAACACAATATATGAAAATACATTAGAAATGGTTTTAAATAATAAATCACTTCATTAATAATTAATTCAATGTGTTTTTATTTTTAACAAAAAAAAGATATTATATTTATCACAGTATAATTCGTAATTAATTTGAGAATATTTTCTAATTTGTTTACATAATTTTATATTAAAATAATTTCATAATTTTCGCAACAAAATTTTAATATATAATATATTTATTAAAACATTTGAATTTGTGATCCCAAACGAAAGGGATAAGAGTTAACAGTGAAAGCAATTTTCATAACATTTTTTAGTAGAAAAACTTTTCCAATAGTTTTGATGAATTCATATAAACTCTAAACGTTAGTTAAATCTTGATCTGGGATTTTGGGAGTGAATATTGTATCACATTATAACCAGACTATGTTTTGGGGTTAAATGTTAGATACACTATATACTAGTAATAAGGGTTTACAATTTTAAAAAAAACATTTATTAAACTCATAAATTATGAATAAAATTTTTATACAACAAAAATTTGTTTATCATATAAAACATCAAGTCTTAATTTTTTTTAATAATTAAAATATCTTCAAAATTACTAATTTATGACATAATGTCATATATAAAGGGATCTGAATTGTATGTAAAAAAAAGTCGGATCTCAAAAACATAGGTGAAGTGCTTCGACAATATTATCATTGAATTCAAACTTTGAATACCTGTTTGAACTAATTTCACTTCAATTGCCCACTGGGTATAAATAACAGTTCATTTTAATGTCTATGTATTTGTCTATGTTTCGCATTATTACTGTATTATTATTAATTATAATAATAATAATAATACTGTAATATCAATGAGAGAAAGTTTAGTTGTTTAATAACATTTAAGATGAAGCCTATAATGATATAATAATTTTATCATTTAATGCTATAATTCGTGACCATTTGGGTGTCATTACAAATATTATATAAACATATATAGTATATATTGAAATAACTATTATTTTATCGGAAGTCAATTGAAAATAAGCATAAAATTTTATGATAATTTTTTCAATAACATTATTAATTAGATGTGTTTTCTATGCATACAATATAACAGTTTTCAATTTATTAGGTGAACTCAATTTGAATGCATCGGTATGTTTGAGAGGTCACCTGTGCTGACAATTCAATAGACTATAGATTAAACAATTACTAATCATATATTAATATAATAAACAAAAGTTTGTCATGTAATTAAAAATATTAATGTAACTATTAATAAATTTTTATTTAAGTTATGTTTAAAAACGTTATGATTTTTTTGTTTCCTTTCCTTAACATTAAGATTTATAATTAAAATAAATAAAAAATTATTTGCTTAAAAATCTATTTAATAACTAATTGCTATTGTTAATAATTTAATTTTTGTAATAATTATTTTAAAAATTATATTCATTATAGATAATGTATAGTGATTTTTCTTATTAGTTAATTATTTTATTTAAATAACTAAATATTGCCTAAATATATAATAGATTAAAAATATAATTTAAAAATTAATCAATAGTTAAATAAATAAAATATAATTTTTTTAGTTAGTTTACAAATAAAATATACACTTAAATTTATAGCAAAAAATAAAATAAGTAATATTTATATTATTTACATTTCACATCACAAATATGGTAAAACATGAGAAATTTGACATATATTTCTATATTATTGTATTATAAAAATATAGTCCGCAAGAAAATTAAATATTAATGATTGAATACAAACATATTATTTGTAAATATAATTAACCATAAAATGTATATGAATTTTAAATTAATTGATTTACAACAATATTATATACTTTTATATTTATTTACTTTTTTTTCTTTTTGTTTCTCTCTCTCTCTCTCTCTTCTCTCTCTCTCTCTCTCTCTCTCTCTCTCTCTCTCTTCTCAATATTATTTTAAACTAATATAAACACAATTTATTTATCCTAAATAAAAATATATAAATATGTAAAACCTTTATCATCGTTAGTATTATCCAGCGATGTCTTTAAGTTAGTGAATGCAACGTTTGGGTCATAACTTGCAGTATTAGGCACTTTGTTAATAACATAACAAATTAAACAAAAACAAAAATTATATGTTAATCCACTTATAGATTATTGTAAAATTTAATAATAATAATTAAAATAATGTATATTTATAATAAGCTTATTTTCATAAATTTATATGAATATTTTTATTAAACAATATATATATATTCAAAAATAATTTTTGAACAAATAATTGAGTGACAAACAAAATATTTTATACATTAATACCTGATGCGGGAACTGGTGGTTCATATGATGTCTTATACTCGGCTATAAAACGTATGAAAAATATATATATTTACAAACAATGTAATTATGTATTTTAAATTAATTGGTATTTTCAGTAGTCAATCAATAGCATCAAAAAAAATAAACAGTTAGTGAAATAATAATTACAGTTATCTAACGGTTAATATTATAGTAGTCGACTTACTTTGTATTTTATAGTAATCATAGGGTTCGTCAATATTGGGCACTCCTGATGGAGCTTATTGTTGTTTAAGTGAAACAAAAATAAAATAATATAGATTATTGTTATTATTATAACATTTTTTTTTAACTTAACATATATTAAATAATAAAACTTATGAATAAATCTTATTATTTAAAGACATATAAACAAGTATTATATATATAAAAAAAAGTTTTTGTTATTAACAAAACTAGCAAACAATCCTATTCTTAGAAAATTATATTATATTTATATTGTTATAATAGCATATAAACAATAATAAAAATAATAATAAAACTCATAGACAACAGTATAGAAGTTATTAGTAGTTATATACTTGACATTGTAGTACTTAACGTTCATCTCATTGTTTAATTTAAATTATTAATATAATTATAGAAATATTTTATATTATTAACCCAAAAAGTACTGAACAATATATTGTAATGTTATTGTAATAATCTTAGAAACTAATAAAATAATAATATAAGCATTATTATTATTAATACAAATGTTTATTTGCATGTTATGTTTAAATTAGAAAAAATAATCTAATTAATAAAAACCTAAATTATTATTTTTTTAAACGAAAAATAAAAAATTATTAATATTAATATATTTAAATATAAGTTTATTATCATTATTAAAAAGATAACTAAAAACTTACTGTAATTATCATTTGTTTGTAAATTATTTGTTAATCTTGCTTTTTGTAAATCTATAACAACAACAAAAATTAAAATTAATTAAAATATTTTACATTTTTTCTAAACTAAAATTATTCGTATTTTTAAAATTTTAATAACTTATATACATTGAAATACATAAATATTATTATGTATAGATAAAAAATTATAAATATTAAATATTAAATTTTAGTAAATATATAATTAGTAGACTAATTAATTGAGTATAGAGTATAGTATAAAATTGATATAACATAAATTATTAATAAAATAAATGTTATTAAATAGTAAAAATGTATTTATGTCATATGATAAATATTACTATAATTTTTAAAATGCGGAAAAAATTTACTGTTATAAATACATTATTTATATTATTATATTTATTTTACTTAATTTTTGGACAATATTTACTTATTTGTAGATTTATTATATATTTTGTTACAAATTAAAATTTCTTTTTATAATTGTATATCATTTAACGATCTAAAATAAATTTAATTTAATAAAATGTAATTTATTTGTTTTATAAATTTTAAAATGTAATTTAGTATAGGTATTAATTTTTAGAGCAAAATACAATTAAAGATTATAAATTGTTTCCTAAAACAAATGGTTAATTTATTTCAATATAATTTATAATAAATTTAATTTGTACTATACTTTAACAATATACTGTATAGACTATTAAATAACTTATGATTTTATTTTTAAGTTAATTATAATGAAAACTTAATAATATATTTGTTTTATAACCCAATGTAAACTTGAATGACACTATTAGATATCAGATAATAATTAAATTGACTTAAAAATACTATACTTATCAGATTTATACAATATGTTATGTAATCATTTATTTAATAAAATTAATCGATAGGATAAACATCTTAAAGTTTGTCTAAATATAATTATATATATCTAGTTTTTTAAAAAAATATCAATTGATTTAAGTTAGATTTATTTGTAATTTAACAACTTTGACATTAATTGAATTAATTTTATCCTAAAAAAAGTTAATATTTATATTTATTTTTATATAATAATAGCAAACATTGTCTTACCTTGAGTTTTATGATTGGCTTCGGATTTATACGTGTTTTCAATGAGTCTATTGATATCACTGTCAGCTAATTGTGTTAAACCATAGCTAATGTCTTCATTTTTTATTGAAGTCAATGATGTGTTGAATGTTATTGACGTTTATATAATGTAAATAAATATTTTTCTTTTATACTCAATGTATTGAAAAGTTTATAATTTTTAATTTAATTTTAATTAATATTTTTTAAAAATTATTACTAATAATAATAATAAAAATAACTTTTATTAATAACCTTTTTTCGTGTCTTTGCTATCAAATACATCAAATGGATTGACATTTAGTGGAGGACTAACATATGTTGGGAAAAGTTTATTGAAATCAATGGGACCTATAGATGATGTGATATTAAGAAAATAAATATTTTAATTTTTTATTATTGTATTACAAATATTAACAAAAAAACATACATTTTAATAGAGATATATTTTTTAAAAAATCAATGTCACTATTTCTATATTTCATATTTTTTTATTTAAATATAATAAAATATTAATAAAATAATTATGTATTTTTTTTGTATTAGTAATAACTAACTCTTTTACGTAAAAATTCCCATAAAAAGACTTATTATGATATAAATAATGTTTAAACTTTTAGTTTTATTATTAAATTAAAATATTTTCAAAATAGATAATTAAAAAATAAACTAATATAATACTATAACTTTGGTTTCAAAAATTATCCAAGGTTTTATGACATTATAATGACATCAATATTATTATTTTTAATTAAATATAATTTATTAGAAGTAATAATATTTTTATAAATTAAAAAATTATATAATGATAATTATAATAAATTTTTCAAAATCAAATGATACCTTTATTTGCATTATAATCTAAAATCATTGGGATATCCGCTTGATTTTGATGTTTAGTATTGGACGACAAGTGTAACACTTCCTGGTCTTTATCGACGGATTTTTCCGATGAGACGTCTATTAAGTTTATAAATAAAATAAATGTTTATTTCATTATTTATTAGAAGCAATATTTTGTACTTAAAAAATACGTTTAGGATTTCATTGTAAACTTTTTAACATAAAAAACAACAACAATTTTCATCAGATATTTTTTACAAAAATGTCATTAATTAGTTAAGTAAAAGTATTTATTTTATTTTTTAAATTTAAGGAGTTTTTATATATCACGTAATATGACTTATATTTTCTGTAATATATTTATTTTACTGCACTTACCCTTATTTATGCTAAAATCCCATATATTAGCAACATTTGATGCACTGGTATTTAAATCAGTGATTTGATTAACAGTACGATTACTTCCTGATGTTATATGACTATCTGTCTGATCGTAATAGTCTACACTTAAACTATCATCAAGTGTTGATGTATTGACTAATTGAAAATAAACTTTTTGGTTATCACTGTTTTTAGTATTCAATAGTTTGGTAGCTATTGCACTGGTAGTTGTTGTCGATGTAGTCGACGACACGGTATGGCACGTGTAGGCAAACAATTGTATTGCAATTGTTAAAACTGACACAAAGTTTGTAAACTTTTTGTTGTCTCTGTTAGAGCACATTGTTTTTATTTTGTTTTATATTTTGTTTATATTTAATTAAAGATAATTAATTAAACTTTTTTTTGGAGAAATTATATTTAATAAATAAAAACATTTGTTCTAAAAAAATAAACTTTTAAAAGAAAAATTAGAAACATTTTTTGTTGTCGCAAATAAAACAATTACAAAAACACTTAATAAAAACAAAAATTATTTTTTATTTTTCAATATTACTTGTTTTCATTAGTTTGATATTAAAGAATTAATTTAAAAATATTATTATTACATTAAATTATTGGTGAAACTTACTGTTTATTTGAAAACATCATCGCATTGTATATCATATATATTATCTAATGACTGGTCAATGACTTTCCTCCAATGCTTCAGCAATTGATATGAAAAACATTTTCATTGAGTAACTACAGGAAGATCCAGAAGTGATGATCACTTCTAATGACTTATTAAGTGAAACAAACTTATTATATGATGAGCTCTATAACGGTATACAATATTTTTTTGGTGTATATATCTATCTATCAGTGGGTAAGTGTGTAAATAGAGGAACAAGATTTGCAATACAGGTGCTATAGGGGATGGAGAGAGAGAGAGAGAGAGAGAGAGAGAGAGAGATGAACCAAATTTTGAGACACAGTTTTTTTATTCAATAAATATTATATACATATAATACATATATAAGTTATATGCAACAAAACAGGTATTCACATAATAAGCAATATTGTATTTTATAGCACTGGTATGTATAGTATATTTTTCTCCCCCAAAATCACTCTCCATATGTATATATATATATATACAGTATATATTTTTTGAAGACCCCTTGCCATAAGATGAGTATTTCAAGTAACAAAAATAGAGAGGGAGAGGGGGTCTCCAAAGCGTAAGTTTTTATGCCAACAATTTCTGGTAGAAAAAACAAGTTTTACATTACATGTGTTTTGGTCCCCAATAAAAAATCATAGGAAATGTATGCATTTTATTTTCTATATATATATAAATTATATACAGTATGTGTGATATTTATTCAAAATCGTAATAGAAAATTCATTAAAAGTTATTCAAATATTATATATGAAAATTTAAGCAAAAATTATATACAATAAATATTACAAGGGATCGCATGTTATTAAAACATGTATTTTGAGTGACATTAATTTTTTGACAATTTGAATTAATTTATTATTTTATTTTTCATGTCATTTAACTTTGATTTTAGATATTTTCTAATTTATTTTAATTTTTATATAAATAAATTAAAATTTTAAAATAATATTGTAAAATACAGTTTCATAAGTATATTTTGTTGATAATTATTAGAATACTAACTATTTTAAATGTTTGTTATAATTTATTTTTATTATAAATTCAAATAAATATATTATATATTTATATATAGGAATTAATTTCAAATCAATTGCATAACATTGACTTAGATAATCATTTAACGGTAAAGAATATTAATATAATTCATATAAATAATGTAAATAAATCTAAATTTTTGTATTAATAATTGGAGTATTTAATAATTTTTGATAATTAAATATTCATCTAATAATAATTTTTAATAAATATTTATACATTAATACTCTAAATTTAGTTAATATATACAATGGTTTACAGTTTATATTAGTTTAGATATTTTTCTAGTAAGTTTATATATTTGTATATATTTTTAGCATTATTTATTTAAACTAATAAATTTATAAAATTTATTATTATATGACCTGAAATATCAAACATTTATTAAATTATTTATTAAATTTGATTATAAAAATCTAAGTATTGTTTTGTTTGCAGATTATAAAGCAAACACACAATTACATGTTATTTTTATCATTAAATACAACAATATTTAATATTTTAAAAAAAGTTTTGTGTTCATAATATATTTTTACAATTAATAAATATATGATTTAAATTATTTATGAATACATATACAGAAAATTAAACATCAATTACTTAAAATATTATTATTATATGACTTCCTACTTATCTAATAAAAGTGTTGTTTAAATTTTTTTAAAAAAGATTATACAATACAATAAGTCAATTGATGTGATACACAAAACAAAAAAATTATAGTTTTATTAATAATTATATAAAAGTTTATATAAATATAATGATACTCTCCTTTGAAAAAAACCTATTCTTTATAATATTTTATTATTATTTTTATTATTATTGAGTTTATCTTTTTTTTTAAAAACCTATTAAACTTAAGGCAAATAAATATACAGCAATACAGCAAACTGTATGATAATTGAATGGGAGAAAATGTGTGATAAAATTTCATGCATTATTCCCATTTTAAAACATAGAGTCAAAATATTTTTTGAGATAATAATCGAAATAACAATAAAATTTTATTGATTTACATATTATTATTATTTTATTGATAATAAATATTTGCTATATAATAGACATTAATTTAAACATTGATGCTACTGTGAAAAATATATATAAATTTATATATATATAATATTTTTATGAGTATGTTACTGGGTCAATAATTCAATAGCGTTACTATGGAAAAGCTATTTACCAATATTACTATTCATAGAAATTTTCTAATTATATTCATATAATAAAACAAAATTTATAATAGGTGTATAAATTTAAGTTAATTTTAATATTAAGACAAAACAATAACAAAACAAAAAAAAACCTAAAAATTAGTGTTATATTGACTATTAACATAATTTTATTTTTGTGTGTGTGTTTCTAACACCGATAATTAACTATTTTAATAATTGTAAGTAATAAAAAATAACAATTGTAATTCAATAAAAAATCAATGTTTCTATTAATTATGAAACATTAATTAGAAATTATTGAATAATAATAGTAAATTTTTTATTTTATTTTTAAATTTATAATTTTAGTTAATATTTTTATTCTAAATCCACAATAAAGTAAAAACTATTTTTCAAATCATGTAAAAAGGATTTTGTTTAAATAGGTTTCGTTTAAATATTTATATGTCCAAACATTTTGTACTAAAAATATTTTATAAATTAGCATAAATTGATAAAATTCACATATTTATCAACAATATATGTTACTAATTCAAGTGTAATTGTATTAACCTTTTTTAAAAAAAAATTGTTTAAAAGGCTAAGTTTAAGTGTAAATTGTAAATAATTTTTTATAAAATAAAAATCAAATTACAGTTTTTATGTAATATAAAATATTGTCTAAACTATAATTCAAATATCTGATTGATTGATGTCTAAACATTTTGATAAAATACATACTTAAATGTATATACAATTTATGAAACATTATGGATTGCAATTTTTATTTAATGTATAATATGTTAACTTTGTTGTCTATTGTCTAGTGTTATAACAATGTTTATGGGTCAGTAGTGTAGGTGCACATGTAGCTTTTATATCAATGTATGACTTTAAGTAATATTTAAATTGTATAGCTGTAGAAATCAATCCGAAATTTTCTAGAAATTATTTGAAATAATGTTTTTTTGTATTGGTTTTTACGTTAAAAAGCTAGGTTAAAATTTTTATTTTGATAAATTTATAAATGCTAATATTGTATTTCATGTCATAAATAGTTTATTGAATAAAATAATTAAAGATTAATAGTTTTTAAATACAAATATTACTTTAAAATATTTCTATAATTTTCTACTTTATTTTAGTAAAGTTATATATTCCCTATAATATAAGGTTAAAAGTCTATTATAATTTATAATATTATTTATGCAAATATTTGAAATTAATTTATTATTATGAATTTTTTTTATTAATTAATTTAAATATATTATATAAATAAAAAATAACATTTTTTGTTAATTATATTTTTCTAACATAAATAATAATAATTACTTATTTAATAACTAATTCAATCTTAAATACTTATACAAATATATATTATAGTATATTTAATAAAACTAGTATAATAAATGTATATTATAGAAAAAATGTTGGTTACACTTGAAAAATTAATGTATTGTTTTTTAAGTATTATTTATTTAGGTTTCGCAAAATTATAATGCAATGTTTGCTTTAATTATAAATGTTAGGTGCAATCGCATAACTCGATCACTTTATTGTTTTTATTAAACAAATGTTTTTTAAGTTAATTATTTATGTTAAAAATTTAAATATTTAATAATATTATTTGTCATTTTTGTTAACTTTATAATGTTAAAATTAAATTAATAAATAAAATATGTTACTATATATTTATATATAATTTTTCTTTTTTATTAATTTACAAATAATAAATAATAAAAATAATTAAAAAATACCCAATTTATAATCAAATCAAAAGTATGTACATTGAACATTGAAATTAATATTATGATATTTTTGACATTTAAAATATTTGACATATTGTAAGATATTTAATTTTATTATTGATTTATGACATTTTGACTAATAAGGAAAATTTTTTTCAATTGTTATTATTTTAATATTTATCATAAATATAAATATGACTGTCAATTATTTATTGTCTACTTTAAAATATAATAAACTTTAATTTAAGGAAATTTTTTAAATATAAATATTTTTAAATAAAATGTATTTTTCACATAAATATAATCAATTATTAAAATAATCACATAATACTATACTGGGAAATTTAACCACAATTAAAAAGTTTTAAATAATAAATTTTCATTATTTACTATTTATTAGTAATCATTATACTGTACTACTAATTGACTAAATTACAATTTGGTATATATAATTTAATTATAATATAATTATAATTTTATATATAAATTTTTATTTAATAAAATATTAATACATTTTAATATTTTAATCTTAAAAATAAGTTAATGCAAATTGAATCAGTTAAATAAAAATTTATAAATCATTTATAAAATAATATTTGTGTCAATTATTAAATATATTAACTTAAATTTATTTCATTTTAAAAGTTTATGCAAAATTATATTTATTTTTATGTATATTGTAAATAAATAATGTATATCATCATCATACTTTTATATTGATATAATAATTTAATACATTTGATTTTAAATGATTTTTTATACAAAAATAATATTTATTTATAAATTATAATAAATAATTATTTTTAATTACAATGTGTTTACTGTTATAATATTTTCATTAAAAATAAGTCATAATTTTTGTTTATTTATATTTATTAAAAAATAAAAAAAATATTATGATTAAAATTTATTTATTTTACATCATTGATACAAAAATATAATATAATATGTTACATTACATTACATGGTCAAAAAATAAATTTGTTGTTTGTTTTTATTAAGTTAATAGTGTCTAACCATAAGATTAACAAATATATGTAATCACTAATTACTTTTATAACATTACATTGAATTTTGTCAATGAATTTAATATGACATTTACATATTTAAAAAATAAAAAAATGAATTTTAACATAAAAAGTTTGATTTTTGCACAATATTTGCATTAATATCTCTGAAAAAGTCGACAATAACGCCGATCGGCTCCAGTATTACTTTATCGATGATATCCATGAGTACCATCAGGTCATCATTATTATCACAAATGTTAAGCAAATCGTCATTGTCTTCATCATTATCACTGTTGTGATGACCATCACTGTAAGCACCGGTAGTATTGTTATCATAGAACAGGTTTTCAATTGAAAATAATATAAACATTTTCACAACAAAATAGATTAATAAAATTATTGATTTTATTAAATTATATAAAAAGTTTAATTGTAATTATTATCATAAATAAAAATAATTTATAATTATTGACTAAACTTTTATTGTCTAAAATAACTAAAAAAAAGTTGATTGATTTTCAAAATAAAATTTTTATAACATTTTGTTTTGTCAAATAAAGTTTATATCATTTTTTTGTTTGAAGTATTCAATGAGTGAATAACACAAACACACATATTCTGACTGATGTCAAAAACTGATTTAATATTTTATATAAATAATGATAATATTTTATAATAATAATAACAATAATGTTAGACTATTCAAGTTAAGAGTCTCAACATATAGTCATTCACATTTCAATATCAACACTCAAATAATAATAATAATAATAACAAAATATTTTGAGAGTTGTCTCCCATTTAGAGTTCGGACGCCTATCTCAGGCAAACCATTATATGAAACGAGAATTTCTATTATAACTCTTACAAAACCAGTTCCTTCTCTCTATATATATATATTATATGTCTTTAATTATTTAACACAAGGATAGTCACTATTATTTAAAGAGAGAGAGAGAGAGAGAGAGAGAGAGAGAGAGAGAGAGAGAGAGAGAGAGAGAGAGAGAGAGAGAGATTAATGTATGAAAACTATATAATATCACAGCAAGATATTCAAGGACTGGGAGTTTGAGAGAGTGATTGTGAGAGTAAGCGATATAAAGTTTGATAGGTGTGTGTGTGTGTGTGTGTAGAGAGAGAGAGAGAGAGAGAGAGAGAGAGAGAGAATAGTAAAAATATAATGTTAATAAAAAACAAAATCATAATAATATAAAAAATACAGTATTATATATACATACAATTTTACACAATAACTTACACAAACTTTACAATTATTGCCCACAGGTTTTTTGGCATAAGTTGTGAGTATGTGTTAAAAATAGAAATTTAATGTAATTATAATTCATGTTTAATTAAAGTACTATTTTTTTGGCTTATAATAAACATCACATGAATTGTAATAATAAATTTTGTTTCTTGTTTTGTTTGTCGCATTGTGTGATTCATTGAATAATAATTGGTTTTTTATAATCATTTTATTTTCTAACAAAAAATATACTAATTTCTAATAATTAAAGTATTTTTTTAATGTAAATAATATTATTCAAAGAATTGTATGTCTCTACAAATTTACTTAACTTTTGTTTTTAAAAAATCACATAATTTGCTATTTATGAATAAATATATATCTATGTTATATAAACTACATTTAAATGAAAATATAAATCTAATCTTAAATTAACCTAATATTTTTGTTTGACTAACAAGGAAAATTTCACTATTGTAATATTATTTATAAATATACCTGTATATTATTTTAAATACATCTATATTTATGTATATGAAACCAATAGGAAAACACATAAAATTTTAATGAGAAAAATTGCTATACAGTGTATACACACACATAAACACACATATATAGACAAAAATGTTTGACAATTGCACAATAATATGAAACAAACAACTTGTAACTTAATTTATTAAGAAAAAATTATGTTTTTAAAAACATAAATAAAAATTATTGAGTAAATTTTTGATAAGACAATTTAAATTTAAGCTTTTTAAATTTTTTAAAAATATAATTCACTAATATTATAGATATATGTAAAATATTTGTTTGTTTGTTTAACAAGTCTATTAAATAAATAACAAAATGATTACAAGTATCTATTTATTAGGAAATCGTATAACTGTTTATATAAAAACATATTTAAAATTTTGATGTCAAGGATTCGCTAGCATTTAATATATTATAAATCAGCTTAAAATATAATTAATTTAATGGGATCACAAACATATAGAAAACAGATAATTATTTTGTAATATAGCTATATTTATTTATCAAATATTTATAAATGTTTTAATATAATAGTTATTATATTATTTTATTCATAAAGTAAACAACAGAATTAATAGTAATTTTATACATATTGTATTGAGAATTAATTATAGTTAATATTAAAAATAATTTAAATATTTATCTTGATAACAATTCATAAATATTTTTAGTTAATAGCTTTTATTATCAAATTAATTTAAATACTGTACTTTGTTTTAAATAAATATTAAATTGTTTTCTATTTAATTATCATATAAAATGATTGATAAAATTTTATAAATTTAACTTTGTTTTATAGTTAGTCACGAATTTAGAGGTTATAAATATTATATTCAAAAATAAATGTCACGTAAGCACCGGGTCCTCTGTAGGTATTTCCATATATATTGTGTTTAATCATAAAACGGCATCAATTGATGGGTTCATTACACGACAAGATATTTGTGGAGAAAATTCACGTGAATTGTATAAAAACATATTGAAATGATATTTACTTCAGTTAAATGACATTTGAAATAAAATCATTTATAAAATGTTAGGCTACTCGATAAATTTTATTTTTTTAATTATAACTAATAATAAATTCATAAACTAACAATGATTTCTACTACTATTGACTTATAGTATAAAATTTAAATGATTAACAAAATAAAATTTTTAAAATTAATAACATAATAATAATAATAACTTATTAATTGTTTTTTAGTGAATTATTTTAATCAGTTTATTATGTATTTAACATATTGTTGTAATAATGATATTGTAATTTAAAATATTAGAAATATATTGATGTAAATCTATATTGTAAAAATGTAATTGCAATTGAGATATGCAACTCCCGAATCCCAACCAAAACAGGGATTCCTGTATCGCACACAAGGATCACATAGTGATCGCACAGGGATTACATAGAGTAAGCAATAACTATTAAATGTAATTTAAATGAAAAACACAGATCTTATACTAATATTATAATATGAGAAAAAAATTCATCTATTTATAGACTTAGAGTATAAGGATAGGAAAGTGGTCTATAGGAACGGGATCTTAAATTCCAAGTAGGAAAGCAACAATTAATGTCTATCAGCTAATTTAATTCAATATAATTTTTTATTTATTTTAATATTAAACATTTACATTAACTTTTGTTGTGTAATTATTTTTATCTAATTGTTATTTTATTCTCTAAATGTATTTTTTAGTGTTGATATCAAATACTTAATCATTATTTTTTAATTTAATTTAGTATTTTTATTTAGAAAAATGTAATAATAATACTCCAAAGTATCATAAGATAAAAATTTACAACTAATTGTTTTTATATACATATAATTTGATTTAATTTATAAAAATAAGTTTTTTGTGACAAATGAACTTAGAAAAAATACACTCTTAATAATAATAAATTCTAATGTATTTTTAATTTTATCAATTGTTAATTAATCAATTATTTGATATCATAACAATATAGGATTTATAATGAATATTTTCTATATAAAAAAACACACACACACATAGTAAAAGTTATTTAATTAATAACTATTTAGAAAAATTAATAATATAATAAATATTATATATAAATTGTCAATATGCTATTAATTGTAATTACATTAAGTGTATTAATAAGTAATTGCTATACTTATAAACTGCAAGTTAGTAATTTAAAATATTATTTTTTAAATAATTAAATTTTCATTAAATTGATAAATATTTTTCAAAAATTTATAATTTATATAATTATTCATTTATAGACTGGCTATGATAAACCATTAATAAACTTTAAGTTTAATACAAATGATATTACACCAACGGTATTGGAAATTAGCACTTAATTATTAGTTAATTTAAAAGTGTTAATCATAATTATATATATATATATAATATGTATAATAGGGTCAACATATATTGGAAAGGGTCAAATTGGCCAGACAATCAAAATACGATGATCTATGGTATAACAATATCAATAAAACGGATGCTATAGAAAAGGCCGAGTATTTGGTTGAACAGTTCATGGGTTGGACAGTGGGTTTTGAACAACATCCCTGTCTATATTATAATGAGTCCAAATCGGATGTCTTGAATTGTTATATTGATTTGACCGACAAAATCATGTTAGACAATCCCGATAGCTTATGGATGATTACTGTATGCGAACGGGCCTATTGTGGCGGTACTACACTTGTCAGCAGCAATCATGTGGTTATCTCATTTCACCTTGGACCAATAAGGTTTAGAATAACTGAAAAACTACCTGAATCTATACTAATGGATTCGAACATTATAAATAAGGTAATTGATTTTTTAAATATATATATATATCATAATTAATAATTTTACAAATATATACATAATGTATTTAATTTGTTAATTTTGTATTTTCTTATAATAATAGCAAACCAGTGATAAGCAAAAATCTATTATATTAGATAATAATAATTTAGATGAGATTAGCGATGCGGTAATTAAAATATATATTATTTTTATCTGTAATTTTAAATATTTTTATATAGTATTAATTTTTAATAGAAAATTAATTAATTATTTTCCATTAAATTAATATATTCAGGGTAAACATATATTAAATAATGTCAAATTGGCGCGCAATTCACAGCACAGGGATTTAGTTTATAATCATTTAAACAAAGATATTGCACTGAGAAGTGTTGAACGGATTGTCCAACATTTTATGATATATACGGAACAGTTTGAAAGATACCAGTGCTTGACATACAATGAAACACAAATGCAAGATATACTTCATTACGACAACTGTTATGTAGATTTAGAGTCCGGTATTGAAGAGAGAAATCCTGATTTGTTTTATGAGTTTGATATTTGTGAGTCTGCCTACTGTTCCATTGATAACAGGGATACCGATCCCCAACACGGTATAATTACATTCAAGTTAGGACCTATTAGATTCAATGTAGTTCAGTATAAGCGATAAATATCAATTAAAATTATAATGTAATAATTAATTTTTACAAAATCTTCTATAAAACTTGTATTAAATAAATTATTTTTAAATGATTATAATATTTTTTATTTTAGTATATGATATGATAAAAAAAATCATAGGTTTAAAAAATAAAAGTTTACTATATAAACAAATGATAAAATAAAATTTATTATTATCAAAATTATTACATTTATATATATTAAATATTAGTAAACCAATAATGACGCCTAAATATCAATACAAAATATAAGTAAAAAAAATATTAATAAAAATTATTTTTCTCATTAATCAAAATAATTGATATATAATATCAATATATATATATAATTTATATCAATTATTATTATTATTACCTCAAAGTCATAAATCTTTTCCGGCATTGTATTGCTGTAAAACCATTTTCCAGTTGTATTATCAAAAATTTCAATTGACTCAAAATTTTTTGCAAACCAACCATCTAATTTATTAAAACATAATAACAATTATAAGAAATACTAATTATTAAATACATTAAATAAATAATAAATAATTTAATTGTGATAATACCATTATCTCGTCCTCCGATTGCATATAATATATTGTTATATGAAATTAAATTAAATAAATATCTTTTTTCATTCATCGATTCTGATTTTATAAACAAAAAATAAATAAGTATTTGTTTGTTGTATTTTAATTAATGTGAACAATAAGAAAAAAATCAATGAAATAAATGGAGAAAAAAAAATTTTGTTTGCCTATTGTTTTCCAGATATCTTTGTCCGGATTATACATTTCACATGTTTTGAGATCATTACCGCCACAAACATATATCTGTCCCATCATTGCAGCGGCACTGTGACCAGTCCTGAGTTCAAATATATATTTTTTGATAATTAAATATAATGTATATATCAAAATAAATATAATATACCCTGATAATTATCAATAATTAAAAATATATAAAACTTACCTAGCTTGGTTCATAGATGTGATCGGTGTCCACTTTTTGCTGACAACACTATATCTGTCAACACTATTTGTTTTGCCGCTAATTTCGCCACCAATTGCGTACAAACTGTCAAAATGTGAGATCAATTGAAAGTTTGTCCGCAGATTAATCATTGGTGTCGTAAATATCCATTCATTAATTATATAGTCATAGTATTCACACGAATATAACTTATTGTCTTTACTTTTATATCCACCGCAAACATAAATTTTATTATCCATAACTGCGGCGCCCATTGAACTATAAGACAATAGATATAAGCAAATTATTTTTAAAACAATTAGTTTTATAAAAAAAATAGTAAATTAAAAAAATAATATTCTTATAAATATGATTTTCTCATACTATCTTTGTATATTCAATGATGCCATTCGATGCCAATTATCATTTATTTGATCATATCTTTCAACAATATGTGATGTCGTATCCTAAATTATTACATTTACAATTTATTTTTAATCATAAAATTATATATATAATAATAATTTTTACTATAGATAATTCCAATTAAAAGTTTAGTATACAGTTACCTAATATTAGGTATTTATATAAAGTACCTTGCTAAAGCATTACATAATATTACTAAAATTTAAACATTTAATTGGCATAAACTGTATAAATGTTGACTTACTCCAATTCTACCACCGATGAGATAAATAAAATTATTGAAAGCAATCATTTTATGTTTGTCTACTTTATAAGCAAATGGTTTGACTCCCCGAAAGTCTTTTAGTCTGATATTATATGCAAGCATTTTGTTACCCAAAGCACCGCCTAATATATAGATGATTGGATCGCCAATCTCTGGTATGGTTTGGTTGATAAGCCGTCCCTTACGATAGAAGGCAATTGTGGTTTGTTTTGTCGTAATATTATATTTACTAATATTAAACAATTGTTGCATTTTATTGTCTATAATTTCGTAATTGATTGCATAATACGCATAATCATTGGTAAGATTTTGCGGCAATCGTCTAATCATATTATCTAATATATTAATGGTTTCCAAATTATCATAATGAATGTCAACATCATATGAGTACATTAACATGATGACAATTTTATTGTAATTAGCAACATAGTAATTAGCAAAATTAGTATACTTGTTAATTATATGGATATTTTTGATAGATTTAACCCGATCAAATATTGATAATTTAAATTGAAGTTTTTCCAAATTATTTAGTTTGGCAAACATGTTATCCATAGAATATTCATCGTTAATAAACGTAAATAAAGTTTCCTCTAATTTTTCGACACCTACTATACCTGATCTAACATCTATTAGCATATTATGCAATACATGAGATACCTGTTCCTGATATTTGCTATAATTTGCTTTCAATTGGCTTACATAGTCCAGATGCTCGGCTTTTAAGTTATCTCTGAACCGATTAATACTAATATAATAATCGTTAAGTTTCTGTTCAATTGAGTTCATATCGTCAAACAGTTTAACACATTTGTCGATTACTTGAGGGTCAATGTTGACAACAATAGTACTATCATTACTGCCATCCAATTGCCACAACTGTCGAAATGTGTTGATTGGCATCAATATGTGTGTCATTTGTTTGCCTTTACCATCATTACCATTGACCAGTAGTTTAGGTGTGTTTCGCATGAATACCAGTGCGTCTTCAATAGAAACGGGCGAATAGTCGGGCAATATATCGCCAAAAACTTCAAATTTATATTTTCCTAATTGTTGCCAATCGATGTCTGTATTGTTTATCGAAACTTCTCCGGAAATTTTATTAAATAATAAGTTAATATTAGCGCCTAAACGACCCTCAATGCTAACAATATCTTCATTTTGATCGTTAGAGTCATCTATCTGTACAATGACTTTACCTCCCCATTGAATACCGACAACTATATGTGTAAACTGAATCTCAGACAACGCATCCCAATTGATAGCCGGACTAAGTGTTTTGTCGGCCAAATTGATTGACTCGTATCGGGTGTTAATTGTCTCAACCATTGTTAGTCTGGTGCTCCGGGCACTAGATTTTCTTGATTTAAAATACTCGGCCGCACCATTAAATTCAAAATAACCACCTAGTACACTTAACTGTAGTTCAGCACCCAGGTCCCATTGATGAAATTTATCGGAAATACATTGTTCAAAACCAAATTTCAAGTTAGTATATTTATTTTCAATTGATGCAACATGGTCATCCGACAACAATTTCCGTTTAAATATGTTAATACCCGTAAATTTATCGTATCTTTTATCGTAAAATTCACCCAACTCTGCTATACGACCCAACGATTCCAATTGTATGGTTTCAATGGTAATACTATTAAGACTTTCTATGGACTATAAATGCCATTTAGTTTATAAGTAAATAACTTATTAAAATTCTAATTAATTAATTGAGTGTTTTTTTTATTTACCTGTTTTGCCAGTTGAGGCATATTCAAAGTTAATATATAATTAGTGCTACCATAATAGCTATATACTAATAATAATTTTATAATAATAGTATACATTTTTGTATAAATTTTATATCTCATATAAAACATTAGTAATAATAAAAATTATACATATTCAAAATATATAAATTTTCTGATATTTATACAAAATGCTAATATTAAAATTTCCACAATAAATGTAGTCTAATCTAACAAAATATACTAATTTAAATCTTGACTACCTAATAATTTTTAATAAAATTATATTTGTACAATTTATAAATGATTTATTTGCTGATAATCACAAATGTTATATTACATAAAAATTGTGAAACTATTTTTACATAATATTTTTTTTGATAAATATTTAACTTTTATTTTAATACAAAAGTTAATATTAACTTATTCAAAATTATCAAAAAATACAGTAATAATTTATAATAAGATTTACTGTTATTTAGATTATTTAAATATAAAATCTTATTAATACCAACAATAAACTAATTTTTACACATATATTGGTATATAAATAATTTCAAATATATTAAAAATCATTTATTTTTATTATTTTAAATTTATCATTAAAATTTATTTAAAAAAAATATTTATTATTTATATAATAAGAAATGTATATTTATAATTAAATTTTATAATGTACTTTACATTTAATTATTTAATTATAGTTTATCAAGTAATCAATTGAATAATCAATTTTACGTTTTTTATTTGAATCCATAAAATATTTTTCTCTAAAACACTCATTATTAGTAAAAGTAAAAACTTTAAGAGTATCTGATTTTTCAATAATATATTTATATCCCAATGAGCTATCATGTAGTTCCTCCTGTTCAGTGTTATCCCAATAGCTTTGATCAATATTTAAATGCAATTTAAATGCTTTCATATCTATTTTATAATCACAGTACCACCATCCAATATTATCATATTCACGACAATATAGGTGTAAATTATTAGGAATTTTCTGTAAGTATTATATACAAAAAAAAGATAATATTATTATTTTTTTCATAAAACGTTATATTATCGTAACATAAATGTAAATAAAACGTTATATAACGTTATATTATAAATATAAGATTATTTAGTTAATTATTAATTATACAAAATGTATGAATTACTAAACATTTTTAAAAAATAAATGATAAATTATCTAATTATTTCAATTATAAAAATAAGTCTAATTAAAAAAGCATAATATATCTAAAATAAATTTTTTAAAATCATAACTTGTAAATATTTTTGTTTATTTAAAAATATTATATTTAAAATTTATATATATAAATAAATAAATATTTAATAATACATTTTTTTGGTTTTAACATAAATAATTATTAACAACAAAACAACAAATTACATTTACAATTAGATTAATTGAGACAATCAAGTAAATATCTGATCATGGTAACTTTTTTAGATTTCATAAAATACATATCTCTAAAACTTAACGTATTTGTATTATTTGGATTATATGATGTAACTAAATATGAATCGCTTATTCTATAACTATATCCGAGTGAACTATCAAAAACTGTTTCATTTAATCCATACATTAACTCTTTATCTAGATTTAAGTGTCCCTTATATGCAATCATATCGTATTCATTTATATTAACTTTAATATAACTATCATATTCCCTGCAATAGATATGTAAATTATTGGGAATTACCTCCAAATTCCTTAAGTAAATCATAGCATTTATCTGATTGATATCTTGTTGAAATGACTCCAGTTCCTCGCCATCGGCATTAAAGTTAATCTCTACGTCCAAACCGGGCTTATAGTGTCCCCAACAGTACTCAAACACATGATGCCTATCGGGTGACCTCTCGGCCCAACACATGACCGCTATGATTGTCATTTCGGTAATATTTAGGCCACATTTAAATACAACAGTTTTCAATGATGGACATCCATTGAGTAATGTATGAATACCGATATCATTGATAAATGTATTACAATAAGGCTTACAGAATATTCTTAATGATCGCAATTGTCTTAGTTTTGCCAACGACTCTAATGTTGTGTTTGACAAAAATTGTAGTGTTTTTATCTCAAGTTTTTCTAAATATGGAAAATATTTGTCTATGTCTTCAAAATGTTTGTCACTGAGTGTTTGGCAAACAATGTAGAGCTCCCGTAACCGGTTTGCCTGTAATGACTGTAACGAACCCAACTCGACATCTTTGATACGGATTTTCAATTTCAATGACTTCAATGTTTTGAATGCCGATAATTTTGAAAGTAACGGTCCGTCTGGTTTCTGGGCATCAAATCGACAGTCAATGTCCAGATGTGTTAATTTGGGAAATTTTGTGGCCAACTGTACACTACCGGAGCTTAGGTCTAATTTTCCTCCTTTTAAAATCAGTGTTAGTTTTTGTAATTTACTAAATACTGGTAAATCTTCTATCATTTCATTCATTGGTATATGAAATGCATTAAAATTAAATATTAACTTCAATTGTGACAATTGATTACTATATTTATCAGTAAACTTTAAAAATAATAAATAACTATAGTATGAATCAATTGGCACACATATATCACATAAATGTTGATAATAATTTTTATATACTATGAGATGTTCGAGATAGTAACCTAGAAATTATATGTAGTTTTTTTTAAATAGAAAAAAATATAAGTACAGGTAAAGTTATGATTAGCTAACTGTGCTGCAATAGTAGTCAACATACCCGAATTATAGTCATCGTAATCATATTCACAGATATTGATTGACAATAAATTAGGTCCACATTTTTTGGCAAACATTTCTTGTATTGCCACTTGAATCGGATTTATTGAGCTCTCGAAGCGCACAGTTAGCCGGCAAATGTTATCACAGTTTGTAGCAATCATAGACATGACACGCCTATCACATAGAAGATTAGAGTAGTTGAAATTGGTCAGTTGGTTACATTTGCGGAACAGTAGTTTCAGTTTAGCCAACTTTATTTGAGGGGTACTATTTTCAATACAATTCCATATATTATTGTGTGATCTATGTATACTTGTATAGATGACCCTGGACCATTGACGGCTCACACATTCCATGTGTAGCCTGTCCTCGAAGGACATGTAGGATAGGATTAGTTCACATAAATCGTCGTCTAAATTGAACGACATTATTGTTTAACAATTAATTAGTAATACTTTATATTAATGAAAATTTAGATTTATATAAAAAATATAATGAAATAAATTAAACAATGAAATGAATATTATATACAAATGCTATATACAGATCACTAGTATATAGTTTAATGTATAAATTATATATAAATATTACATATAAAACTAAATAATTTGTTTTTTGACTTAAATATATAAATGAAAACAAGTTTCGTAATGTAAACGTAAATAGCATTTATTGTATAATAATATTATTATATTAATAGTTATGCGCATTATTACTAAATATATTATGTAAAAGTATATATAATATAAATAATAAGTAACGTTAGGTGAATGTAACATACAATGTGTATTTGTATAGAAATTTGATTGCAAACATGTTATGCAATAGCATGCAATACTTTTTTTATTTTATTTTTTTTTATTATTATCTTAATTACTATTAAATATTATTTTATTGTTATTATATTACTTCAGTTGTTGTTTTAATTAATCAAATAATATTTTTACAAAATTACCAGCAGTTTAATAATATATAAATATATTGAATATAAATTATTTAGATTTTTGTATTTTTATTTACTTATTTATGGTATAAGCATTTTAACTTCACAATGTAACAAAAAAATAGTAAAATAATTTTGTTTGATAATAATTTACTGTACTTATAAATCAAACAAATACAAATAACAATTCAAAATGTAATATTATATTTGCCATAATATCAAATATATTAATAATAATATTTACTTGTAATCATATACCTGTTAAATTGATCAAATAATTAAGCCAGGGCACATTAATAAACAAAACAATTATTGCAATACTAGGTGGCACTCAATGAATCACAAAATCATTTTTGGCTTATATAAGTTATAACAATATAATATAAAAATTTAATTGTAAAATGCAGTTTACCTGAACTGAAACCATCATAAACTTATACTGTATTATATTATGTATTATACCTTAATTAATATAACTTATATGATATTATATTATACTACAGTACAGTATTACTAATATAATTAGTAAATATGTTAGATATCAGTAGTTTGATAAACAAATTGAATATATTATTTAGCCGACATAGTGTAGTAGTATTATATTAATGTCATAATTAAAATATTAGTTAAATATATTGTTAAATATATTATTGTTGAAATAACAAATTGATTAAATTTTTTTAAAAAAACTTATTTTTTTAAAATTAATTTTTACTTAAATTAAATTAAGCATCAAATAGTTATAATTATATAAATATGGATGTATTACATAATATCATTATTTATTAATGTATAATAATTGCAATATTATTGTTGAGAAGATATTATTATTAATGTTTATTTTTGTGCACAAATAATACTTTATATTAGGTAATAAACAAAAAATAATATATAGATGAAATAACGGTATTATTATATTAGAAGTAATTTATATAATAAAAGTTGTAAAACATTTTTATTTAATAAATATTATTAATAAATATTGCTATAATAATCAACATAGCTTTTTAACAAGTTAATTACAAGTTATTTTTTAATTTTATTTTTAATAATAACTTATTACTTATAATTTAATAGTAGAAATATTATATTATAAAAATAACTTTAATTGACTTTTATTTTAATTGAATATATGTTCATTGAATAAATAATAGTATTTTTAATAGGTATTAATTAAGGATTAATAAGAACTAATAGACAATATTAATCAAAAACATTTTTGATAAAGAACATTATATAGTAGTATAATATATCAATATATTACTAATAAATTTATTTACTAAAATAACTTGTTTATTAACTATTTGAAAATTTATTAATTAATATCTTAGATCTAATTAATATCTAATTTTAATCCATTTGTATAATGTATTTTTTTATTTTAAAAAATGAGATTATAAGAACCAAAAGTCCTAGGTAACTTAAAAATGTATAATTGATAAAAATGGTGACATAAATAATTTTACTATAAATAGATTAGTTTTAACTGTATTAAAGAAAATATTGATTTTTATTTTATTTATTAATTAAATTAACAAAAAAAAGTCAATTTAAACTAATAAAAAAATGTCAATTAAATTATTCTCGTTATTATTTTTTATTGTATTTTTCACATTACAAGTTAATGCAAATAATGATAATAATAATTTATTTGTAAATTTTGGTAACGACGATGACTATACAGCTGTAAAACAGTCGAGAAATTTTACCGGAAAAGTAGTTTTGGTGACGGGATCGAGCAGTGGTATTGGTGAGGGTATTGTCAAATTGTTTGCCGTTTTGGGCGCCAAAGTGGTAATCACTGGCAGAAATGCTACCGAAATAGACAAAGTAGCCAAAGAAGTGGAAACTCTTTCGCCTTATAAACTAAAAGTGAGTTTTTTAAATTAAATCTTAAATTTTATTTAATAACTTATTTTTTTATTTCAATAAATGAACAGCCATTGAAAGTTAAGGCAGACTTAACGAAAACTGTTGAATTGGAAACACTGTTGAATGAGACGATTAAAGCTTATGGAAAGTTAGATGTTTTAGTGAATAATGCGGGCATCGGCTCTATGGCCACTATCAGGGATAAAGATTTTATGAAAAACTATGACAATATATTTAATACAGATTTGAGAGCAGTTGTATTGCTTAATCATTTAGCATATCCTTATTTGGAGGCAACTAACGGCACGAGTATTCAAATATCGAGTATTGCATCATTAGCTCCGGTATGTAATAGATGTTGACAAAAAAATCATAATTATAATTAATAATATATTATTTAAAATTATAGAATAATTTTGGTTTAGACTATGCAATGGCCAAACATGCTATGGATATGATGACACGGGTTCTGGCATTAGAAATGGGACCAAAAGTTAGAGTCAACACTATTAAGTAAATACTAATAATAATAATAAGTGTATTATTTAATGTGATAAAATTATTTATTAAGTTTTTATATACATATTTTAACTAAATAGTCCCGGTGCAATTTTGACAGACGGTTTTCGTGATAGTACTGTACCAATAGTTGTCAAATTGCGTGAATTGGCCAAAAATAATGCACCACTAAAACGGTTGGGCACACCACTGGAAATTGCCCGGGGTGTTGTATTCCTGGCCTCGACTGATGCCCAGTTTATTACCGGTGCAAATCTGGTCATTGATGGCGGTCTATCCTATAATTATCCTGGTATTATTACGCTATAAATATAATATTTGTTATGAAAAGTTGACAAAAAAATTATTTAATTATAAATTTAAAGGTGTTTTCAACAACATAAATTATAATAGTTTGCTATTTTACTAAAAATATTACTAATAATTAAAAAAATATTATTGATTTATCATTTTATAAAACAATAATAAATGATTTGATAACATTTTTTTTAAATGCTTAATTGTTGAAAAATGTTTTGTCATTTATAAAAACTAAATCAATTATTTAGATAAATATTTAATGCTTATTTTATACTTTTATAAAAATTTAGTCTTATTATTAAATTAAATTATATTAAATCAATAAAAATGTACTAGAAAAATTTAAAAACATTTTTTAATAATTAATTATTTAAGAATAATTGTCACATATAATATAAAATTAATTATTCAGATAATAAACATATTTTTATACATTTTGTAATAGTATAAAAAATTTTATTTATATATCATATTACCGTAAATATAAGAAAATTAACTTAAAAGTTTCATCATATTTATAAAAATGGAGTGTAAAAACGTTTTCAAAAAAAACATTAATATTAAAAATGTTTTTTATCACATTAAATATGATAAATTAATTTTTGTACACATGCATTAATAAAATACATATTGTAATGTTGTTATGCGATTGTTTTGCAGTATAAATAGAAAAGTCAATTGAAATATAAAATAATTTTCAAGCAATTTTAGCTAAAAGTATTTAAAAATATTGAAAAATTAAAGTTATTCAACAAAATGATAAATATTAATTATACTACTATTGTTGCATTGATTGTAACACTAATTTGGTGCTACACTATGACAGGTAATTATAAATAAATATTTTGACAAAAATTATCAATAGTTATATTATTTTGTTTATTAATTTATTTCCAATTCAATAGTTGATTGTTGCGGTTCAGGCAAATCTACATTCAACTGTACTGATGGTCAAAAATGTTGTTTCGACTCATGGAGTGGGACCTACTATTGTGATAAAACTTGCTCAGGGATGTGATCGCATGACATAATAATTTTATAAAATTAACATGGATTTTGTTGTGATTAGTTTACATATTATAATAATATGATTTTAAAAATTGATTGTAATAATAATATTAGTTAATAAATAAAGTTTATATTATTATTGATATTAATTTATTAATATTAAATAAAAAAACACTAAAAAATATAATATTTAGTTACTAAGCATAACTAGTCACTAATAACTCAAATAATATTTATTTAAAAATTAACATTATTTAACATTTAAAATTTATTTTTTATATTTATAATTTTTTTATTTAATAAAATGGTTAATCATGATGTATACAAATTTATAATGTTTAATAAACTTAAACTGCATATACTTGAAAGTATATATTAATTATCTATGTAATTATGAATTAAAATTATATATTTATTTAGTTATAATTCTATGTAATAGTATGTGATAATGTTTTGTACTAAACCTACAAAAATAATTAATTTTCTTAATTAATTATTATATGATTAATTTTATAAATATGTTTTTGTATTAAAATACATATGTTTTAAATAATATAGAACACAATTAAAAACAATATTGAAATATGAGTTGTTTAAAATTATTAGTTTTTAAGTGATTTATATATTTAATTTACTAAACTACTACATGATAGACATGTCTAATTTTAATTACATATATACATTTTACTAAAAAATAGCACCAATTATATTATTTTATAAATATTGATATAATTTTGTGCACATATAGTTTCAAAACATGCTGATTGGTTGATTTGAGATTGCACTGGGATTGTTTAATAAAGTCGACAAAAAAATTAATTATAAAAAACATTTAAATAATAGTCAGAATTTAAAATAATAAGTATTTTTCTAATTTAATTTAATATTTATATACTGGTATATTAGTTAATAAATGTTTTTTTAAAAGCATATTTTAATTATTATTATTAAATTTATTATAAATTATTTAACTTAATATATTTTTATTACTATTAATAAGCTAACTAATAAGTTAATATCTATCAAAACAATATTTTACTATTAAATAAACACATGTTAACTTACAGATAAGCTAAAATTAAACATCCATGAGCTAATCTAAGTAAATATTAATTATAAATATATAAATTTATACGGTACAGTAGTCTATAAAAAATAATGATTTTATTTTTTTATATCTTAGGAAAACATATTTATGAATAATAATATTAATTTATAAAATCTTATTTAGCTAATTAAATCATGTTATTAATACAATGCTAATAAAATGTTAGAAATACTAATATAATTAATATATTTTTAATTAAATATTTATCTACTTAAATATTAAACTAGGTAATTTGCTCTACTATTGCACAAATTGATGTGAAACAAACATTTGTTTTTTTATTAAGATAATATAAATATTATATATATATATATATATATTATACTATATAAACAGTGTATAAAAAACACTCATCTGAATCATTTAAAATTTGAATACTAAGCATATAATTTTAGCTAAAGTTTATATCAAATATGAAGATTTTATTAATTATTTTATTAATAGTTTTATTTACTAAAGCAAATTCAAGCATATTTTACAATCTAGAAAATGATGACTACAAGGATATACTAAAGTCACGTAATTTTACCGACAAAGTAGTTTTGGTGACCGGTTCGAGCACCGGTATTGGTGAAGGTATTGTCAAATTGTTTGCAGTTTTGGGCGCAAAAGTGGTTATCACGGGTAGAAAAGAGGCTGAAATTCGGAAAGTGGCTCAAGAGGTCCAACAATTATCGCCGTATAAACTAAAAGTAATGTAAAAATAAATATATAAACATTTTAAATAATGTTATAGAAGTTTTCAATAAAATTATATAAAATTCAATAAATATTTTATTTAATAAACATTTGTTTATATAATTAAAGCCATTGGAAGTGGTGGCAGATCTTACCAAAAGTGATGAATTACTGAAACTAATCAACAAAACAGTTGACACTTTTGGTCGATTGGATGTGTTGGTCAACAATGCCGGCATATATCCTAACACTTCAATTAGTGATCCCAAGTTTATGCAAACCTTTGATCAGGTATTTAATATTGATTTCAGAGCTGTTGTGCAGACCATACACATGGCTGTCCCCTATCTGGAGAAGACAAACGGCACAATTATCAGTATATCCAGTATTGCTGGTATACATCCGGTATAGTATTTGTATACTACATGTCTTAATAATCAAGTATTTAATTAATAATTAATTGATTAATTTTTCTTTAAGTCATTTCCAATGCTGGCCTATTCATCAGCTAAAGCAGCGATGGATATGATGACACAAGTGTTGGCACTTGAATTGGGACCTAAAGGCATACGAGTCAATACAATTAAGTAATTTTATTATACAGTATACCTATATAGTGTAATATCAATTATCTGATTTGTTCAGTAATAATTAATTATATGTGATTTATTTATTTATATATATTGTATTAAATTTTCAGTCCTGGCGTAACACTTGTGCCCAACATAGACATAACAGATCCATATGTTAAGATATTGCTGGCAAAAGTCGTAAAGATAACACCATTGAGACGTATAGGTGTTCCCATTGATATTGCTAAAGGAGTGGTGTTTTTGGCCTCCAGTGACGCCTCATTCATAACGGGTGCCAATCTAGTCATTGATGGTGGAGTTGTTTATAACACACCGGGAGATTTGTCACTTATGTATCAATAATTTTCAAATATTATAAACATAATATAATAATTATTTTACTTTAATTTTTGAAACATTTCTTTAATTTAATTTAGTATTTCTGAAAATTAATAAAAATAAAATGTATAATAAAATTTAAAAGAAAAAATAAATTAATAAATAAAGTGCTTTTCAAAAAATTTTCTTTTTTAATTTAATAGGAATGCTATTTTATTACAACAAAATATTCAATTTAGATAATTTTTTACTTGTATTGTTATATTCAATAGTTAATATAATTTTGTTTAGTAGCACTCAATTTGTCTCTAACTTTTTAAACATTTTATTAATATAATATTATATTAAATTATATTTATTAAGTGTAGCTAAAGAAACACATATTTAATATAAAGATAGAGTATATGACATACCATACCTTTTTTTTACTTGTTTTGATGAACAGTATTTCTAATAAAAAAATACTATTTAACAGATAATAACATAAATTTGTATTATAATAATTTTAATACTAATAAAATTATAATTAATATAAAATATGTTATCTATATTACACAGTGTCATGTCATAGTGTCACAGCACATACACAGTAAGTATCAATAATTTTTGGCATATAAAATATAAGACAGTAATGTTTACGATCAATGTATAAATTTTATACAATATTTTAGATAACAATTGTAAGAGGATTGCCTGAATTCACAATATTATAAGTATTGTTATTGTTTAACAAAACTTGATACTAAATTAACATTAAATTAAATATGAAAATAATAATAATGTTATGCATTATTATAACTGTCCTATTGATTGATAATCATAAGGCAGAGTTGACGGCTATAACTAAAAAGAAATTGCATTTATGTGTTGTGTAAGTAAACAAATTTTTTGAATTAATTTATTAAATTACTATTTATTAATTAATCAATTAATTAAGCAATTGTGCTCAATGTAAGACAATGTATGGACAATATTTTAAAGGCCAACAATGCGCTGAAAGTTGCTATAAAAATACAGCTTTACTGGTTTCAGGTGAACTACCGGTGCCCGACTGTAACTCACCGTTCACTATATTTCAATATTTACAAAAAATTGAAGATAATAATAACGATAATGGTAATAATCTGTAAACTAATACATAAGTATATAATAAAAAAGTATTATGTTTATATATATATATATATCAAATTATAAATAATTTTATTTTAATTTAATCAAATATTAGATTTGAAAGAAACTACTTACTATTACAATTTATGATATTATATAAAATAAGTATATAAAATTTAATTAATATTAAAATAATTAAAATAATTTTAATTATGTATTAATATATTATTATAATCTCAATAAAATTAAATAAACAAAATGTTATTAAAATAAATTGCTAATTATTTTTGTTGGTAGTAATTTTAAACATTAATTATTGTAAAATAACAATATATTTGTATAAAATTAAAAAATTTATAGTTTTAGTCATAAATGTATTATTAGTTCATCAAAATAAATGTAATCCATTTATTATGTAATCAGTATTACTCAAATAAAAAGGCATATGCTTATTATTGTTTAATACCATATATTATATTTTATTAATATATAACTATATAATTATTTAATTGTTTTATTATATACGTATATATTATATATGTTTTATTTATATGAACCTATTTTTTCTACACTTTAATTTAAATCATTAATTAAGTAAACTAGTAATAACTGATCGTACATTTACTTTCAATGTATAATACAGTAGATATTCAAAAAAAAAAAAAAAAAATTAAAACAATTATATTTGCATACAATATACAAAATGTATTATAAGTTGTTTTAGAGAATTATAATAGTTTTGTTAATATTTAAAAATTTTACTTTCAATTGCAATTCAAATGCAATTTTCATATCATATAAATCATATGTCTAACAAAATAAATTAGTTAACTGGTGTTAATTCATTACATATGTTGCAAAAATAATAAATTATTTCATTGAATATTTGATACTTTCATTACTAAAATAATATATTCTTTACTGTATTTATGACATTATAATAAACTTACTGTTATTTTTTACAATATATATAATTAAATTACATTGCATGTAAAACACTGTTAAACAATACAATATTGGAGTACATATGTATGTACTGTAAAAACATATAAACAGTATTAATTGGCACTGTTATCTTATTAGTAAAACTCACATTTTATGGGTTATTTGCAAAAGTAATAAAATAAATACTATATTTACTTGAGGTAACTAATAAAATATGACAAAAAAGAAAGAAAATAAATTACTTAAATAAATAAAATTGCTTATTTATTTAAAATAATCATTGTTTTAAATTAATAGTTATTTTAGTTATTTTTTTCGTATAAATGTAAACTAAATTGTTTATTACAATATAAATTGAAATTGAAATTAAAATCATTAAAAAAAACAATTTGATGGACAGTCAAGAATTAATACGACGACCCAATCCATGGGACACAACAAATCCAATTTCAAAGTTATTTTTTACGTGAGTTTTATATTATGTAAAAAAATATTATTGTAATGTTTATAATTATTTTTTTAAAATGCTATTTATAAAGCAAAACTATTTTTGAATGTTTAACCTCTAATTTAACTAATTTTTTTTAGAAATTTATATATATCTTACATTTGCTAAGTCGTTGCTTATAAACATATATAAATTATTTTGCATTAAAAAATATTTGATATACTGTATTATTAAATATATTGATGTATGAAAGTTATTTTTTAGTCTACAATAATATAAATGTAGTATTTATTTATATATTTCTATGGCATATAATTATATACATGTTACTTGATTTAAACAAAAAATTTAATTAAGCATTTTATTACTGTCTCACTTTTTTTATATAATAATTGTACAGTTTTTGTAATGAAATAATATATTAATATGCTAATAATTTTATGCATCAATGTATATAAATGTAAAAAATGTTATTATATTACTTTATCATAAAATGTTGTACTTTAATTATGGAAATTATTTTAAATCTCTTATAAAATTGCTTATATTATTTATGTATTATATATTATGCAACAAATATTTCAATTTTATATCAAAACATTTTTATAATAAACATAGGTTTTGAAATTTCTCATATTTAATATTTATTTTTTTATAAACGAAATTTATATATATATATATATATATAATATTATATTATATTTTAAATTATCAATTATACTATATACTGTATATACCGGTAAATATTAATATATGCAATAATATAGATGGGTTTGGGATATATATATTAAAGGACATAAAAAGGACCTGGAGTTTAGTGATTTATACAAATGTGCGAAACGGGATCAATCACATAAAGTGGTCAACAAACTGGAAGTGTATGATTATAATTGAAAATAATTTATTTTTAATATCTATAAAATAATAAGTTAAATATTTTTAAATTATTTTTAGCCAATGGAAAAAACAATTGTTAACAAAACGACCCAGTTTATTCATAGCATTATTACGGGCATTCATTTGGGATTTTATTCCAATACTATGTGTTTTCCTATTTCAGGTAAATTTGACAAAAATAAATACATATAAAAAAATAGTAAATTAATTCTAATTTAAATTTAATATTTTTTGTTTATTAAAATATCCTAATTGTTTAATAATATTTTTTAAACAATTTTTTTAAAAATTAATTATATCGAAAATGTTTTTATAATTTTAAATTTATAAACATATGTGTAAAATTAGAACTAATTTAATATTTAAATTAATTGATTTCCTAATTATAATACAGGAACTGGTGGTCCGAATAAGTCAACCATTACTTTTAGGTCAAGTGGTTCGGTATTTTCAGACCTCTAATAACGGTGCGATTGACTATCAAACAGCCGCGTTATCGGCTGCGGGTGTAGTCGCCTGTTCGGCCGTTTTTGTGACAATCAATCACTTGAACATCACTTACGCCATGAAATTTGGTTTGAGAATGAGAGTCGCCTGTTGTGGGCTTATGTATAAAAAGGTTTGTCCGATTAAATTTTAAAAAAATGTTTTCTAAATTTATACAATTTATAGTCAATGAAACTAAATCGTACAGCACTTGGAAAGACAACTGTAGGACAGATATTGAATATGATGTCAAATGATGTCAATCGTATCGATGAGGTATAGAAATATATAATTTATTTATTTATTTATATATTGAAATGTGAATTAATTGACTATTTTTATTGAATTATCCAAAAAAAAATAGTTTGCATTCTCAGCTCACGCCCTATTTATTGGTCCACTTCAGACAATACTAATACTATACATGTTATGGGAACACTTGAAGTGGGCGTGTTTAGCGGGTCTAACGGTGCTCATACTGTTTATACCATTTCAAGGATTTATGGGCAAAAGTTTTGCAACTGTTCGCCGAAAAACTGCACATTTGACGGACAATCGGATCCGTATAATGAATGAGATTATCACTGGTATGCGCGTCATTAAGATGTATACGTGGGAGAAGTCATTTGCACAGTTGGTTGCGATGGCCCGCAAGTAAACCAACCAAACTTTGTGTACATCAATAGTGTTTATAATTAGTATTAATAACAATTATTATCAGACAGGAAATCGTCAAAATAAGACATTCAAGTTTTCTCAAAGCAATCAATTTATCATTTTATTTTGTCGCCTCAAAGATAGTATTATTTACTTGTTTTGTCACTTATGTCTATATTGGCGACCGATTGACTGCCGAAGCCGTGTTTGTGACAATGGCTTACTTTAATACAATGAGAATTACAGTCACCAAACAGTTCCCGCAAGCGATTGCAGCTACAGCTGAGTTGATGGTATCGTGCAATCGGATAGAGGTTTCTAACATCACTTTTATATGTGTTTTAGATTAAAACTTATTATTTAAATGAAATAATTATTTATTAATATATTTTACAATTTATATAAGACTTTTCTATTGCTCGATGAAATTGATTCAAACCAACAATTGACTGATAGCTCGGATGATATGAAAAAGACATTTATTAATAGGGGTTATGAAAAATGTGATAACGATTGGGAGGAAAAAGGAGTATATGTCGACAATATGACTTCACGTTGGAATATAGTATGTAATATAAAATATATTAATAGAGTATACATTTATAATTTAGACTAAAATTTTAGGACATCATTGAGCCAACACTTCATGACATAACTGTTTCACTTAAATCAGGAGAACTTTTAGCAGTGATTGGATCGGTAGGCAGTGGAAAGGTAGATATTTGACTGATTATTTCTGATAGCTGATGATTAAAATACATTATCCACTAACAAATGTAGAGTTCATTTTTGATGTCACTATTGAATGAGTTGTCTATAAAGTGGGGATCAGTCAAAGTAGTCGGACAGTTATCGTATGCACCGCAGGAGTCGTGGGCTTTTATGGCCAGTATTAGGGAAAACATATTATTTGGATCAGACTTTGATGAACACAAATACAAACAAGTGGTTCACGTTTGCGCTTTGGAAAGGGATTTCAAACTCTTTCCTTTTGGCGACAAAACTCTTGTCGGTGAACGCGGAGTATCGCTAAGTGGAGGCCAAAAGGCCCGCATAACTCTGGCCCGTGCTTTGTATCATTCGGCAGATATTTACTTATTGGACGATCCATTGTCAGCAGTGGACTCATCGGTTGCCAAACATATCTTTCAAAAGTATTTTAAAAACAATTTTAACGTCAATTAAATTTATTGACTTTGATTGATAATATAAATAAATTATTAGATGTATTGTCGACTATTTGAAAGACAAGGCACGTGTGTTGGTTACACATCAGATACAGTTCCTTAAAGATGCCCACAAAATATTAATACTAAAAGATGGCAAATGTGTGGCTCTGGGCTCTTATGAGGAACTGTCGAAAGCGGGCATTAATTTTATGTCATTCGTAAAGGAAACTGAAACCAAAAAATGCTCGAAAAATAGCGATAAAAACGATCAAAACATTGCGTTAAGACATTTGAATCGTACGATATCTATAACGCCGTCAATTGTCAGCAGTATTGGTGGACAGTCTGATGTAGACATCAATGACGGAGACATTAAATCATTAGACGTTGATTTCGTTGAAGAATTGGAAGACCAAAAAGTCAAAGAAGAGACCAAAGAGATCGGTTCCATAGACTCGAGTGTTTATTGGGAATACTTTAAGGCCGGCGCCGGACCTATACTTATGACAATATGTTTGTCAACTATAATCATATCACAGACTCTCTATCAGGGAAGTGACTTTTGGCTGACACAATGGTAACTATTTTGTCATTTGTCTCATTGAACACATGTTTTATAAATGTTATTATTTGTCAGGACTAATGATGTGGACAGAGATCAAGTGGACTCAAACCAAACTTTTAATGTAATAATATATTCAGCAATAATTGTCGGTCTGTTTTTGTCTGCAATGGCCAGAAGTACGTCATTCTTCACAATGTGTATGCGATCGTCGGTCACACTTCACAATCGTATCTTTTATTCCTTACTCAGAGCACCCATACATGTGTTTGATAGCTCACCAGTCGGTTAGTTCTCACTTTAACTTAATCTTAATTAACAATAATTATGGATTAAGTAATTTTTTTATTAAAAAATAGGCCGAATTCTCAACAGATTTACAAAAGACACCGGTATTGTTGATGAGGCCCTACCGTCCACAGCATATGACCTACAAATGGTAAAGTAATTGCATATTAATTGTATATAATTAACATTTATTACACCATTCATAGACTATATCTAATGCAATCGGTATATTAGTGGTCAATGTAATACTCAATTGGTTTCTCATATTTCCGGCAATATTTCTAGTAATAGTAGTGTTTATGTGTCGATACTTTTATATACGTTCCGCGCGTGATATTAAACGATTGGAGGGTTTATGTAATTAACTATTTGTTTAAAATAATAGAAAATTATTATTATTATAATAATTTGTATTATTGTAATCGTTATGTTTGTATAGCCCGGAGTCCGATGTATTCACACGTAAGCACAACATTGACGGGACTGTCGACTGTCCGGGCGTTTGGAACTCAGCAGATGTTTGTCCGTCAGTTCGAGCGCTTCCAGAATGACAACAGTTCCACATTCTTCATGTTTGTCTGCACTTCGCGTGGTTTCGGAATACTTATGGATTGGATTTGCATTATATATATTAGTTCAGTGGTGGCACTGGTAATGACATATCCAGACAGTAATTATTATAATAATTAAATTATTGATATCTATATTACAAATATTAAAATATATGTTTACCTATATAGAGATGCCGGGAGGCAATGCTGGTCTGGCCCTATCACAGGCACTAATGTTGACGGGAATGACTCAATGGGGTGTTCGCTGTTCAGCAGATTTAGAGTCTTATATGACATCTGTCGAGCGTATGCTTGAATACTCACGTATTGAACCCGAAGCTGAACTCAAATCGGCGCCCGAAGTCAAACCAGTGAGCGGTTGGCCACAAACGGGTGAAATCTATTTTGATAATATGAGTCTTCAGTATAATGAGTCACCCAAACCAGTGCTCCGGTATATTAATTGTCATATTAAAGGTGGAGAAAAGGTCGGTATTGTTGGCCGTACGGGTGCCGGAAAATCATCGGTTATCGCAGCGCTGTTCCGTATGACTGAGCCAACCGGTCAGATAATTATTGATGGAATAGACACCAAATCGTTGGGTTTGCATGACTTGAGACAAGTCATATCAATCATACCTCAAGATCCGGTCATTTTTACCGGTTCTGTCCGTAAAAATTTGGATCCTTTTGGAGAACACGACGACGACAAACTGTGGACAACTCTTGAAGAGGTACAACTCAAGAGTTATGTCCAACAATTGCCCGGACTATTGGACGGCATGGTTACCGAAGGAGGCGGTAATTTCAGTGTCGGTCAGCGACAACTTGTATGTCTGGCCAGAGCTATACTGCGGGACAATCGGATATTGGTGTTGGACGAGGCGACTGCCAATGTTGACCATAAAACTGATTATTTAATACAAAATACAATACGAAAAAAGTTTAACGATTGCACTGTTATTACAATAGCTCATCGGTTGAACACTATTATAGACTCCGACAAAATCATTGTATATATAATTAATAGACATTTTAGATTCATTTATGAAATTATGATAAACTAAACTAATTTCCTATTTTATTAGGTATTAGACGCGGGAGAGATAGTAGAGTGCGGATCACCGCATAAATTGTTGGCCAATAGTGACGGACTATTCAATAAATTGGTGACACAAACGGGAAAACATATGTCCGTCCGATTGAAACAAATGGCAAAAGAAAGCTATGAATTAAAATCTAATAATGCATTTCAATGAATACAATAAAATAAATTTATGAAATAAAAATTAATAAAAATAATATTTATTTATTGTTGACTACAAATATGAATATAGATTTTATAGAGTGATTATTAGAAATGTACTAAAAGTAATAAAATAGTCTATTTTTATATTATGAATGAATGTACTATCAATTGTATGCAAACAGTGCACTTACATAACATACACATTGCATAACAGTAGACATTGACTGAGCTATCGTTTGTATACAATTGATAGTACTGTACTGTATATTGTTTTTATATACTTTATATTATTTTTACAACAAATAAGTGATTTGGATTTTAATTAAAATTTAGATTTAAATTTGATGTATTTTATACACTTAATATTTCAAATATGTTATTTATAAGCAATAAAAAATATATTAATAATTTTGTAGATTATATTCAAAATAAAATTATAGTTTTATTATTATAAATATAAGAAAAGTTTTTAATAATAATAATAATTATATAACATTTTTGACGGGCGGTTGAAACCAAACGCCTACTTTACCGGGACATACGGCAGCACACGTACCGTTAGTTATCTGTGCCAATGCGTACAACGGTATCTGTTTGGTGATACCTTCACCGGAACAGCCGTTTTGATCGACGGCATTGAACACAAATTTTTCAAAGTAACCGCCGGCGCACTCACCTTCAGTTATCGCTCCCCTTTGAATCAACAATAGGTTACCTGAAAAAATAAAAAACCACAATAAACACTATATTAGTTTTTTTTATGCAATCAGAAACTAACCGTTCAAATGGACAGTATATGTGGTTAGGTTTTTCATTTTCAATTGTGTCATTTCATTTCCGAGAGTCATATTGAATACGGCATTACTTTTGCCGACCCGCCAGTCATTGCAAGAGGTTGTGTCGTCGTATGACGAATAGTGAACTAATTTACGTAATTGTGATCCGGGTTTGCATTTAAAACATTGGAGTAGAGTTTCCCGTATAGGATTCGGTGGTGTAATGTCTGACCAAACCCATTGGCGATAATGTATGAAATATATATATATATATATAAATAAAGTTTTGATAAATAAGTTTTGGTATTCAACAAAAAACAATTTTGTTTTGAATAATCTAAATGATAGGTACTATTAAAGTCATACCGAAAGCGAACAGTTCGTTAGTGGGCAACAGTTCCGTAATGGACAGACAGTAGACGACCAAACTTAGCAACACTACTATTGAAGGCAATTTAAACATTTTTGATTTTATTGTGGGGACAGTTAGATAGATATGGATAGTTAGGTGGCCAAACAATCAACTGAATAACTTTATAACTGATTGAAACAATTTAGTTTACTTTAACTGTATATTATATTATGAAATTTTATGTTTTTTTAAATTTGTACAAATTATAAAAATTTTACTAAACTTATGTTGTTATTAATCTAGATTTAATTTATAGCAAAAACATCTGACATCAAACAAAAATAACTATTTTGTTATTATTATTATTAGTATGAAATATGTTTGAAAAATTAGTTTATTTGAGTTTATTGTCACATAAAAAACTTAACTCAATTTTTTTTTTGTGATAGACTTACTGTTTATATTGAAATTGTTTATTATATACCAGTATTTAAATAATTAATATTAAATTGCTTAAGTGTATAGAATAGACATTATTAATATCAAAATAGACATTGATGTTAATATACTAAATTTATAATATTTTTATTAAGTATATAAAGTTTATATAAAATATTTATAAAATTAGTTTAAAAAAATTAAATTATATATTATAAAACATTAAATAGTTACATATGAATAATAATTATTAGAAAAAATATATATTTATTTATTTAAGATTAATTAACATATGATTAGATTAATTGTAATTTAAAATCGACTTTTATTATCACTCAACCAATGATTCTCTGGTTTGCCGACAATAGGTATAAAATTAGGAAAATTGTGTGATTTTTTCGATATCCAAGTATTAGTTATGGATGAGGAGGCGGATGCCATCTCATCATTATTTGACTCTCTGTGCTCTTCATTTTTATCACTGATCAGTTGATCTCTAGCTCTTCTCAATGGTTGCCATCCGTTATATTCAATGCGATTGCCATCCAACCGAAAATCGTTGCGCACCTTATGTATAGCACCGGTATATGAGTGCAATGCATTTGTTTGCACTGGTAGATGATTATTACTTTTCTGATTGCTATCAACATTGGTCGATATAGACTCAAATTTATGCAACAATTTAGGTTTGTTGTCGTTGTTGTCAAACTGTTGATTATAGTTATGGTGTGGATTAAGCTGTTGTTCCGCTTCTAACTTCTCAATCATTTGCATTTGTTGTGGATCTGCTGTTACCAGAACTACCTCTTCGTCGGTATTTTTATTATATGTATGATCGTTGTGTTTGTCATTTTGTTGGTCAACGCTATTATCGCTAACTTTTTCGTTGTCATTATAGGCCATCATTTGCGGCTTTTCTTTATTATAGACATACTGTTTAACAATCTGTCCATTAGGTGTGAGCCGTTGTCCAAAAGTCATATCGCTTTTTACAACTCTGAGACTATTGCTATCAGACATAGGATTGTTTATTAATTTCTTGTTTTGATATCTATTGTCATTATTGTTCAATTGTTCCCAATTATAGCTAACATAACTATTTTCAGTAATTATTGGCTCATCGCTGGGTACATACCGGTTCTGATTGATTATAGGTGCTGATGGCATAACACCTCTTATAATATCGGGTACCTGTGAACTAGTCTTAACTAAATCATGATGTCTATGTGTATTATCACTTGTATGGCGTTTATTATTATTTTTTAAATAATTTAAATACTCTTTTAACTGTTGCTGATTTGAATTAATACTGTTGTCGCCATTGGTAATCACAGTGGATGACTGATCCGTTTGTTTGTCATCAATATCGGTAGTTTGTTGACTACCAGTGTCAGCATCATTGCCACTATTATCATCAGCGCTGGTCTCGTAGACAATTCCTTCGTTTATGGTCTGCGATGGCGATGACGACGAGTCATCATTGGTAGGCACTGGTAGTTGACTATGCGATTGCATTTTTGGATCCACTTTTTGCAGGTCTATGTAAGCGCTGTGTTGTATCTCGAGGTTGGGATCATATGGCGACATATTATTATGATTATTATGTGCTGTCATGTCATACATATTATTCAGTTGTTGACTATTATCTTGTTTTTGTTGTTGATATTTCTTAAGTAGATGTTTAGCCCATGAATCTCGTCTCAGTTTTTCCCATAGCATACGCTGATAGTGTAGCCGTTTGTCGTCAATTAAGTCGGGTCTGCGGTCATTCATATTATTGCTGCCGATGTAATTAATGTGATCGTAAACTATGGGAACGGCAGAAATAATTGGTGCCACCGCTGCTGAAGTCATATAATCAGCAGTGGGTGGACGTACGGGCGGCGGTTCGCTATATATTGGCATTATTGATGATGATAATTGTGGTCCACTATTTATGCCAGTGCTGGTACCGGCAACCAAGTGAGGCATTTGCCTAAACAGGTCATATGGATTGACTACTGGCTCCGGTACAATGGGCACAGTTACGTGATGCTCGACGGGCGGGTTATTGCCTATAAGTTGCGGCACATCCTTGGGATTGACCGCAAAATGTTGGAGCTCTGGTATGTATGAAGTGGTGGCACACAATATACCACTTTTGGTGAACACGATTTCAACCGTATTGGGCGGACACTCGGAACCATTGACCGCGTATGCGGTGATCAGCAAAACTAATTGATTAACAAAAATAAAATTAATTTCAAATAAAATAAAAGTTTTATGCAATTATATAAAGATAATTAATTACTGTAAAAATATTATACAATATATATTATATTAACCACAACTATCATACCATATATGATATGTTATTTGTATAAGTATTTTAGTAAAAATAAAATAAAAATTAAGATGTTTTTCAAAACTTGTTTTTTAATCAATATTTCATATGAATATATAACTTATTTACAGTATATTGTTTTTATATACTTTATATTATTTTTGCTACATATAAGTCACTAAGATTTTAATTAAAATTTACATTTAAAATATAGTAATAAACAAAGTAAACATTTTTTCTATGTTAAACAATTCATATTTCAAATTTGTTATTTATGAGCAATAAAAAAAATATTTATAATATTATGTAATTAATAAAACTAAACTGATAACTTTAATATGTTTATTAAATATATTGATGAATTAAATATTATGTAATATTAGTAAATATTAAATTAAGTAAGATATATTTTTTGATTATTTTTGGTTAACACTAATATTAACAAAACACTATTAATTAATTGTTAAGTTTAATGATTAAAAATTTTAATCATAATTTTTTTTATATAATACTATTATGTTGAATTATAAAATTAAATCAATAAAATAAAAATAATATTTATAATTAATAATTAGTGCATCTGAAAATTATTAACACTTAATGTATTAATATTGCAATTAAACTAAATATTTTGTTAAAAATATATAAATTTATGTATATATTTTGATTAGTAAATCACGGCTTAACATATATAGATTTTTTTCATATTTTTAGTTTTGTTTGAAAAACGTGAAGTTTTAAAATTAATTTTATGCCACAGTAAAAACAAACATAAAATTGTTTAAATAGATAAAAATTATTTTACAAATTTTATTTATATATACTTAAAAATTTCAATTTTGAAGATTTTATAATTATAAGTAGCTGTTTATATAGTAAATATAAAACTTATAAATAAAAATAACTTATTTTTGTTAGAAAAAAATATAAACTTATAAACAATATTTATTAAAAAAAATATTACAATTAAAAATATTTATTTGATTATTATCAATAACAATAATGCTACTGATTTAACTTATTTTTATTATAACATATTTAATCACTATAACAAGTTTTTAAAAATTTAATAAACTTTTGAATTATAATTTTAAGTCATGAATACAAAAATTATAACATTTCTTTTATGTGATAATGAAAATATCAAAATAAATAGATTAATATTATTTAAACGTTTTGTATATAAATATAAATGAAAATATTAGTTATAATTTAGTTTGTTATCTATGAATATATTATTGATTTAATTTAAATACTCATTTGTTTTGTTTGTATTTATTTCAAATAAAATAATAACCATTTTTCAATCAATAGATTATTATTAACTCATGCATAATATATATATATATGAATTGTAATTTATAATAAAAGGCGAAAACACGTTAACATAAATAAATGAAATGTTTTTTTTGTTTTGTGTTTTGGTTTAACAAAACAAATAGGATTTACTTTTTGTTTTGTTATTTGCAAATGTGATGAGAATATAACTCTATATATATTTCTATTTGAAAATTATTTTAAACACAAAAATACCAGAATAAACAAATACACTATAATATACTGTATACAGTATAACTAACATAAAAAAATAATAACAATAAAAACATATCATTTATTTTTGCCAAAGATTAATGTGTGGAATATATTTAGAAAATATCATATAATATAATTAATATGTGTTTGTATTATATATTATAATATATAGATATGACTTATTTAGAAAGCAATGGATAGCCTTTTTTTCTCTCTCTCTAAACGATATATAATTTATATACACTATAATAGAGAGTCACTGTGTGTTTATAGCTCACTGTCGAAAACGTCTCATTAATAAACACAAACACAAACAACAATATAAGTAAATGATATTTAGGTGACCCAAACAATCAACCAATAAATTATTTATACTTTATAATGTTTAAATGTATATAAAAAAATAAAATGTATTTATGCATTTGTATTTATTTTAAACAAAATGTGTATTTTTTTCTTTCAATTGAATAATACGTTAAAGTATTACTTTATTTTGCTGTCAGTTATAATATGCATCAAAATTTAAATCATTAAATTACAGTATTATATGAATTATTATTATATTTGATTAATATTTTGTTATCAGAAAGTCATCACAAAAAAATAAAAATTCAAGTATTAAAATATCTTTATATTATTATTTATTATTATTTCTATTAATTATTGCTATAATATTTCTCACCAACAAAAATCTATCTAATTATTGATAACAGTTTATTTGTTTATTACTAATAATTTTAGTAATAATAATAATAATATTTGTAATAAGTTAAGTTTATTAATTATATGATAATAATAATAATTTACAAAAAAATCACAAATTTACATTTATTACCACTCCCTACATATTAAATATGCAAACTATAAAATGATAAATATTTTTATTTTTTTATAAATGTAAAATTCATAAAATTTTTACATATAATGATTAATTATAACTTTTATCATTATAATATGTGTATAAAATATTTTTTAATTATTTAAGTTATGATTTTTTATAAATAAATACTTTATATAAACAATATTTATATATAAAAATTTTGTAATTTTTATTTATCATATATAAAAAATATTTGTTTTATTTTTAGTTCACATTTTTGAATTTTTTAAATTTATAGTCTAATAATTAATTTAAATCATTACTTAATTAATTAGTTACCAATACTTTATAATACATTAAATATAATATAATGCATATACTATTATTAATATTTGATTTCAAGTTTAGTTAACAAATACCTTAAATACAATATTTTATTAAAAATTGATTTGATATTTTTAATTAAACTATTTTGATTATCCAATTTTATATTTTAGTAATTTAATGTGTACTGTATATAAATAGTTAGTTTTAAATGTATGATTAAAAATATAATTATGTTTTATTTATGATCAAAAATGTTTTCAAAACATTGATTTTGTCTTTTTCTTTAACTCTCTTTAAATAATAAATATTATCAAAACTTGTTGTCCAACACATACTAATTCAATATATTAATACAATATAAACTGTTTGCTATCATCAATGAATTAACAGTTAATATTTTTAATATATTTTTTAGTCTTTGAAAATAAATTAATACATGTTGTATATAATCTATTAAAGCATTAAATTGCATTTTTAGTTTTATTTATTTGTCACATAATTAAATTTTGCACACAAAACACATCATCACTTAAAACACTAATAATAAAACACAAAACTCACACATAGTTATAGCAAACTCATCAAAAAATATTATTTTTAAACACATTTATATATTTACTATCTTTTTAGTATCGAAAAGTTGAATGTATTTTATTTTCACGACTTATAATGTCATATAAATATTGTGTTGTCTTATATTAGTGATAATTATAGCAATGATTAAAAATAAAAAAACTTTTATTTGGTGTCAAACATCTTTAATCTCATAATAAGATAGAAAAATTCAAAATTAGATTATATGATAATCGATAAAAAAAAATTAATAATAATAATATCTAAACTAAAATCATCTTTTACTATCTCTACTATAAATAGTACTATATTATAGGTTTTAGTATTTACAGAAATTTAATTAATAAGCTATATATATATATAAATAATATTATAAAAATTATTAAAATAACACTAAGAACATAAAAAACAATGATAATAATAATAATAATAAATATTATTCATAACAATAATATTTATTAATAATTTTCATCTGATTTTTCTATATGCCTATTAATTTTAATAACAATATTTTTATATTATAATAATTTCTATGCATTCAAATAATTTAAAGAAAAGTATTTATATTTAAATATACTATCTATAACTTCCCTGTCATATATTTATAAATACTGTATACTATATACTGTATTTATATGCATTTATATAATCCTATTTGATTTTACATTATTTATAACTTAAAGGAGAAGCAACAAAAAAATAATAATACTAATAATAATAATAAAAGTAATAATAATAAAATATAATATACATCTATGAATAAGTGAATAATAACTATATTTACAAGATTTTTATAAAATATTATATACAGAAATTTGTGTCATAAAAATAATACACTAATCATTTAAAAATCAGTTTTCAAAATACTCATCGCATACACAATAATAATAATCTACTAATTTTTGCATCACAACTGACAGCACCATAACTGGGCTTATAATGGGTTAGTATATTATTATAGTATTGCTATTTATGCGGTTTCCGGATATATTAAATTTTATATTATGATTATTATTATTAATAGTATTATTATTTTTGTTAGGTATCACCACTAACATACCATATATATATATATATATATAAATATACTGTATATTGTATCTACACATTTTTGTGTGTATATTTACAACAATAACAATACAATTACATGTATTTTTAAGTTTAATATATACTTTAATTACTTTAGAGTTATTAATTTGAATTCATCATCATAATACAAAATAATAATAATGAAAATAATGAAAATATAAATAAAATATAGTACACACATATATTATAATTCATAATAATTTTATATTATATATATATAGTATATGATGTATGTGTGTGTTTAATAGCTGCTAAAATAAAAAACTTTTTTACATCAATTAAATCAAACTTCTAAAAACTTTTCCCGGTTATTATGCATTCATTAAACTATTTATAAACTTTTTTATTATATACTTTACAACATTATGGTATTATTGAATTAATTAAATATGAAATTATTGTTTCTGTATAAAACAAAAAAAAAATAAAGTAGGAGGAAAGTCGTTTAAAATTTTTTATTACAATCTCAAAATTATATCAATAATATCTATAATATATAATTTATGACTAAATTTTTAATAGCACTAAAATTTTATTATTTTTATTTAGACTTACAAACTAATCTATTATATTATAGTAACTAATGTATATTTTTATCATTATTCTTATACCTTTATATTATTATTGTTATTAAAATATTTTGCTTAATATGATATAAATATAAGGAGAGTATAAAAAATTATGTTATGAGTAGAAAAATAATTTGAAAATTAATTTTTTTATAAAACATAATTGACATATTATTTTTAAATTGTAGGAAATCAATGTTTTATGATGTATAATGTACTATAATTTAATTTTTTTTATATCTAAAATAATAGTAATTTTAGAGTTATTTTTTGTAATTGTACAATAATAATAAGTTAGATTAAAATTATATTGCTATTAAAATGTAATGTTTTAATTAATTTAAGTAAATTAAATATATCAATTATTATTTTTATTTGCTATTTCAATTACAAAATTTATATTAAATAATCTATACTATATAATGTAGATCTTAAATAAACATAATTACTTATTGATAATTACACGCCTAAAATTAAATTAAGTCTACTATTCATAGATTACTGTTAATTGTATACATAATCATTATGTTAAGATAAAATTAATGCTAAACACGTAAAGTTTATTATAAAATTATTTTATATATATATTTATATATAAACATATGTATATTAAAATAAACATATAATTAAATATAGATTTACTTTCTCTCAAATCATAATTACTGTAATAATATAATTTTATTGTTCAAAATATAAGAGTATTTTTTTTATAAACAAATATTTTACAAACAACATTTAAATTATATTAATTCAACACATGTAATAATAATTATTATTATTACTATAATATTATTTAAAAAATTTATTGTATTAAAAACTTACCAAATGTTTGCAAAGTGATTAAAAGTAAATCCATTGTATAATTTTTAGTAAACAATAAATTGAGCAAATATTCAATGATATTCAATAATAGTTATTATATGATAACAAAGTTTTACTTTATTATCATAAAACTTTTAAAAAAAAACTTTTTTATTTAAATAAAAACTTTTATGATATGAAAGTTTATGAAAAGTTTTTGTGGATGTTATGTAGAGGACAGTCAGTCAGTCAGTGCCATCCAAGCGATGAGATGCAAGTGTTTTATTAGTCACTATAAACTCTCTCTTAAAATCAATTTAATATTACAACAAGTGATAGTGTAATGTCTGATGTTATGCATCAGTGGACGGCATAACTCGTACTGTTTGACTATATATATATATATATATATTAGAGCTTATGGAGCTAACTATAAAAGAAAATAAAAAACATGAGTTCACTACTATTATATAATATATATACTGCTATATACAATATCTATATTGCTATATTGTATATACTGTATATATTAAAAATACATGTGAAACACATACCACTTGTTTTTATATGTTTGTTAGTTAAAAAAAAAGATTTATAGTAAAAAAATAGTTAGATTTTCATATGTGTTTCAATGTGTTGTTGTAAGTGATTGAGTATGAGAGAGGAGACCTGCAAACACATACACATATATACAAAACTAGTCTTATGCTATGATATATTATCTTCTAGTCTCGGCACTAGGCTATTGACTACCAGTGCGCGTTAACCTCACCATCAAACGGTTTGCCTCATAAAAATTTCAACACTATTTTTTTGAGTGCATTTATTTTGTACAAAAATGCCTTAATATATTTATACAGTTAAATAATATTAAAGGATTTTTTTTTATTATTTATATCCAATAAAAAGTATAATAAATTACGACTAAAACGAGTGAAAAACTTTTTAAATTTTGTTTTAACAAAAAAAAAGATTAAATTTTTGTAACAAAAACCAAAAATTTTTTATTTTAATTTATTTTTTTTATTATTTTAAATTGTATTTTATTTTGATTTTTTTAATCACAAAAATCATGACCACTGATTGTACTATCATTTTAAACCAGTCATTAATTATTTAAATTTTTATAAAAAATTTATTAAAGTTAAATGCACTTACGATAAAAATAACAATAATAAAAGTAATAATAATAAACATATATTTATTTACGATTTTATCATTTGATTTCTCACTTATTATTTTAAAAGTAATTAATAACTTAATAATATTTTATCTATAATTATTTTTTTATTAAAAATAGATAGTATTCTATATTTATATAAACATATATTTTCTTAAATAAAACTTTAAACTGACTGATAATAAAACTTTCTAATGATAATATTATTTATCAATAAATTATTTTTTTAATATTGGTTATTTTCAATATTCAATTTTAGAAATTATTTAATAGATTTTAACTAAATATATACAGAATTTAAAAAAAATCTATTTTCAATAACATCAATTTTGAAATTTATAAAATCAATTATTTTCAACAATAAACTGTAATGATATATAAAATTTAACAATAATTTCAATAATACAATAATTCAAATAATTTATAAAGGATCATATTTTATAGATTTTTTAAAAAAAAATTAATTTATTTTATATAATAAATTTTGTTTTCATTTAAATATTATTTTTAGATATCATATTTATTCATATGTTTATGTATTTTTTTGTTATTATCTATCATTAATATTGTTGTTAATATTATTTTTATTATTATAGTGAATAAAGGGAACACAGCAGTGATATTGAGATTAAGATTAATATTATTGAAATCACTGAATCTTTCATTTAATTTTACTTTAAAAATAGTTTAGATATATATACAGTATATATATAATATAAAGAGGTTATTGGTATTGTAAATAAGTTTTTTAAAATAAAAAACTACTGTACTATAATATACAATATTAATGTAGCTTATTATATAAGTCAGTTATATTAAATGTATATAATTGTTACACAAAAAATCATATATAACATTAACGATATGTTTATGAAAAAATTGTTATATAAAAAATATGTATTACAGCTTTTTTTAGTATACATATTGTATATATATTTTGTATAGTAAGGCAAAAAAATACACAAATATGATGAGACATGTAATTCATTTTTGGCAAAATTGAAAATTTATTATTATTCATACATATTTCACGGAGAGATTTTGTTATTGTTATTATAATAAAATACAGTATATTTATTTGGAGATCATATTATTGTTAAAAATAGCATAGGTTTATATAAAAAAAAGTAACACATATTTCACAATTAATTTATCTAAAAGATTTTAATTTAGCATATAGGATTGTAATATATTATTTAATATATAAAAATCACAAAATAGTAATATTAAACTCATTAAAAATATTTTTTCTATATTTTATTTTTAGAAATAAAACTAAATATATACTATAAGTACCGTATATATACTATTAATTGATTTGTAGTGCAACTATGGTTTTTATATTTTATAAAAAAATTACAAAAATATACTGCTATATTGATTGATTTTTTAATATTATTATTACACAGTATTAATATTACATTATTATAAATAAATAATTTATCAAAAAATATTTTCTATTTTTATAATAAAATTTATTTAAGAAAATCATTAAATCACGCATTTTCTAAAGTATATAAATAAATGTCTAAATACAAACATGTGTCCTAAAATTGCCATATATTACCTAATTATTAATAATAACCAGTGATTAACATATTTATCATATTAAAGTGTCAGCTATTGAATCATATGGATACTGTTAAATATTATTAATTAAATCTAGCATGGTCATCCTAACCTTGATTTGTTTATTAAATTCAAAAATATAATGTACACAATAGTCATACATGAAAATTATGAGTCATATAAATAACAATATTTTTTTATTCAATTTGTATAAATGTTTAACATTTTTAGTTTTTTAGTAAACTCTATTATTACATAAATTATCATTAATTTAATTTAGTATCGTGGTGTTTTTTAATCAAATTTAAATATTTTTTTGTGAATATTAATTAATAAATTTTAGTAAACTATTTAAAAACATATACTGAATAATTATTTTTTCTGAAATTAGCATTTGTTGAAAAACACATTTAAATATAAATTAAATTTTTTTGTTATAAAAATATTTATTATCCACAAATACCAAAAAAATAATTACTTTGCAATAAAATGGATTTTAGGATCCGATTTCAATTGCCTCGATTTAAATGGAAAAATGCAATGAATTACTAATTACTATTAACTAATTATAACTACTATAAAGTATATATTAAATTGCGATAAAGTTATTGCATAATTGACATTAAGATTAATTTGATCATTAATTTTACGCTCTCTCTCTCTCTCCCCCTTATTGCAATCATAAACTGTAATATTTTTAACATTAAAATTACTAATAAAATTGTAACAAAATTTCAACATTAAAAATGCATCCTTTTTTTTGACTGAAATGCATAATAATATGACTTATATATATATAAATAATATCTAATAATAAATAATTTGCTACACAGAGATACGTGTCCTCTATTTTTTCTAGTATTTATGTTTTGCTAACCTTACTATAGGAGACCGCAAACATTGATTTATATTAAAGCAATCTGTCTATGTCTCATAGAAAATATATATTAGATATATACATAAATTATAGAGAAAATGAAAATATATTATAATATACAATATATATATATATATAAATAATAAAATATCATTATAATAAACAGTATAATATATATTATTTATATGGTTTAACACATGAAAAAATATCGGTTATCGACTTATCAATCAATTTCAATGGGAAATAGAGAAATAGGAAAACAAAATATAAGATAATATTATAAATAATTTTTTATTTAAATCAATTCACTTTAAATGATAATCTCTATTTTAATATTATAAGATACTGTAGTCGTTTTTTTGGATGATATAATTATAATTTATACATAATATTGTTGTTTGTGTTTTTCTATAATATTCATTTTCTTAACTATATATTGTCAACGAGTCATATAAAAAATATTATTATTGTTTATCTATAAGTAACTGATATATTATTAAACTATTTATAGTAAATAATGTTTATTTAACATTAAACTGTATAAATATTCAAATTTTATTATTAGTTTTTATTAGAATAAAATTTAATCATAACTTTTATGAAATACAACAAAAATGTTTAAATTTATTTTAATTAAATAAATATTTAAATTATAAAATAAAGGTTTAAAAACATTTATAATCAAGTCTAACATACAGGTATATAGATTGAAATAAAAAAAATTAGCTAAGCTTGTTTAGTATTTTAATTAATATTGACACAATACCAGTAATTTTATTATTATTTTTAGATTTTTAAAAATTTAATATCATTACTGACTTATATGCTGTCGATTTTTATCATTTTGAGAAAAACATTTGGTATCGCATATATGGATCACAACTAGTTATTATAATTAATTATCAATGTTTTATTATTAAATTATTAATAAATTAAATTACATCCAATTAAACATCTTCATTATCGTATTATATTTCTGTTATTTTTGAAACACAATATTAATACTTAGTATATTTTAACTAAAATAATGATTTTTTATAATTAAATAAATCACATTTAATGAGGAATTTGTATATTAAAAAAAGTTCTACTTTTTGAAATAATAATTTGTATAATAAATAATAATCAGTGAATTGTATAATAAAAACTTAAATTCTAATTTTTAATCATTTTTTCACTGAACTGTATGCCTGAACTGTATTGATAGTAAAATAATTTTTTTTATTTTGTAAAATTGCAATATTTAGTTTAAACTTAGATTTTAGGCTTATAATGTTTTATTTAGATGTTATATTTTTGGGATAATTATTTTATTTTTCTTAAATAGTAGTTTATAGTTAATATTTTGTTTGCAATTATTGCAGATAATAAGGTTATATACTCTATATTCAGATTATATATAATAGAATATATTTTTATAAAATAAAATTTATTGTTAACTAATTTATATTTTATATCAAATATAAATTTTTATGTTTAAAAATAAATCATTTAATATATTAATGTTATTTCAGTATTAATTTAACAAAAAGCAGAACATATTAAAGTACTTATGTATGCATTTAATAGATGGCAATACATTAAGTATTGTATTAATTTAGATGAAAAATAATTTAGTCTACAGTATATAAGTAAAACTATTAAATAATACAAAATAAATATGAAAATTAATTAATAAAAATAATATATATATTTTATGAAAAATTATTTAGTTAAAAATTTATATTAAATTCATATGTATATTTTTTGAATATTTATATATAAATTTACCAAGTAAAATATTTATTGTTACATATGTTTTTAATGAGTGCATTTTTATTAAAATAATTATAATAATAATAAGCAGAATTAAATTATTATTTTTATTATTTTACTTTAAAGCAAATTAAGTAAATAAATATAAAAAATTAAAAATAAAATATTTTTAATAAATAATTTTTAAATCAAAATTAGGTATTTTATTAAATGTGATAAAAAAATAATCAAAAATATATGTTACAAAATAAAGACAAAAAGTGATGACACTTTGCACGACTAACTTGTTTTTATTTAATAAAAAATAATAATAATGCGATTACTAATAATAATTGTGATAAAATCTCAACACAAATATAAACTCATCTTAAACTTAATAAAAATATAAGTCAGTGTGTCTTTCAAATTATTATGGATTAAAATTTTTAATTAAATTTAATTAAAATCTCATCGTTGCTGTCGTTTGTTGCTTCAGGTCGACGACAATTATAACAATTTAAGATAATTTTATTGAAAAATTTAATTATAATTTGATTGCATTCATAACACATAATAATTTTAAAGTAAACACAGACACACACATACACATACATACACACAAACACACACACACACACACACACACACACACACACACACACACACACACACACAAACACACACACACACACACAAACACACACAAACACACACACACACACACACACACAAACACAAACACACACACACACACATATAAATATACAATACTAAACACAATGATTATTATGTTATATATAGTCGTAGATTTTATATAACTTATTATATTTTTCAAAAAATATATGTCCATTGATGTGTTAAATGAAATGAAAACTAGTTTTTAATCTCAAAAACCTTAAGTTATATAATTTGACTGAAGAAGAGTCGCCGCTAACTCTCTCATAAAAATCTAAATTTAATTTTTATTATTATTTTTCTTTATATAAATAATTTTATTATGATTTTTTTGTTTTGTTTGTGTTTGTGTCTGTTTCTTGTTTAACAATAGTTATATCGTTGTATAAAATTATATATATATTTATATAAAAGCATTTTTTGAAGATTTCTAGTTTTATGAGATATACGTCTAACAAATACTCATTTCACTTTAAAATTATATGTTTAATGCCTGTCTTTTAAATATTTTGTATAATTCAAAGTAACTATTTTTCTATTGTTATTTAAGATTTAGTTTTGTGGTCAAAATATTATTTTTATGTTTGTTTATAAATCTATTTTTTTCTAATAAATTATAAGCTCATCTCGTTTTTAAAATAGTATTAACACTAATAATAATAATAATAATAATATACTTCAAATAATTTATAATATAAATGATTTCTAAAAATACATTTTTAATTTTTTTACTGACAAATTGGATTTTATGAATAAAAAATATATAAACATTTTCTTATATTGTTTTAACTGAAATTGTAAATTTGTTTGAACATTTAAATTTTAGATTTTAATAAACTTGTATTACATACAAAAAAATCAATTTGAAATATATATATTTTTTTGTTATTTTTTGATTAAAATGTTTTTCAATTTAAATTTATTGATTATAAGTTTGCATCTATATTCTGGTATGTATTGATTAATTATATTCAATATTATATAATATTAAATTTTATTTTAAAATGTATATTTCATGATAATTTAGCAAATTATAAACGTGACATTATATACATTTATTGAATTTATTATTACTTGTATATATATATATATATATATACAGTATATATTATTTAAGGAATTTTAAAAATTTATAGTTTTTTATTTGTAATTATTTATATATTTTATTTATACTGTAATATATATTATTTTAATAATACAAATTTTAATTATTATCTGATTTTTTATATTAATAATTATTTATAATGAGCTTAATTAAAAAAATGTTTTTAATTATATCTATTTTCAAATTAAAAATTTTATAAACAAAATTCTAAATATTTTTATTTACTTTGTAATATTTAAATTAATTACAAAAAATTAAAATATATTTTATTTGAAATACTAATCATATTATTTTACTTATAGGACATACAATTGAGAGTACAAACACTGATCTGAATGTAAGTCAACGAAACTTTATTGTTTTTTTTAAATTATACATTTACAGTAAAAAAATAATTAATTACAATATATTTTTTTATTGTAAATATAGAGTAATTTAATACTTTCATCGCTGTGTTATGAGGACAGACAGAGACTGGTTAGGACCCCCTCGGGCTTCAAATGTTTGGTCACAAAGAGCTCACACAACGAAAAAGTATTTTCAATTAATCAAATTTTGTTTGTTTAGAAATTTAACTTTATTTATAAATTTTTATTATTGTTTTTTATTTTGTTTGAAATTAAATATAATAATAATACCTTTTTTTTGACTGCAAGCGGTCGGCACCTATATTGAAGTTTAATGGTTACAATCACTATATTATTGGTAACAATACCGACAATAATAGCAATCAAATAATTGCTAAGCGAGAGGATAATGACTTAAATTCAGTTACACCTCAAACAATCGCAAGATATCATAAAGTTGTTATAAAAAACAACAATCGCGGGCCATGGAAACTACCGGAGCTACTAAACAAACGAAAACAACAAACTACCAGTGCTAAGGATGTTATTAACTTAGTTGATCACAAGCTGACCTCAACACCTAATCCACTGATAAAACAATTAGAAGTAAATGACGGACTTTTAGTAAATCGCTATATTGTTAATAGTGATGAGCACTGGGATGACGATCTGAAGCCCGATCCCGGTTTGTTTGGCATAAAGATAGCGGACACCAACAAAAACAATAGATTTGATGACAAAAAAGATAGAAATAGTAATAATGATAAACAATCGCCTGATATATCGGACACTTCAGTTGAGCGCACATTTATCCGTAATTTCCCGAAAATCAATTTGTCGGCCAAAGTAATGGACAGAAAGAATCTGAGAAACTTTAAGTTCAACTCTGATATCGATGTGATAGACCTGATGGAAGTGGACTCAGTTCTTCAAAGAAGAAGTTCTAGTGATTATGAAACAGAATCGACAACAGACTCGTTGTCATCTGATAGTATAGACCGAAGGCGTACGCGAAGTCCAACAGATGGACAACTAAACAATGGCAAAGAAAGTGGAAATAACACTACATTTGCACCGATTAAGATATTTGTATTTTTGAACCGCAATCGTGGCACAGGTAGTAGTAGTAGTAGTAGTATTAGTATTGGTGGTCAAAGTATAGCAAATGCTGTGAAACTTCAACCAAATATTTATAACAGAAATCCAAAGACACAAAAAGATACGACCATTGAGTTATACGCTGAGCCATCGATATCCATACGAAAAGCCAGCACTACTTCTACTGCTACTACTACTCCTTCGACAACAACTTCAACAACAACTACCACAACAACAACAACTCCAAAACCATTACCAATAACAACATCATTGCCTACCATTCCTTCGCCAACGCCATACTATAAGCCCATTAAACGAATGTTAAAAGATTTTGATTTAAATGAATTCATCGACACTGAAGACGATGATAGAGATAATACAATCCTAAGCACAACTATTACACCTACGAGTGACCCATCACTGGACACAACAACTCTGGACACGTTTACTCTGACATCGGCACCGGTAAACAGAAACTGGAACTTTGTTTGCGGCAAACGAAAAGGTTTTTACGCCGACATCGACAACGAGTGCCGATATTATTATCAGTGTTCAGTACGCGGCCGCCAGCGTTGGGAGTGTCCAGCGGGCACTCGGTTTAACCAACTGTCTTCAACATGCGATTGGATAGATAATGTCAATTGTCAGGCGTTCCGCGATTTGGTTAACGATAGGCTACCGATTGAACCGTTGACTTTTACTACTACTTCTGCCGGACTTAATGATGAAACTACGGGTTATACGACCGCTGAAAATATCTATAATATTAATACTCAATCTATGAGTACTAATACTATTACTACTTCTACACCGACGCCTACTCTCGATGAGGACGAAGAGTATGATTATGAAAATTAATTAATAATATATACATTTATGATATATATATCATATATTTTATCATAAATATTGTTATATAAGGTACAATATAAATATATATATATATATATATATATTGTTAGACATATTATAAATATTGTTTGATAATCAAAAATAAATAACAATTTATTAAACTACAAGTTTAGGGTTTAACATTTGTAAGTTTTTTTATAAAAAAATTAATTAATGTCAATAAATTAATAAATTACCTATATAATAATATATATACACTCYGTACACATTTTATATAAATATCACTTTTATATTTATATTATAATTATTTTTTCATATTATAATACAGTAAAATCTCTAGAGAAAATACTAAAAATAAATACAGTATTTTAGTACTTTACAATTTATATAAATAAAAATTTTATATTATTTATATAAACATATTTTAGTGGTTTTTTCTCCAAAATTATATTTAATATAAAAGGAGAGATTACTATTTGAAACTTTTGTATGTCTATTAATAAGCAAAAAAAATAACTTTTACTTATATTCAATATTTATTAATACTTTACTGTAAGTCATTAAGTATTTCGTTGACAACTAAAACCATAAAATTGTATTATTTTTTTTTTGATATCTCATTCAATAAAATTAATGTGAGTGTACTATAAGTATTATACTGTAGTATATAAAAGTAAAATATCATAATTTTTAAAAAGTAATACAATAAAAGTCTAGTTTTTGCAACAAAATACTATTATATTTATAAATATCATTCAAAAGAACAAATTATTTAATATCTCTTTAAAAATAATATTTAATTAGTTTTATTTTATATTCAAAAATCAAGTTTTTCAAATTATTGTTTACAAAAATAGATATATTTATAAATATATTATATTTTAGATGTTATTTTAGATTTAATATAATTGTTGTTTAAAAAATAAACAATAATTTATTTTGATATATTATACATTTTATTATGAACATAAAATTAATATTAATTATTGACCATAACTTATACGTAAATATCAAAAATATATTGCTCATAAACTTGACATAAATAAAACATTTAGTAAAACTTATTATTACTTTAAGATTTATGTATATATATATATATATATATATCTTTATATAATGTTTTGCATATTTAATTAATATGATAATATAGTAATTTTAGTTGAAAGCAATATATATTTATTTATATAATAGTAATTTTACTGACACATTATTATTAATTGCATTGCTATTTATTGTTTTAGTTCATATGATTTATGATAACAAATTTTATTGTCTTATAATAATCACTGTTTTAAAAATACTAATTAAATTATATGACATTTGGTGGTAAAAGTAGCAAAAATAAATATTTTTTGTTACTTGAAATACTTTTTTTTTATAATACAATGTGTATWCAATTATTAATAAAATTTGTTGTTATATCTTTGTTTTAAATATAAATATTATTTCAATTAATATATAAATTTGTTTTCAATAACAATTAGCATTTTTTATTTTTTTAAATATAAATAGTCTTTATAATTTTTTATAATATATTAAAATACCATTAATAATAAAAGCAATGCTATATTAAACATTATTTGCCATTATATGCAATATTTATTTATTTAATGACTTGTTAATTGTATAATTTATGACAATTAAGTTTAATGTTTCCATTATAATGACATTGTTTCTAAATTTATTAATATAGTTATTATACTTATATAATAACAATTTTAAATAGTAGTTATAGTTTTTAATTACAAAATAATTTCAATGTGCTTCAATAGTGTATTTGTATAAAAAAAAATAATACTGTAAGTATTGAACATAACTTAATAATGTTTTGGTTTAGACTATAAAATCTATGTTTAGTTTATACATATTGTTAACATGTATTAACATGTAATATTATTTAAAACTTAATGTTATTTGTATTTGTATATTTTATGTGATTTTTATAAACAATATTAACAAACATTCAATAGTTTACAACAAAAATATCCCATAAAAATATACATACATTGAATAAATATTGGCAATAGTTTCAGTTTAAATACCAATTTATATAATCTTTTTCAGTTTAAACAATTTTATGTGCAATTGAAATGTGAAATTTAAAGATAAATATTTTTTCGCAATTAATTTTTGTGAGTAATTTTGCATCATTTATGTGATCTTGAAATTTAAAAAAAATCTAGTTTTAATTAATATTAACTATTATTAATCATATTTTTATATTTTAACAAAATATAATGTGTATATATATGATATGGTTAATAATAATAATAATCTAAATATAACTTCAACAACAATAGTGACATTTACTATAATAAATGAATTATTGTCATCAACTTTATGGGACAATCAAACATCAATCGGTGATAACAGTGATGCAGTTATTGCCGATAATTATCAAGAGTTTCGCGATTTGTCTCGTTTTTGGATTCAACGTGTTTTGGTGCCCATCATTGCCGCCATCGGTATTGTTGGTAATGGTATTACAATAACAATAATGACCCGCAAACGGATGCGGTCGTCGACCAACTCCTATTTGGCCGCATTGTCCACATTTGATATGTTATATCTCGTGACCACTGTTTTTCTATCGCTATCCCATTATCCTACTGTCAAATACAACAATCGGTACTATTATTATTGGTTGTTGTGGCCGACGGCTGTCATGATATGTGACGCCTCATCCAACACATCCGTATGGCTGACCGTTGCGTTTACTATCGAAAGGTTTTTATAAAAAAATTAATTACAATTTTATTAATAAATAATATTAATTGAGATTTTTTAATGTTAACAGATATTATGTAGTGTTTAATCCCATCAAAGGAAAGATATTGTGCACCCCATCCCATACCCGAAAAATTATTAGTCTATTAGCTATCATATGTTTTTGCATAACATTTCCGACAGTTTTCGAGTGGAAACTATCGGATCAATTGTTAGCCGATTATGATATCAATAGCAGCGACAGTGATAACAACAACAATACTTTCGATGACAACCGGGATGTCATAACTGCCAGTGCTTTGGGACTTAACATAATCTATAAGACAATATATCATTACTTAACAGTCATATTATTCATATTTATGCCACTCGTCATTCTAGTCGTATTTAATATATTTCTCATACGTTCCTTACGGGTGACCCGTATTAGGAGGCGTACACTCATAAAAATGCCTCCAAAAGCTGTCTCCCATAAGTTTGGTTTGCGATCTATGTGTATGTACTTATTATCAGATTTTTAGTCAATTAAGCAATCAGAAATTTTAATTATAAACAAAGTATAATTATAATTTACATATTTATATTTGAGATAAAAATTTAATTTAGTATATAAAAAACAAATAATAACATAAATATGTTAAACTTTTAATATGCACTTATCTTATAAAAATTATTATATATATATATAATACGATATTATAAAATGACATTTTGTTAATATTAAATAATTGTAATATATTTTATTATAGTATCAAAAGGTGAACCTTCAACCAGTTATCAGGAGTTTCGCGTAACAGTGATGTTAATAGCAGTCATCATATTGTTTCTCGTATGCCAAACACCGACAGCCTGTGTATTGATCTATACAGCCATTTATGATGTGGACAGTCAACTACCCGACAAACAGTCACTAATCAGAGGCTTAGGCAACTTATTTAACTGTTTAGTGGCCGTCAACAGTGCCGGCAATTTTGTCTTATACTCATTATTTAGTCGACGATATCGGCAAACATTTAATTCGTTATTTTGTGTAAAATATTTTTTTAAACATAATAGAAAAAAATTAATACATTTTAGTCCATTAAAACTAAAAGTAATTAAAACAAATTTGCCGAATATTAATAGTACCAATAATAATAGTTAATATTCAAATAAAATTTTGTATTTATTATAAAATAAATAATTGATTCATATTTATATATTACATTTTTCATACAATTTTCATGTAATTCATATAATTTATTTTTGAATTATAAATTTTCATAAAATGTTTCATAAATTATTTTTTTGCAATTTAGTTTTACAATCTAAGATAGTGGCGATAATAGAAATAAATATTTAATTCATAATTTATGATCAATTAGATAGTTATTATGACATTAGTTGAGAATATCTACCTTTTTTAAAAAACACAATTTTACAGTATATGAGAAGCAATGCATCTGTAATTGTTATATAACTGTTAATTACATTTAAAGTACTCATAGTATGATTTTGTTTAAAAAAATATATAATAAAAATTTTGTAATTTAATTAATTTTATAAATTTTTATAAATTGATTACATAATATTAACGTAAGTGACTTAAATTATGCAAATAATATTTGCTATTATTTGTTTGCTTACAATTGTTGACTTTTTGTCAACACTTCCCGTCAAACAAGTAAACTCGTGTCCCGTCGGTAGCTATCAATGTAATGGTCAACAAAATCGGTGTATAAATCTGAGTCAGGTTTGTGACGGACGAGCGGATTGTCCCGAAGGTGAAGACGAAATGACTGGTTATTGTGGTCAACAAAACAGAGTAAATGCTGATTACGATAACTATAATCCGGGAAATAGTTACTTAAATGATGGCCAAGAGTTTGCTAAAAGATTTTTGGACGCAAAAAGCCGACAACTAATGGAGGAAATGGAAAAACAAAATCATTCGGGCATTAACTTCGGGTGCGGTGCAGGTATGCTATTGTTTCATACGGGGATTCATATTAAAAAAATCACACTAATCTTAATAAACACTATTTGTCATTAAAGGTCATTATCTATGTAATGGTACACTAAATATATGCATAAAATTAGATAAATTATGCGACAAAAGAATTGACTGTCCGCACAGTGATGACGAGGAAAGGGATCTTTGCAAACGATTGACTAAACCTCACACTAATAATGCAAATGATGATGAAGATAATGTCAAAGATTTTGTTGTGGATACTAATAGTTTTTCGGGATCGGGATTCATGTTTCATGTGGACAACCTTTTCATATTCAACTCAACTGTTAGACTGTTTGATCAAAACTCTGATAATATTGCATATAATAGTTCAACAAAATTAGTGTAAATAAAATGTTTACTTATAAATGCAATTTTAACGCGTTTATTGTTATTATATTTATAACTTGTTATTAATAATAAAAATAAATATAATAAAGATAAATATTTTTTATTTATATATAAATTTATGATTTATTTAGCAATTTATAGATTTACAATAAAATCAGTAAACAATTTTCAAGTGATTTGAAATCTGATATTATTTTCCATATTAATTTAATGGTCATTAGTTTTAAAATTATTAATTTTTATATTATAATCATACTTTACTAGTATATCATATTTCAGCACAAAAACATATTAACCAATATATCTAACAAATATATAGTTTAGTACAATTCAATATCAATTAAAAATATAGTCTATGTACTAAATTAGGTGACTTTAAGTCTATATAATTAGTTTCACAAACATCAAGTAACAAAAAAGTAATATTTTTAAATTAACAAATTATATCATATAAAGTACAATATTAATGCTAATAATTGTAATCAAATTATAAGTATAGATAACAAACCAAAAAAATGTGATTAATTTTGATTATATAGTATTCTACGTAAAAACAAATAACAAATAAAATTTAAATCTTATGGGAAACATAAGGTTTTACAACTTGTAAATTATATCATAAAAAAATTATTATTATTAGTACTGTATTTRCTTTTGGCTTCGTATAAGAGATAGACTTTTTCTCCTATAAGTCATAAATTAAAAAAAATATTTTTAGAGAAATCTTTTTTTGTCGACAAACACAATATGATTGACAAAAACATTGTCTTATTGTTGTTGTCTATTGTGGTATGTCTTCAACGGTACGCATCTGCCGTTCCCATTGAAGACGAGGAACAGCTCCGAAAGTATATGCATATGTTTCGAGTGGCCAAACGCGAGGCACCTGAAAATGCTACTGAAATACCGGTTGCATCAACGACTTACGATTGGGGCCAATGGACTAGTAGGCATCCGTCCCGTACAACATATGACTGGGGACAGTGGACAAGTACTAAACAGCAGCCGACGGGCACAGAGAGTACGACAGGATCGCCAACTGATGTAACAGAAGTACCAACTGTTGAGCCAACAACTGAAAGTCATCAGTACCGGTGCGCCGCTGGAAAGTATGGCTGTAAGGGAACTATTGGTTTGTGTATATCACTGGACCAGATATGCGACCAGCATATAGACTGTCCTCATGGTGATGATGAACAAGTTGATCGATGTTTTCATGGATTTAGACCCATTAGACGTAGGAAACATGTTAACAGTTTTGCGGGAACGGGATTCATGTTTGGTGTACGCAATTTGGTGGTCAACAAAGGCACAAATCTGAAAGCATTCAACCAATTTTCCGATAATGTGGTCCAAGCGGGCGATCAGAAAATTGCTTAAATTAAAATGTTTGTGTTATGTAATGTTTATAATTTGTCATATTTTTATTGCATTTTAATATTACAATAAATACTATAATAATTTTCATACAAAAAAATTGTTTATTCTTTTAATTTTATTTTTTGAGTTTAAAAATATTTAATTAATTATTTAGAAAACTACTATTAGTTATATCTATAGACAAAAATATATACAGTATATATTCTTATCAATTTAGATAAGTTTATTTATTTTCTAATATTAATGTTAGATAATTTATTATTTTTTTTAAAATTAACAGAAATTTTATGTCAAAATCTAATGCAATATTTTTATAGTTTAAGTTCATGTGATATAAGCACCTGTCTATTGTAATTCACCTAAACTCTATCAATACATATGCCAAGGGATGGTATTATACTCATTAGGAAAAACAATATCTGATTAGACAATCGTAAACATTATAACTATAACATATGATTATAAATAAAATAGCAAAGTATATATGTAAAGAACAAGAAATAATATTTATTAAAAAAACTAATTTTCAAATTAAGAAATTCATTTAATAATTAAAGCTATTGTTAACAAACAAAAAAACATGTTGTTTCAAATTACAGTAGTAGTAGTCATATTGTCAATCGGGAATATTGGATGCGCGCCCGCAGAACCCAAAGAGCCGACACCGGTATGCAATTCCGCACAATACATGTGCCAACACTCATCACCCGGTTTATTGAAAAGCCAGTGCATAGCTTTCGACGACATATGTAATGGAGTTAAAGACTGTGTGGACGGTGAGGACGAGGATAACGAAGTCTGTAAATCATCGGAACTGATAGACCTATTCCGTCATCACTCGCGAAGAGGTACGCTCAACGAGTTTGCCGGCACTGGCTTTGTATTCAATGTCGGGACACTTATTATTAGTAACGGTTCCCGGGCTCACCTGTTTGACCAACAGAGCAACAATATTGCACTTCAAAACAGTCAACAACACTTCACCAATCAGGACGACCCCAACAATAGTAATAGTAATGATAGCCATAATCAGGGCAATGATCAACAACAACAATATAATACTACTGCAAAATATTGATTGTTTTTAGTATCAAAATGAACTAAAATTATTATATAAAAAATTTTAATATCATTTACCGAATAATATAATATTTTAATGTTTTAATATTATATAATCTTAGAATTTATTTAATAAAATTAATATTGTTTGCAGTTATTTCATATTTTTTTTTAAAAATAAAACTATAATATAATAATATATTTAAATAAATAATTAAAAATAATTTTATTTTTATACTTTCAACTTAAAATCATGGGATGTAAAGTTGTTTATTTTAAAATTTATTATAGTTAATTAATAGCATATTTATAAATTTGTTGCTATAAATAATTATTTAAAGTAAAACCTTTTTACTATATTTATTGTGAAATATTTAAACAATGATAATTTGATAATTATTGCATTATTACAGTATTACAGTATTATGTGATAATGAACTCTAAATTTTATTATATGGTTTGAATTGTAGTTATAAATTATAGCATTGCATATCTGAGATTTATTATATAAATTATTAAATATAATTTCATTTTCTACATCTGATTGCAAACAATAAATACTCAGTAATACAGTAATAATTATAAATTAAATATAATATAACAAATTTATACCATAAATATTTATTTTTTATTTATTTGTTTCTTTTTTAATAATATAAAGTACAATATTATTGCATAAAACCTAATCTATTATAATATATCTTTTTTTATTAAATACAGTAGTTGTTAATACATAGTAATATAATAAATATAATTATATCATAAATGTGTGTGAACTTAAATAATTAGTATTAAATGACAATAACAACAATACAGCAGTTATTACATAAACTAAATGAAAACAAATATTTGTCACTCAATTTCATGTTTAAACAATTATAATAATCAAAATAATTTGTTGTCTATGACTTTGAATTCATATAAAAGTCTGATTAAAAACTGATAACAAAATTAATTGATCATAAGTTTCATCAACAAGGATGAGATTTTTAGCATATGTTTTTTTAAAAATATAGTTAATTAGCAATAATTATACTTAATTTAAAATATTATTATCTTTAAAGTATATTTTATGCTTTAGTACAAATTTATATAAATATATTTATCAAATTAATAGTTTTTGACCAATTATTATATTTTGTGATAATTTATTAATACAAAATTGAAATTAATAATATATTGTTTAACATTTATAAAATAAGTTTAAAGTTAATTTTCAAAGAGAGAAAAACTGTCACAAAGAAAATAAATATGTTTTACAAGACAATCATCCTATGTATGGCTCTGGGCTACTGTATGTGTGCCCCAACCGACAAATCCTATGATACCACCGATGACGGTAACCTTGGCTGTCGACGCTCTGAATACTCGTGTAAGTCGACAACAACAGTCCGTAACGTTTGCATTTCAATTGACAAGTTATGTGACGGCGCTAAGGACTGCCCGGACGGTGAAGATGAAGAAAACAATCTCTGTTTGTCACCAGAGATCAGGGATCAGATTATTGGTCGCCGACAAGAGGATGGCAGCTATAATGACTTTGCCGGAACAGGTTTTATGTTTAGCATCGGTAATCTGGTAATCAGTCAGGGATCTAATGTCAAACTGTTTGACCAACAATCCGATAACATTGCCCTACAAAATGCTAAACAAGAGATTGTTAATAATGGCAATAGTAGTCAACAACAGGATCAGCCTCACCAACAGCCACACAAGCTATACTAATCTTATGACTGTTTTTATTTTAATATAAATTTGTTATAATATTTTGTTAAATGTGACAAAAAATACAAATAAATTATTTAACATCGTTTAAATTTACAGTATTTTCATTATTATATTGTATTGTCTTTAAATGATAAAAATAATTATAATTATTTTTTTATAATTAACTAAAAAATATTATAGATAATATAATATCGATTTATGAAAATTATTAAATTACTATTGTAATATTATATTTCTAATAAAATAAAGCACTAATAAATAAAATAATAATGTAATTAATTATTATAAAGAAATTATTTAATATGACACTGTATACTGTATTACTGACACATTTTATGTTAGAAATAAATATATTTTGCATATTAAATATCATTAAATATTTTTTAATTTATAAAGTTAGTAAATACTATACATTTATGCATATGTAAATTATATCCTAATATTAATAACAATAATAATAAAAATAATTTTTAAAAATAAAATTATTTAAATTAAATATTATTATTAAATGTCATTGAAGATTGTATTGAACTTTATTGTGCCGATAGTTTGTATGAATTCACACGTTCATTGGCAACATTACACAAATGTAACGGTAGATAATTGTGGTCTACGGCAGCAATTGCATGAATCAACTGATCGACCGTGTTTTAGATGGCACTCATACAGTGGATCCGAAATACATAATGGACGGGAGGCTCAGCCATATGAAGTGCCGTGGATTGTCTTTATTAATGTAAATGACAGGTAGTTTTTTTGTATTAAAAATATAGTAATACTGGAAGTAAATCAAATTGATTATTTTCAAATATAATTTTTAACATTAGAATTTTTTTATATTAATTAAAAATTTGTTTTAAAAGTTCAATTGGTACCGGTGTCATAATAAATCAGCGTTGGGTGCTAACGGCAGCGCATGTTATTAAGTATTGATTCAGTATTACTATTAGATTATATGATTTTTTTATGTAAAAATTATGACTAAAATCTATGAAATTATAGGATAAATAATAATATTATTAAAAAAATATATAGAAATTTTATTTACTAATAAAGACTAATAAAGAGTTATTATAATTTTTTTATTAAAAATAGGATTGATTTTGATACAGATATTAACAGTACATTGATATATGTGGTTCCCGGTGCCAAAAGTATTTGGCAAAACAGCAATAAATATTTGGTGGACAGCTATTATGTCCATCCATTGTATCGGCAGATAACCGAAGGCGACAAAACTGACTACGATATGGCACTGATTAAGTTGAAACGGGACATACCATTGAACAGTACGCTAAATGCTATTTGTTTGCCCAACGCTAACATCACTAACAAAGCTAATGAGTACGCATTGTTCAGCGGTTACGGTATGGTTAACAATGTGGACACTCCGATGACTTATAAGATCGGATGGACTAAAATATTTCCAGTTAGTTATGACCAAAATGATGGATATGGCCGATGGATTTGGTTTAAAAGATATCCGATGACTAACGGATCTATCATTTGTTTGGTTAGTTTTTTTCAATTACTATAATCATAATGTTTTGTTTTTTAAAAAAATAATATTTGTCAACTTTTTTAGTTAATCTGAAAAATCTATTAAAATTAAATAATATGTTTTTTTGAACAAAAATTAATTAACATTTGAGGAAATATTGGTACTATTTATTACAAATTAAATTATTTATTTTTATAACCAGGGTGATTCAGGTGGTCCAATGTATCAAATTATTTATGAACGAGCAATATTAATTGGCATTGCAGCTAATTTGGATATTTTTAATACAACATGTGATAATACTTTACCCGAAAATACCAAAATTAATTTTATGAGAGTATCCATGTTTATTGATTGGATAGTCTATATAATTACTAATAAATAGTTGTCTTCTATACTACCCATAAATATTATATATAAATTTATTAATTAATTACTTATATTGCAAAAAGAATATCTCATTATTTACACAATAAGATATATATATGTACTATTATTATGCTTTATAAATAGATTTAATTATTTACATTATTTTAAATTAGTAATAAAATTATATATCATATTCGTTTAACTAATTAATCGGTAATAAAAGATATATTCTAATATTACTGTATATTTTATAAGTTTAATATATATTATAAATAAGTTTGAAGTAATCTACAGTATATTTTTAGCATTATTTTTAACAGTAATTTTAACATTAACACAAATATTACTGTAATAATCATATTGTTGTGGTTGTAGTTGAAAGGGATCGGTTGTCTAATAAACAACTACGGTATCATAATCAACTGATATAATGATCACTATCATTATACAGATCTAAATAGGCCAGGGATCGATCCGTAGTACTATTGATAACTTCTATTACTATTGGAAGGCCAGTGAAATGGTAGTCTTGAAGTTTAGCCATATATTAGATATCGATCCAGTAATTTAAACAGTTTCAATATAATTACTTTATTATAACAGAATTTAAATGATATTTATGGATAGTGGGACTATCAGAGCACATGGATATTATGTATAATGGAGATGGTATGAATGGCACTGAAGGCCGGTATGTACTGACTGGGCAGTGACTGTGACTGAAGTGAAAGTGTAAGAGAGAGAGTAGACTATGAATATATTTATACTGTATATGTATAACGAGTAGCTATTGGTATGTATGTGAGGTCAGTGATCGATCAACTGGTGCTATGAAGACAACCATTGAATTAGGTAGGTATTGATCGATCAAATCGATCAACAATTCAAAGAAAAAAGGATTTAAATTAAAATCATAAGTACAAAAGATTAAAAATATTATAATTAAATTAAATATAAAATGAATATAGCATATAATCACAGAATAAATACAGAATTTAGCAAAATATTACGATTGACATTAAAAAAMTAGTAATTATTTATATACTAAATTTAATTTATTTATATAACTTATATACTGTATTAAGTAATTAAATTAATATAGTGAATATAGCATATGAAAATGACAACACAATTAATTATAAAAGATCATTATCTTATTACACAATTTAGAAAATTTTATTATTAACATTAGTAAAAAATAATAAAATTTATTTAATAATGTTGYTCTTCATTTAATAAAATATTTGACTATATTTTTGTAATGTATTAAAAATTATTTATTTTAAAAAATAAGTAAATATGAATACTTTATTTGACCCATCACAAAAATTGTCAAATAATTTGATTATACGGACAGCCGGTACACATTTATATAGATATGGCATATCATATCGTAATGTTAGACATATTAACCGACATTACATACATAATCCATATTTCAATTTATTAATTATCATTATATATGTGTTTCGTTGTTTTATATCAATAAACATTGCATCCAATGATGACAGTGTTTACCTATTGTTGGGCGACTTTCCATATTTTATTGGTGCTAAATATCACATAAATATATATGTTATTATTTTGGGTACTTATGTATTAGGCTTACAAATTGTATACTATTTATATGAAAACATCACTATTTCACCAGTATTTCAGTTATTATTTGATGTGATATCCGGATTATTATCACCTAAACGTATTGGTTTAATAAATCATAACGATATTATAAAACTATTGGAAATTTCCAAATATTTATTTAATTATGCTAAATTATTTGTATTGTCATTTCCATTGTGTGCATTTATATTTAATTTTATTGTTTTATTTATTTGCATTAATAATTGCTATCAAAGTTTTATATTTTATATTTTAACTATATTAACATGGTTAATTATATGTATATTATGTGCATATATATTGGGAAACTATTTTTTCTATAATATAATCTATGTTTTTATCATAATATACTATTGTCAAATCAAAGTTAAATATATAAATAGTATAATCAAAATGGAGTCAATAAATTATAGAAAATATCAAACAAACAAAATATTACATTTATTAAAACAGATTAACAGTTTTCACAAAGAGATAACTAAAATCAATAGTGAATTGTGGTCACAATTTATGCTAATTTTTATTTTTACAAATATATCATTTATAACATTCACAATCTATATTATAGTGTTTGTTTCAATGAATATTATAATGAAAATAGCGTTTAGTTATTGTGCCCTAATATTTCTGATATTATTTGTTTTAGTATTGAATTTGGCAGCAAATATTGCAAAACAAATTAATATAAGCCATAAATTATTAAATAATTTAATGTTTAAACAATATAATATTTCCTTGCAATATAAAATTAAAGTAATGTATTTTATAATTAGAAAATATTAATAAAATTATAGAATAATAATTAATTTTTAAATTCATTATTTATTTTTTTATAGTTATTAACAACAATTGAAAAAACAAGCGAAAATACTATTGGATTTTATTGTTTCACATATTTCATCATTAATTACAAGAAGCTGTATGAGGTTAGTATACAATAATTAATATAATAAGTACCGATAATTTAAATTAATATTTATTATATTATTTGTTTTATTATAGATCATTGTCTTTATGATTATGTTTTTCTTGAAGATTATTCAAATTTCATTATAAAAATAAATAAATAAAATTTATTACTTAACTATATTTTATCTTATATATTTATACTTTAATTATATAATTACATTATTAATATTAAAATTAACGAAAATTATTAATTAAATTTCTGATTTTTGTTGAATCCACGAACGATATGCTGCGACACTCATATAAATATCGGGATTACCGTTAGCACAGGGACGGGGATTAGCAGATAACACACCAATTAAATTTCCATTAGCTACTAGTGGACCACCAGAATCACCCTGGATGTTTTATAATTAAAAATCAAAATATTAATATATATACATATTGTATTGTTTATTAATGACAGATTAATTAACATCTAAACAATAATTGTAATCATACTGTACTAACAATACAGGTTCCGCTGTTGGTATTTACTGAGCAAATATTATTGTCTGATATTTTTAACTGTTTGTAAAGATTTTCACATTTATTCAAATTGTAAATAAATTCATTCAGATATTGTAATTGTTGTGTCGGATGAATATCTGTTGCAGAACTGGTACCCCAACCGCTAATAGTGACCGACGTTCCGTCGGGAACTGGACTGTCGATCAACGAAATCGATTGAATAGTATTACTGTATTCAAATGGTTGATCCAATCTAACCAATGCTATATCGTTGACAATTTGATCGGACGGATCATAGTTATCGTGTTGTATTATTTGACTGGCTTTACGGATAACACCATCATTACTATGAAATAGTGTCCGACCAGCTATTACTAGTATATTGTTTTGAGGTTTCCTAAAATAAACAACAAAATCATAAAATATTATAATAATTTATCAATCAATAAAATTATTGAAAAATAATGACTTGAATTACTTATCAAAACAATTAGAAGCAGTGAGAATCCAATCGGGACTTATGATAGATCCGCCGCAATAGAAATATTTATTATTATTTATATATATTTCTATTAATACCTGATATGGAAATTGACTGATATCTGCGGGATTTCCGCCGATAATCTTTGGCTTAATTTCTATCCGCGAACAACAATATTGTCCAATAAAATAATTAACACAAATAACAACAAAAGCAGTTATTGATGTTTTAAAAAACATTTAAAATAATTTAATATTCCTATATATATATATAACTGTTACAATGGTTACAGTAATGCTTTGACAATTTACAAATAACAACAATTATTATTACAATAAAATAAAATAAAAACCTCTTTTTATATATGTTATTATATTAGTTAACAAATTGCATTATTAACAAAACCAGGGTTGCGAAAGGTTTTCGATCTCAGGGGGGGGGGGTATAGGGTGGGGTAAAATGTCAAAATTTTTGAAAAAGCTTGGGGGGTATAGGGGGAGTGAACAATTTTTATTGCATTTTTAAACGACAATTTTTCCCAAATTTGAGTAAATTCCCAATAAATTCCCAATAAATTCCCAATAAATTCCCAATAAATTCCCAATAAATTCCCAATAAATTCCCACTAAATTCCCACTAAATTCCCATTAAATTCCCACTAAATTCCCACTAAATTCCCATTAAATTCCCACTAAATTCCCATTAAATTCCCATTAAATTCCCATTAAATTCCCATTAAATTCTTCATAAATTCTCACATAAATTTCTTAAAAAAGGAAAATATTCCAACTTAATTTCTTAAGACTCAAAATATATTTTCAATATTATTTTTACAATATTAAAAAATGAAATTTTACATAATATATATAAGATAAAAACAATTACTATAATTACTTGTCTACTATTTAATTAATTATTTACAATGTTGTTAAAATTAATGATATTGTAGTGAATTTATTGTCTTAAAAAATTAAATTGTAATTTAGTTAATTTAATTAGTAATTATTAAAAAATCTGAAAAATACAGATCAATTTGTTTATTAAGTAGCATAAACAATTATTATAAATTTATAAAATAAAAACATCAATATTTTTTTGATAATTGGAGGGAATTTATTAAGGGACTATCCACCCTTGAAATGCCCCAACTCTAAATAGTTTTTTTAGTACTTAACAAATTTATATTTATTTATTTTCTAAAGATAAGCTATTTATTTATATTAAAACTCAATTAGTATTTATATTTTTGTTTAATATTAAATTTTACATAAATGAAAAAAATTTCTTGAAAATTGGTGGGAATTTATTAGGGAACTAGTAGAGTGCCCCAACTGGTGTAAATAATGTTAAATTGATGTAATTAAGTATTTTTATCTATTTATTTTGTTAAGATAAGCTATTTATTTATATTAAAACTTAATAAAGTATTTATATTTTTATTTAATTTTAAACTTTACACTAATCAAAAAAATTTTCGGCGCCTKCGGCGCCGAAAATAGGTAGGTGGCCCCCTAACTTTTTGGCTTTAGGCCAGGGGGGGGTAAAACCTAAAAATCTCGACCTCAGGAGGGGGGGTAAGATGGCCTTACTCCCCCCTTTCGCAACCCTGAACAAAACAATATTTTATTATTAATGAAAGTAATTATTTATAGTGTTTTTTCTATATTATTGATTTTTACATTTAATAATATTGCATAGTAATAATTTTTAATTTATTAAAATATTTTAAAAAATACTTTTTTTTAAATGAATAAAAAGTAATTTTACTAACAGTTGATTATAATTTATAAATACTAAACTATTTTTTACTTTGAAATATTAATTAATTGTTTAGTCATTAATAGAGCATTTATTTCACATATAAATTATATTTTTAGTGATTAAAGATATTAAGAAAATAATTAGACATATTATAACCAATTGACTAAAAACTTATTTTTATGTTAAAAGTTTTTGTCACATAAAAACACATTTTAAAAGATAGTGATATATTATCAAATATAAGGACATATTTGCATATAACTGTAAAATAATGCTTTATAATAGTAAAATTGCATTTATCTTATATGTATAGATATATTCAATTTAATAAAAAATATATAATAAATATAATAACAAGTAGATTTTATGTATACAATATTATTATTATTTGTTAATTTCTGCAAATAACAAGCAATAGTAAATTCACAATAGAAGTGAAAACATTGTTTCCATTGATTTTAATAATAATTGTAGTTTTGAAGTATAATATCAAATGAGTTGATTATTCGGTCGTTAATAACAATGAAATGAATTTAAAAATAAATTAATTATAATTTATGTGTTTTTATATAAGTATTATTATTATTTTATCATTAATTTTTAAAAAGAAATAATTTAAATTTTTAGAAATTATAACAACATATTTTGACTTTTTTAAACAAATATTAAATTAAATAAAACAACAATTTTAGTAACATATGTCTAAAGTCTCTGTCATTATAGTATTAAAATTGACTGTTAATTGAAATTAAGAAAATAGTTAAATTGAATTTAATTTAATTATACTATGAACTATAATTGACAAAATAGACAAATATAATAATTAAAATTTTTAAAAATATTTATAAATCTCTGATATTAAGTCTGATATTAAGTGCACAATTGTTTTCAAGTCAATTAATTTGTTAAAAATTAATAATTATAAATTGCAATTACCGGTAATATATTTTAGTTGCATTTGATAGTATCAAAATTATAAAATAATAATTCCAAGTTTATTAAATATTTTATTTTAAAACTTATTATACAGTACTGTATATTTTATAAGATTAGAAATATAATAATTTAAACGACAATTCAAATTAAATTAATAATTAATAATTAATAATCTAAATTTTCTTTGATCCACCAATGATATGAATGGACATTCATAAATATATCTGCTTTACCGTTACCACAGGGACGGGGACCGGCAGCTAACACTCCAATTAGACGATTATTGATGGTTAGTGGACTACCAGAATCACCCTGGTTGTTTGTAATTTCATTAAAATAAAAAACATTAAAATATAAAGTAGATTAATATATATATATAATGTATATATTAATAATATACTATATGTTTACATAACAAACAATAAAACAAATTGTAATCAATACTAACAAGACATGTTCCTTTGTAATCATTTCCGACACAAATATTATTTTGTGAAAATTTTAAATCTGGATATTGTTTTTTGCAATGATTCAAACTGATGGTTGTTTGAGACAAATATTGTAATTGATTTGATGGTTGATTACTATCAGTTGAAAAAGCTCCCCAACCGCTAACAATTGGATGAATACCTTTGGAAATATACTGATCCCAAAATTTAATTGTACGAATTGTTTGACTTTCTTGAAACGGTTCATCCAACCGAATCAATGCAATATTATTGACAATTTTTTCGCCCGGTTCATAGTCTTCATGAATTATTATTTGTCTGACATAACGATAGACACCCCCAGTATGAAACAGTGTCCGACCAGCTATGATCAGTATATTGTCTTGAGGTTTGCTAAAACAAACAATCAGAAGATAATTTAATTTTTAATAATGTTTTTTTTAAAACAAATAAACTCAAATAATGATATACTCTTTGAAACAATCAGCAGCAGTGATAACCCAATCATATCTTATGAGAGATCCGCTACAATATGCAAATATTTTGTCATTTTTAAATATCTGTATTAACACCTGATATGGAAATTGACTGATATCTGCGGGACTTCCGCCGATAATTTTCGACTCAGTTTCTACTTCTGAACAACAATATTGTCCAATAAAATAATTTAAACAACAAATTATTGCAAAAACAGTTACCGATGTTTTTGTAAACATATTGAATACAATATACTACAAGTATAATACTGTATGTTATTAAATAATTTATATTATGTTATTTATTCAATTATTTAACTAACTATAAAATTAACAGCTTTTTATAACAATTCAGATAAAGTCTACACAATTACCGTTCATATAAATTGTCAAACATATGTGTTGTTTTTGATAATCATTGAATTCAATTGAACTACAATTGGATTTTCTTACTGAACGCCAATAGTAAAACATTACTTAATTTTTTTCATTTTAAATAATACCAAAACATTTTACTACTTTATTGTTATCATTTATATAATCACATATTTTTTTAACAATTATTTAATTAATTGTATAATTGTGTATACAATGTGAAAATTATAACTAAAATAAAATATACAACATATTGTTATTTTTGTATAAATAACACTCAAATATAAGTTGTATAAATACAATATTATTGAATATTTTTGGGAAATAAATATAAAATATTTAATAAACTTAACACTAAACTAAATAAAAATTAATATTTTTGAAATTTTTACATTATCATTTGTAATTTTTAAAAATTTAATCATGTGTAAGTATAAATATAGATTTTAAACTTGAAAAATTTTGTATTTATATAATAATTTTAATACAGTATATGTTGCAATAGTTGCAATTTTTACTATTAAATATTAACAATATTAAAACAGTTTAATACATTAGCATTACAAACAATATTAAACTCATTACATGTTTATAATTCATTTTGGAGTTATAAAGCGATCAGTGAGAGGGGACATATTTTTTAAAATATATTTTTGTTTTTATTATACATATTTTATTTTATTTATTAATTTACAGTTTCTATGCATTAAAATATTTTTTTTTCATAATTAAAGATATAAAATTAATAAACTTTAAATTTACAGTTTTTTACGGCAACAATTTATATAATTTAATTATTGATAATTTTAAGATTATGTTTGCGGAGCAGATCCACACTTTCTTAAAAACATCTATTGATAATTATAATATCACAAAAAAAATTTGATGACAATTGATCCCAGGGACGGATGTTTTTTGGGGGTCAAAGTTTGATTTTTCTTATATACCTCCCATTATAATCAAAATTTATTTTATTTTATAACTATAATATTATTGGCCCGATTGATATAAATTTAATATATATATATGTAAAATTATATTATATATTAAAATATTAATTTCAAAAATTTGCTTAACCGCCCCTGCTACTTTACTGTAATTATTATGAATATATTGTATTATATACTTTATATAATACAATATTTATTGAAATTTGAATAATTTATATTTTAAAAACGTATATAAAAATTCCCAAAATATTGGTTCACTATTCCTATCAAATTCTCTTATCTCCCATTCTTTGTGTTTGATTTGTTGTAGTTTTTGTTCAAACTCTATATCATTAGTAAAAATTTTACCATCAATTGCCCACTCATTGTATTGTTGTATGATCTGAGCACAGGTGGGTCTTGTATTATACTTGGGTCGTGTCGTTTGATTAATAATATCATATAGTTTTATATAACTATTGAACCAATCGTGTGATAAATATTTGTTTCGTGAACTATATAGACATAAATATTGCATTTTAATTATACTTATAATAATAAAAATATAAATTAATTTTAATATATAAATAAACGCAAATATATACCAATTTATATTTATTTCAAACAAATCTTCAATAGTAACACCAATACTAAAGATATCTGATTTAGTATTATATTTATGTCGATAAACTTCAGGTGCCATATATTTAGGAGTTCCCAAACCATTTGTATGATAACATGTTTGTTCAAATTGTTTGTGAGCTGTCATTAATCCTAAATCTCCTAATTTAATGAACCGTCCGTTTCTAAAATCATTGGATATCAATATATTGTCGGGTTTGAGATCCCGATGAATGAACGGTGGATTCAATTCATGCAAATATTGGACACATTCTAACATTTCTAATAGTATTTCACACGTAATGTAATATTCAATACAATTCATTGGTTCAGCCGATTGTCTATCAAATACCTGTCGTTTCAATTTGATTACCTCTTTAAGACTCATTATACAAAAATCCATTGAAATATATAGTGTGTTATAATAAGACCAAATTCCGTGATATTTGATTAAAAAATGTGAATTTATTTTCGACACTTTTTCAATTTCTTCCATATATGTAATGTTAATTGTCTCCATATCTATTAAAACATATTAAAAACTATTAATAATTTATTTTAATTTGTTTATTATTATTATTATTTTTGTTTCTAGATATAAGTTACCCAATGTTGTGATTATTTTTATAGCTTCAATACATTTATCCAATTTGTGTCTGCATTTACTGTATATACCGATCCAAAAGCTCCCGAACCCAATAGCCGTAACTCATCGTAACAAATATAATATGTATTATATTTTTTATCGTCTATTATTTAAATATTTCATATTAATTATAAACATTATATTAATCTTAATACAAACCGTCATCTAATTTACTAAACTCATTAAATTCGTCTTTAATTTTATTGAAAAATATTTCAATGTTTTCAAGTATTTCATCAGTAAATTCATTTAATGCATACGTTTTGTGTGTTATATTGTATTTTTTGATACAATAATCAAAATAATTACATGCATTTGATTGAATTTTTTATCATCAATTAATATAAAAACAAAATCACTGACTAAACAAACAAATGATCTATCGTTATATTTATTACATTTAATTGACTGAATATTTTCAAATTGTTTACAATTTCCCAATAACTTTGGTATCATTTGTATATCCAGTTCATGACTTTTATTGATATATTCGCCACAAAAATATATTTGATTTTTATGATTACTAATGAAATATGTTTTTCCAGAACCAGATTGTATTGATGTAATGCCAGTTAAATTGATTACCAGTTGTGGTAAAAATATTGTCATATCAGTACAGTTAAGACCCAATTGTTTTCTACGATTTTCACCCCAACTAAACACCTGTCCATCACTTGTCACTGCAAATGACGAGTTATCGGAACAGTGAACAGATTTTATATAATAGTAATTATTATTAGTATTGAATTTAATCTTTTCGGGTGCAGTGATGGTCTCGCAAGTGGTGTTTCGGCTACCGATTTGTGACAACTCATTGTTGCCCCAACCATACACTTCATTATTATGGGTCAACACTAACGTATGATATGAACCACAGTTTACATCAAACATTAAGTCGTTGTTTTCATTGATTTGTATAATCATTGGTCGTACAAATTGGTCACTAATCAATCCAATACCTAACTGTCCGTATCTATTACARCCACAACTATACAGACAATTATCCTTACTTTGAAAGATTAKAAATTCAATTCCGTTTAAGAAATTGATAATACCTTTGTGTCTCAACTCTTTGATTTCTTGTGGTTCAGTCACCCACTGGTTGTGTCCAAAACCCAGTGATCCGTAACCATTAGCACCCAATCCGTAGACCAAATCGTCGTGTGTGACAAACAACATATTAATACCCAAACTGTCGTCAAACACATAAAATTTATTAATCAAATTAATCCAATCGTTTGGTTTTATCAGTAGTGTCTCATTTGTTGTATTTTCTGACATATTATTAAATTATTATTTTAAAATAAATATTTTAGAAAATAAAAAAGCCATTTAAAATCTATTCAAATTTCTAATTTAATAAATCTATTTTAAATAAATTATAACTCAAATATATAATTTCTCAATTTTGAAAAAGCAGTAAAAAATTATTATATAGTTTGTTATCAATAATTTATAGCACAATAAGTTGTTATCTTTAATAAAATAATTACGAAAATACTTTTATTATATAAGTTTTATTATAGCAACTATATTACAAAATATAATACTGATATTTTTAATAGTAAGTTAAATAAAATTCTAGCAAAAAAATTATTATTTATTATCGTAAATCACAACAATTACAAATGGTATTATAAAAAAATATAAATAAAAATACTATAATAGTTGTAAATACAAAATTTAGTACCCAATGAACGAAACCATATAAAGTTTTATTGCAATAGTTGTCATCAGTTTTGTCAGATAAATTATATTTGCCATTAAATACATAAATACACCCTATATAGTAGTAATTATAAAAATTATTTTTTTAAACATATTATTCAAATAAAATAACAATAAAAAAAACTTACATATACTTAATGTTATAAATATAATCAATGATAACATACTTTCGATAGATATGATAATTAATTTTATTATACGATTTTTACTAAACTTTTGTCGACATAAATCTATGATTAACGCTATAATACTTAGTGAACCGGTAGTTATCATAATTTTTGGTAACACAGGTGCAAATGGACAGTCATTATAATGAATAGATGCTTGAAATTGTCAATAATATACAATAGTATTATTAGTAAATGTATTTATTATATATTATTAAGTATAAAAAAAATATTTATACCAATTATTATACAACATAAACACAAAATGTTTCCAAATATAAATACAATTAATCCATAATGATATGAAACTAAAGTAAATTAAAAAATAAAACCAATTAGATTTAATAATAATTAAAACTTAATGTTGTTTTAATGTAACATTTTGTTGTTGATTGTGTAGCTCTATTCACTCGAATTACACCACTTTCCTCATTATTACATCCCTTTCCTGAAGTACAATCAGTTGAGTTAGCATTTAAGGCCAATTCATAGTCATTGTTAGCGATATTGTAATTAGACATTAATTAACTTAATTTGTATTATTAGTTAATTAACAACAACAACAACAACAATACTTTATATAACAACTAAATATTAAGTAATTTATTTACAATATTTGTTAGCAATTATTATTATATTATGTTGTTTATTTACGGTATAATAATAATATATATTATTGTAATATACGCAAATAAAAAAATATACTGTAATTTAGTAACTGTACATGGTTACCTTATCTAAATGTTGATATTGATAAATAATATCACATATATAAAGTGATATTGTATTTATTTTTATTATATGATAGTATTTTTAGTATATTATTATAATAAATTACAACAAATGAATTCAATTTATTATTACATTTATTAGTATTAATTTAACAATAATAAAATATATCTATGATTAAAAATAATATCGCGAAGTTTTAATACTGTATAAATTTTTCATTATAGAGTATTATATATATTAATAATATATACATATATGGATTTTTTTATAGCAAATAAATAAGCAAAATAAAAGATTAAATTTTATATAATTCAATAATACAAAAATAATAATAACTTTATGACATGTAATTCTAATATGTTATCCAAAAATAAATTGTTAATTGATTTTATATAAATGATAATTTAATAACAAAGTATCATATTTTAATGTAATAGTTTGTACTTTTCATTGCTTATAATAATAATATTATTATTAAAATAAATAGAACATTGAAGTTATATTTAGATTAAAAGATTATTGGATATAATTATTATTTTAATTATACCAATTAAATAAAACTAATATTTAACATCTGAAAATAAAAATAAATTAAATTAAATATCATATAATCAATATAAACATTTTATAAATATAATTTATTCATTAGATATGTATACATTTTTATGAGTTTTATAAGCATATGAATAGATATTAAACTATTATATTAATTTAAATGTTTTTATTGTGTGACCATAAAAATGCAAATAATTTTAATTAAAAATAACCAAAATATAATACTGTATAGTATGTAGTCTACTACTAGTAGATCATAATATAATATCATACTTTAGAGATATAAGTACAATATGAGTCATAAAAATAAAACTAATATAAATATCCAAATAAACTTTTAAATAGTAAAGAAAATCAACTATAACTATATTTAATCTACATATATTATTTAACTAAATGATTAATATATTAAAATATTTATATATTATAAATTATATTTGTGAATTTAAATATGAATAAATTGAATATATTAGAAAAATTGCCAAATAATTTGATAATACTGAAAGCCGGTACTCATTTATATAGATATGGCATTTCGTATCGTAATGTTAGACATATTAACCGACATTACATACATAATCCATATTTCAATCTCTTAATTATCATTATATATGTGTTTCGTTGTTTTATATCCATAATCATTGAATCCAATGATGACAGTGTTTATCTATGGTTGGGTGACTTTCCCTACTTTTTTGGTGCTAAATATCACATCAATCTATACATTATTATAGTTGGTTTTTATGTAATGTKTACACAGTTTATGTATTATTTGTTTGAAGATCTAACTGTAAGACCTGTATGTCAGCAACTGTTTGATATGATGTCTGGAGTGGTGTCACCTAAAAGTATTGGATTAACTAATGTTTATGACATTAAAAAATTGCTGAATATATCAGAAAATTATTTAAATATTCCAGATTATTCATATTAACATTTCCTTTAATGGCATTTAGTTTTAATTGTTATTTATTATATATTTATATTGATATATGTATTGAAAGCTGTCATGATAACATTTTAATTCATATATTAATAATACTATCATGGTCAGTTATATGTCAATTATGTGCATATGTACTTGGCAATTATTTTTTCTATCAGATAATTTATATCTATATCATATTAAAATATTGTAAACTCAAAAATAGAAGTTTTAACATTAAAATTAAAACTAATTCAGATAATTGTTATAAATATAATATCAATAAGTTATTACAGTTTTTATCGCAAATCAATGACAATCATAGAGAGATAACTAAAATTAATGCTGAATTGTGGTCAAAATTTATGCTTATTTTTATTGTCACAAATATAGCATTTATAACATTTACAATMTATATTATAGTGTTTGTCTCAATGAATACAATTATTAAAAGCATTTTCACTTATAGTGCGATAATATTTCTAATGATTTTTATTATAATATTAAATTTGTCGTCTAATATAGTGAAAGAGTTATCTATTAGTTATAAATTATTAAATACTCTGATGATTACACAAACTGATATATCAATAAACTATAAAATTAAAGTATGATATTATTTATTTAAATTTTTWWAAATCTTTAATTTACTAACATTTTTTATACTGTAGTTACTGTCACTAATTGAAAAAGTCAGTAAAAATACAATTGGTTTTTATTGTTCATCTATATTTATAATGAATTATTGGTACTTTTATGAGGTAACTATTAATATTTAATAATTTTAGCTATAATTTATTTATATTACTTTRTGATAATCATATAAATTAATATAATTAAAAATATAATTAATGAATTTGAGATAATATATTTGAATTTTGATTTTATTTTAGATTATTTCAATAATGGTGTTGTGCTTCTTAAAAATTGTTCAAATATCATAATACAGTAATTTTATATCAATTTTTGTATTATTGTAAAAATACATGTTTTAAATAACATTTATAAAATTAATCATTTATTATTATTATTATTAAATTAATTAATGTAACTACTCTAAGTAAATTAATTATTATTAGATAATATTTAAAAGTTTATAAACTTATTTTAAAAAATAAACACTTATATTATACAATAAAAACAATAGAAAAATATTATAATATAAATACAGAAATCAATATATTTAGTCAAAGTTACAATAAAAACTAAATACTATGTCATAGTATATTATGAAGAATCGATTGATTAAAATTTATTATTCAAATAATTGACAGGTTTTGGTGGTATAATTGGTCGCTGTTTAAGATTAGTCACTTCACTATCAGCTTCTGTACCGCATTTTGTGTCCATTGAYTGTTTGTCGGCCAACTGTCCACTCTTTGTTTCCACATTTTTCACTATTTTTTAAAAAATAAAAATCATTTTCATTTTAATAAGTTTTCAAAAAAATATTAATACACTTATATATGATTAATACCTTCACCATGAATTTCCTCATAGATATTTTCATTTTTGGTTTTACCAATTTTCTCCCGGAGCTCTTGAATTGTATGATAAAAATTTTGTTCCGCCACTGACTCACATTTAGTAGGGGTTTGGGTTGTCCGAGGATGAGGCTGAGGAACTGGTATAGTGTAGGCCGGGTTGTCTACATGAGTAATAGTAGTAGTAGTGGTGGTAGTGGTCATACTGTTGCGCTTATTATTAGTTAACTGTCCTAATCTATAGTGTCTAACAATAATGTAGACGACAGATCCCAACACAACCATAGCTAATAATATGGCAAATATTGATGCAATTGCCATAAAAGTCCAATCATTGTTGTTATTGTCGACGACAATGCTTTCAATTAGTGTATTATTGATGGCTTCAAACTTGGTATCTAAAGTAGACATCATTTGAGCCGTAGCGCTAGCTGTTGTGGTGTTAGCTATTATAGACAAAATCTTTTTGTTGCAATAGATCCCTGTCCAACCATATGGACAAACACATAGTCCGGTTAATATATCGCATTTTCCTATTCCACACCGACAACGTTTTTTGCATCCTTTTCCATAAAAGCCCGAATCGCACGGCTTTTCGCACCATTGGCCATACCAGCCAACCGGACAGTCACAGTTACCTGTTTCTGAATCGCAATAACCACGTTTACACCCGCATACCATATCACAGCCTGAGCCCCACATAGTTTTAGGGCAGCCTATATTTTTTTTAATATAAAATATATYAATTATAAATTTTCTATAAATTTAGAAAAGTTATCCAAATACACATACGGTGTGCACACGCTTTACCCATCCATCTATAACATAACAAATGTGATTATTTATGAAATTTTTAGATTAATTTTACATAAATGTACCAAAAAATATTTCTACTGACCCTGATTTACATTGACAGTAGTCGGGTCTATTGCACTGTCCATTGTAGCATCCATTGGGACAGTTAGCTTATAGATATGTATATATWTATTTTTTTTAATTATAAGTAAATCTATTTGTATTTTTATTTATTTATTAATAAATGACAAATGCCTACTTGCAGTATATAGAAAAAATTAATATAAACAGTTTAAAAATAATTATAATTCATTTTTTCTATGTTTAATTTTATGTAGTTTTATAGTCTATATTTAGTTTTATAGCTATTTAAGAAACATAAATTGTAATAAAAATTTATACTCAAATAAAATAATAATTTTAAATAAGTTTTTATGTATTCGTGATAAAAAATATATTAATAAAATTTTTTTGCAAATATTTTAGAGAAAAAAATGTTTTAGTATATATTTAATTCAAAAATTCAAAAAATTTAAATACCTGTGTATATTGAAATTTAAAACTATATATTGTTTTGATACAGTATTTACTAATTATTATAATATTTCATTATAAATGTAAAAGTAATAATTAAATATTTTATAAAAAAATAATATAGTATAACATTTGCATTACAACTTACCGATACATTTGTTACCACTTTGTTGATAACCGTCACAACATTTTTCAATCAATCTTTCCTTAATCCTAACAACTGGTTGCTTGACATCACTATATACTGTCCTAAAACATTAGAAAAGTCATAATAACTCAATTAGTTTAAAGCTTATTAACAAAATTTAAAAAACACTTATATTTAATAAAATTTAACTAAAAACTACTTTCATATAATAATAATAATTAACTAATGATTTTACTGAATCTAATGACATAATAATTTATTATCAATTTCTAATTTTAAGTAATTTGATCTAGGTCTTATCTATGATAATATGTTTAGTTAATTATAAACAATATAATTAAATTTAACAAAAATATTTGTATTTTTAAATTGTACCTTAAGATCAATTTTATAATCATTTAATTAATATATAGTTTGAAAAACATCTTACTTTGATTTTCTACATTGAAATACATGTTTGAAATCCAAACACCAGTCGTTATAGTGAGTAATACTGGGAACAGACATTATTTTCATTTCCTCAACCGGTTCTCTAAATATTTTACATAATATTAAATATAAATTTTGTATAAAACATAAATCATTGAATAATACTGTATTACTTATGTAATGATCGGCATACATGTGAACCTATCAAACTGATTGATGAATCTATCATCAAAATTAATATTATTAATCCAAATATTAATGAATTCATTGTTTGTTGTTATATTAATATTAATATTTTCAATATTTATGTAATAAAATTATTTATTTTTTTGTACACAATTGTTTTCTATGCAATTGTCTACTAAAATATTAAAATAACTTATAATATTGAATGAGAAATATTTGCTGATCATATTAATAAATATCAAATAATAAAATTTAATTTTACATTTACTATCTTAGAGTTTAACAATTATTATTTATATGTATTATATTTCATGTAATTTTAATATTTTTAGTCATAAGTTTTTGTTATTATGTAGACTAAAAAATAAGTTTTAAATCTCTTTTGATTTTACAGTCATATAATCTAAGAATAATTTTATAATTTTTATTAATTATATGCAATTTGTATTAATTATATTTTAAATAATTTTTATAAATTTAATTAGATTTTATTTTATACAACAAAATTGACTTTAATATATTTATAATAATTTTGTAATGCTTGTAATGTAAAAATAATTTATGAATTTTGTATAAACACTGTATAGCAATACAAAGTAATTGTAATAATAAAAGTTTATTTATTAAGTTAAATTAATACTATAGTTTAATATTAATTTAAATATAACTACATATAAAAATAGTACAGTACAATTTATATTAATATATTGCACATTGATATACAGTATATTTCGTGCATTTAATTTATTATTTAATTAGAGACATAATTAATATACAGTTTTACTCTTTCTTTCTTTCTTTCTTTCTCTCTCTCTCTCTCTYTCTCTTTTTACTGTTATCGCAATGTGATATAATTTATAATTATACAATTTATAGTAAAACAATAATTTAATTATTATTTTGAACAGTTTCAATAATCCAGTCAATATATAAAGTAACTTTTACAAAGAACATATTGATTTGATTGTTAGAGCACCCACCATTGCCACCCTTACCAATGCCTATTAAAATGGCCTTTCCATTGACATACTGATACAATGGACCACCTGAGTCACCCTATAATAAATATGATTTAGTATTATTTAGTTGCATCACATTTTAATGTAAACTAATTAATTTATTTTTAAAAATTACAATACAATAGCTATAGATTAAAACATAGTGTGTTATACAAATTAATTAACTCAAAAAAGTATTTTATTATCCTTACCCAGCATATGCCCGAACCGGAACCGGGAGGATAGGGTTTGGCAACAATATAGTTGCGAGTAATTGTCAATATTTTGTTCCAACCAATTTGCAACCAATTAGGTAAAGTATTATTATTATCAATGACACCGAAACCGGCATATATAATCAGTTGGTCTTTTGTATTAATACTATTGAGCTCCGGTAGACAAATAGCCTGATTAACCAACAGAAACGTGTTGTCCACAAGCGGGTCATAGAGTGATATCTTATGTCTTAACTTAATAAGACCGATATCAGTAGTACTTTTCCAATTAGTATAATTGGGATGAATATAGTAAGTGTCGACATCGTAATTGTTATCTGTATTGATACTGGCATTTAGTACACCCGGATATACTAATAAATCTTTAACATTGGTCACATTACTGATCTCATTATCAAAAAAAAAACATAATTTTTTGTAATTTTTTAGAAAATGTTAGCAATTTTTATTATTTAAAAAAACATAATTTTATAAACATAATAATACATTCAACAATAAAAATTATTTCTAAGTAATACTAACTTGAGATTATGTGCAGCAGTAAGTATCCAACGCTCGTTTAGTATGACTCCTGTAGACAGATAATTGTGACTATATTTTTAGAAATTACAATAATTATTGTAATAAATTAAATATTATAATATATGTCAAGTAGTTTAGTTTGCATTTTATTTACATATACTTTTAAATTATTTGATAGTACTCTAACAAAATGCATTTAATAACAAATCGTAGCATAAATCTTAATATTACTATGATATTAAAGATTTGGAAAGTTTATGGAAAATTTCATATAAATAAATATTACCTGTCATTTACACGTACACTAATGAGGACAATCCACGGCGCTTCTCCTATTTGTGCTGGTCGTCCATTGTGTATATTTGACATTAGATTAGTGTGAAACCGAAAACATTTTCCTTCAGTAAATTGAGTTAACCTACCGATGCCACACATTTTGTAGGTAACGTTAGGATAGTGTTCAATGTTTACACTTTCATTTAAACAGAATTTGATAAATCCTAACAATACTAGCAGTGCTGACAAGTATTTCATTGTCTTATTTAATAAAATTTATATAATAATATTGTTATTATTTTTGACATTTAATAAATAAAGATATTTATGTATTAAAATTATATGTTTTACATAATGTATATTTTATAATTGATAGCATTGAATCAGTAATGTAAATGATATAGTATTAAATTACATACAATTATTGTAAACGATATCTTTACTAATTTTTTATTTAATTAATTCTACTATTAACAATAATATACATATTATAAAAATTATTTTAATTAAACAAAATACTATATATTAAATATAAATTTATATTTATTTAATTTCATTATAAATAATTTCTTAGAAAAAAACCCTATTTAATAATTCTCAATAACCTTATCTTAAAAATATAGTTTCAAATATTTTAAACTATATTCAAATAACTTGCTAAACACTATTACATTATAATTGTTACATTAGATTTTTTTAATTTATTTAATAATTTATTAAAATAACAACAAATACTGTAAGTTATTAAATACATAAAATGTTTAGTAAAAGTTGAATGTTTTTTATAACTTTATTTAAGTACTATGTAATGTGATATACAAAAAAAAAACCAGTTAAGAATGCTAGAAAGCATTTTCAGAAAAAAAACTTGAATAGCATTGAAAACCATTAGTTTGTATAATTATAGCGGCTATATAGTAACATAAAAATTTAAAAATTGGTCAAATATACATAATATAAATATTGTCATGTATGGTATCAAATGATTCAGTATGACAAAATATTCTCAATTTTAGTCATGCAAGTTATCAAATCACTCAATATGATAAAATAAACACAACTTTAGTCATGTAGAGTATCAATTGACTCGGTATCACAAAATAAACTTAACTATAGTCATGTGGGGTATCAAATTACTCGGTATGACAAAATAAACAACTACTCATGTGTTATCAAATGATTTAGTATAACAAAATAATCATCTATAATTGTACTTTTGCCGCTTATACTTATTCTTTGTTCCCGTAATATTAAAATTTTAATGCATATTTTTTATTCTTGTTTTTGATGCTTTATCCAAATCTATAATTAAAAAAATTTCTAAAATTTTCTTATACTTTTGCTACCATTTTTAAAAAAATTATGCTGATATATTATATCATATTTTTGATGCTCTTTACAATTCTAAACGTTAAAATTTTTACCTAATTTTTTTACTTTGGCCGCCATTTTCTTTGTTCCCGAAGAGATATCAAAATTTTAATGCATATTTTTTATGCTTGTTTTTGATGCTTTATTCAAATCTATAATTAACAAAAATTTTCTTAAGATTTCCTTTACTTTGGCCGCCATTTTCTCTATGTTACCGAAGAGATATCGAAATTTTGATGCAACTTTTCAATACATTATTAGTAGTCCTTTAAGCGTATCTGAAGTCAGAATTTCAAAATTCGCAAAATGAAATGCTACAGACAGACAGACAGACAGACTCAAAAAGCCATTATAGATTTCAGTAAACAAAACTTTTCAAGTTTTTTTTGAAAATACTTTTTAATTTAATATTTTGTAATTTGTAATTTTGTTGTATAAAAACTAGAATATTTATTAAAAATAATTTTATTTATTGTAAATGAAATAACTATATTATAATTAAGTATAAATATATAATTATTAAAACTCATTATTAAATATAAAATATAATATAATATTTATGATATTATTTATATATATAGTATCGTACTTTATAAATTATAATTGTATAATATTGCATATATCTAATAAAACTAAAGATTATTAATATTACAATTGTAAAAAAATTAATTGTTAAATAAAAGTAATTACAATTTTCTAACTTTTGTTTTCTAGTATAATGTTAAGTATGCAAATGTAAATTAAAAACAAATATTTTCAAAAAGATAATTAGATTTTAAAATTAAATACAGCAATTTTTATTAATTTATATTATTATAAAAAATAATCTTAAGTAAAACAATAGACAAAATTGTTAAGTGTAAACATCAATAGATTTTTAGTAACAATTTTTAACTACATTTTGGCAATCGTTTTATATAATTTTGATCGGAGTTATCATTGATAACATGGTTTACATTGTGTCGATGTGGTGGTCCACTGGACGGACAGTTTATCGGCCGATCCGAGCTATGATTCGTTAGTTTTGACTTTTGTTTGATCCGTTGTTGACTGGCTTTGAGGTGACAATGAACGCGAACAGAGGTTAGCATTTATTTTGTTGAATCAATTGATTTTTCAAAATATGTAAATTGTTTTTAATTAAAAAAAATACAAAATCTTATATTTAAATACTGTATAAGAAAGTAATAGAAAAATACTGTATCAAAATATTATAGAATATTATTAATAATAACTTAATATTTTTTAGTGATAAGTGAATTAACAACTTTTATATATTATTGAAACAACTGTGAAATGTTATGCCTTTTTATAGTCACTCAAAATTATTGACTTAATCATTGGATACATGATATTATAGTACAAAAGTAATAAATTATAATACGATATTTGAGTGAATAATTTGCTGATAAATGTCAACTTCAATGAGGAAAGACATAACAATATAATATTTGCAGTCAATGTCTGTTAAATTGTTTTATTTGTTGAATTGTATACCATATTATACTAAATTATTTATAAAGTACATAATCTACTGTAAAATAATAACTTTGAGGTGCAATATTAATATTTGTCTAAATAATCTATGTACATTTATTAGTTTTGTTTTTTTTAAATATTGAATTTTTGTTGATTTTTTAATTTTAATAAACTATTATATAAAAATAGTCTACTCAAATTAATATTAATATAACTGCTTAATAGATAATAATAATAAATCATAAGTATAATTCAACTAATATTAAATTTGTTATAATAAAAATAACTACCGGTAATTTATTTTATAAATCAAATGAATTTTTTATTTAAAATTCTAGTTTTTTATTGTAAATTGTTTTGACTATTATAGCCTAACAACAACACTGTTGTATGCTTACTGTTGTTAGTGTTAAATCTAAGAAAAATTATATTAACCCTTAATTAAATAAATAAAACAATTGATAATAATATGATAAATTTATTTGTAAACTATTTCCTAATTTGATTCAACTCTAAAACAGTTTTTGCAAACTTTTTGATGTCGTCGACCACTAGTTTTGGCTCTTCAAAGGCAGCAAAGTGTCCGCCGCGCGGCATATCAGTGTATTGGACCAGATTTTCGTATTGATATCGGGCTAACTCTATTGGCAAACGGCCTAACTCGCTGGGAAAGTCGGCCACAGCGGCCGGTACCGATGCCGACACAGGTATTCTGCAAAGATACACAAAAATGTATAAATTAATCATTAATTAGATTATTTATAAATATTTATTATACATGCATTATATTGTATTATAAAATATCGTATAAATTTAATTATATAATTTACATTAATAAATAATTATTAATAAAATAAACAGCAAACCTATTGATATCAGTTGTAAAAAGTATGGGCACTGTTTCCTTGTAAAACCTCATACTTGAGGCGACATTACCGGTAACCCAATAGATCATTACATTAGTTAACAATTGATCTAAAGTAAACTTTTTGGTTAAACCGCCGTCCGGTTTGTGGACATTGTTGAGGTCAGTCCACGTGGAAAACTTTTCCAATATATAAGCGGCTAAACCAACGGGACTATCGACCAGTGCCGAGCCAACTGTATCGGGTTTTGTGGCCTGAATGTGAGCGTAACCCGATTCACGCAATCCATTGTATAATTTCTCTTTAATCGGATATAATTTTTCAATAGCTTTGTCTGGTTCAGCATAAATCAAACGGGGAAAGTAGGCTCCGATCATTATTTTTAGTCCTGCCATACCATCAAACTGTTGCTGTTGTAATGTTGTATGCAAACCTATTACACTGAAAATAAATAATAATAAATAAATAAATATAAAAATATGTTTTTAACAATTAATTATTTGCTAACTACTGTATATACAATATACTTAGATTTAATAGCAATAAATTGTAATAATTAATTATTTTTTTAAAAATATAATTACAGTATGTATTCAAATTACTTTTGTGGATATGTTTGTGCAATTACTTTAGAAATATAACTGCCCCAATCACCTCCATGTACAAAAAATTGATTATATCCCAATCGTTTCATTAGTTTGACAAATATGTTTGCAGCCGATATTATACTGAAACCTGTATTAAAATCAATTTTAGGTATAAAACTAAAGAAAATATACATTAAATAATTTGTCAAACCTGGCTGATGTGGTGCCTCCGAAAAACCATAGCCCGGTATAGACGGGAGTATTACTTCAAATGCAATATCATTTGTCGGCTCAATTAGCATTGGCAGAGCCTTATAGTATTCTAATACAGATCCCGGCCAACCATGTATTGCCTAATTAATTATTTAATTACAACTAACTAATCAAATTAAGAAATTTATTAAAGTTATACCAATAGAGGAACAACAGTTTTTGCCGGTTTCGATGGTTTCACGTGAATAAAGTGTATATCAATGCCATTGATTTGTGTCTTAAAGTGATTGAATTTATTTAACTCTTTTTCCTGTTTACGCCAATCAAACTTTGTCAGCCAATAGTCGACAACTTGTTTGAGATAATCACCATTAAAGCCATAACTGAATTGTGAGTCAGATAATGGTTGGACATAACGGGCCGATTCTAATCGGTTTTTGAGATCATTGAGCACCGCATCGCTAATATTGACTGTAAACTTATTGATTGTTTCGGGATCTTTTGGCAATAGTTGACCGGCTAATAGTATCAAATAAGTAATATAATAGTTTGTAAATAATACAAATAATTTTTGTTAAATATTTTAAAATTAATTATTTATCACTTATTTCGTTACCTTTAATTTTATTTTTACCAAACCATATATCTTCATAATCGGGTAGTTTTGGTTCAGGACTTGTAAATATTTGATATATCACAGCACCGATAGCTATTAAAGCCGTTAAACTTATAATTTTATTAATAGTACCCATAATTATTATGACTTTGATTAAGTTATTTTTTACAGATTAATAAAGTATATACTATAGTATATATATATATACAGTATATTATTAATATGTATTTTTTAAAATAATTAAAATAATAATAATATTTATAAAGGATTCTACTTTATATTAAATAGTTTTCAGAAATTACTTAAAACATTTAACAATATTTTGCATTTTAAAATATTTTGCTTAATACTTAAATGCTAATCATAACAATCAATATAATCTTATAAAAAAAATGATAGATAATACTATTAAAAAAAACACTATTAAACAAATATTAATAATGTATGCCACTCCTAAAAATAGGAGTCTTATTTATTATAAATTTAGTTTATAATAATCATAATAATAAAAACTATTTTTCTTTTTTTTAGTGCATTTTTAGTACAAAACCAAAAGTTTAAACCCAATGCACTTAACCACTCTATATTTGCAATCATTTAGTTTAGCAATAATTTTTTTAGGCAATAATTTTATGTTTTCAAATTATTTTAAACTTTTAATATCATCACATTATTGGCAATACTATCTATCATAGAATTTCTATGACTAGTTTTTTTTTCAAACAATGTTTCTCAAGGGAGGCAACAATATTATACAATAACAAAAAAATATAGTCAATTAATTGCTAATAATTTGTTTCTATTGCAACATTTTTGTGAAATATTTCAAATCCGATTTTAAAATTAAATTTTCAATTTAGTTTTTTTTATAAAAGTTATATAAAAAGCTATTATTATGTTTTTATTGATAGTATATTGTTTAGTACAGTATATTGAAATATATTAAAATTTTTGTACCGGTATATTGTTTTCTATTACACACTGTATAATATACAGTGTATACCAAACAATGTAAATGCATGTATACCTGCAATACTTGTCATATACTGTACTGTATTTACTAACAATATTAATCACTAAATTAGGTGTAGGAATTGAATGTCATTGATATATTTTTTTAGTAAATAGTAAAGTATAGATAAATTTTAATTTATATGTGATTGAAATGTTTAACATAAAAATACTATAAATATAGTTTGTATCAAAATAAATATGATTAAAATATAATTATAATAATTGAAATAAGTATAACTTTTTTTGAAAAAATTGTGAACTAAATGTACTAAATCCATGTGAATGTAAAGTTTATAATGTGAAGTAAAATATACATTATTTACTGTATTTTGTATAAACAATTTTACCATAACTGTTGGCAACTGATAATGTGATTAAACATTTCAAACATTGCGATAACACTGTATACTTTAATATATTATACATTTTAGGTTATAATATTAACCATATATTGTATTTAATCAGTTTATTATGTATTATATTTTTTTGTTTATTAAAAATTTAATATATATTTTTTAGTAAACAGTATTATTTACTTTAAACCATTTTAAAAATATATATAGATTGTTTAATTTAGTGTATGAATCTACACATACACACAAACATTAATTGTATTGTTAAAATATTATTTATTTTGTCATTATAATAATTATTAATATTGCTAGTCATTGAAAAAACATATTGTTTAATCATATAAATAAATATTATATATATATATAAATATTTTTTCAATGACTGAGAATCCAGACAGAGATGAAAATAGCGATTGTCAGAGACGGCTCATGGATGCTACCGGAGCTGAATGCAGTGGTCACGACAGCAAACGGTACGGAACTACCGATACGACAACCGACATCGCCGATGGAAAAATATCAGTTAATACCACAAATGTTAGTAATGATAATTGTGAGAGTGGTCAGGGAGGAGGACAGGGAGAGATAGAAGTGGATAATCAAACTACCTGTGATACTGGTCTATGTTGTACTGTCTTTAGATTTATAAGACATTTGAATGCCACCGAAGATCACATACAGTTTGCTGACAAATGTTTTTCACTAATATTTGGCACATGTATTACATAATTGATACTATTGTTTATAACTAAAATTGAAAAATTAATTATACTGTAATGTATTACTGTGCAGTTGTCGGATTAATTGCCCTATTTATTGCTAACATCATTCAAATAAGTTGTTTAATTATGGGTAAAAATTTTTTTGTTATTGATAAATATTTAATTGCATTTTTTAAGAAATATTTTTAGTATACATATTACTAATTATTTTAGGTTCGGTATACATATACGACTGTCCCAATTCACCGGGAATACCAGCTATCTTGATAACCCACGGTGCCATAAATATGTTAATCAGTATAATTGAAGGCATCAAAAGGCGTATTAATAGTCATTCAAAAATTATCAAACAATTCAATTCCGTATTGACATTACTAAAACTTGCATCAGCTGTTAGTTTCTTAATATGTAAGCAATGGATACTAATATAATTAACAATTACCATAATTATGATTAGATTATCAAAAATAAATTTATTATTATATAGTAAATATTCACTTCTAATTTCTATTATTTTTTTTTCTTTTCAATTACAGGGATGGTTGTAGTCTATGACAGTATTACACCCAACTATGAGGATAAAAGTGTACAAAATTATTGCAACAAAAATTTATATTTATTTGCATTTTGGTTATTAAACTCAATGTTGATATTAATGGCAATATTAATGTTCACTATATGCTGCTGCTGTTGTTTAAGTCCGTATATTAAATAAAATTATTAATAATTTTATTTAATATATTAATTTATTTGTAATATAATTTTTTTAATATAGTGATTATGTTATTTGTTTCACTATTTTTTTTACAAATAACTATTCTATAATTATTTTAAAAATAATATTTTATATGTGGTATATCATTTAAATGGCAAATACTGTAATGCAATATTTTTATATTTTATAATCTAATATTTTTATTAATATTTGTCACTAAAAGTTTGTCACATAAAATATTATCCATCAAATTAATTATAACAATAATGAGCATTTTAGACATTGATAAATTAATATCACATTACATAACAATATAATTATTTGTAAAACTATTTTTGTTGTTTTGTTGACTGTTTTTCAATGTCTAAAACATTTTTCGCAAATAACTTGATATCGTCAGCAAAAAGTTTCGGTTCTTCAAAGGCCGCAAAATGGCCGCCACGGGGCTGTTCGGTAAAGTGTACTAAATTGAGAATCTTATAGCCGACCAACTCTTTAGGACAATGGGATATCTCGTTAGGAAAGTTGGCCACACCTACTGGTACAGTGGCATCAATAGGTTGTCTAAATGATAAATATTTGTAAACATTTTTTAGTGAAATAACATATAAACTATGATTATCAATGATTACATACTCATCCCAATTGTATCCAAATACTGATTCTACGTTTTCCTTATAAAACCGAAAAGTTGCGGCCACATTGTCGGACACCCAGTAAAGCATAACACCAGTCAACCATTCATCTAATGTATAGCCATCTGTAAGTCCACCGTCCCATTTGTCTATATTCTGAGCATTGGAGGCCATTGCAGACTTTTCCAACAAATACGCGGCTAAACCCGCAGGACTATCGGCCAGTGCGGCAGAAACGGTGTCCGGTTTGGTGGCCTGTATATGAAAATAGCCCGATTCTCTCATCAAAAACTGGAATCGCTTTTTAAGCGGAAATATTCTCGGGTAATCCCGATCGGGATTTTCAAACACTAGTTTCGGAAACCACATTGCAGTCAAATATTTGACAAAATGTATCCCTTTTGGAATCATACATGAGTTTAGATTTAAATGTAATCCACGTATACTGTGATAAACATATATATAAATTTTTAATATATTATATTAATATTATTATATATATATTAATAATTAATATAATATAATTACGATATTACTATTAAAAAAAATTATTAATTACTTTTGTGGATACAGTTTGGCCATAGATCTGGCCACAAAACTGCCCCAATCACCGCCATTCACAACAAAATTATTGTGATTTAATTTTTTCATAAGTTTAATAAAAATATGTGCCGTTTGTATACTATCGAGACCTTTTAAATTAATTAATTTTTATATATTTAATCAATATTTATATTAAATTAATATTTCTAAACAAACCCGACTGATTCGGTGCCTCTGAAAAGCCATAACCGGGAATCGATGGACAGATTACTTCAAATGCCAGACCATCTGCTGTCGGTTCAGTCAATAGTGGAATTGTTTTGTAAAACTCCCAAATTGATCCAGGCCATCCATGAATTAACTTTTTATATATAGTTACAAAAATAGTTAGATATTAATATTAATTGTAATAATAAAATTAAATACCATTAAGGGAACGATAGTTTTTGCCGGTTTCGTTGGTTTTATGTGAATAAAGTGTATATCAATACCACTGATCTTTGTTTTAAAGTGATTGTATTTGTTTAACTCCTTTTCCTGTTTACGCCAATCAAACTTTGTTAGCCAATAGTCGACCACTTGTTTAAGATAATCACCATTAAAGCCATAATTGAATTGACTGTCTGGCAGTGGTTTCACAAAACGGGTCGATCGGAGACGTTGTTTAAGTTCACTGAGTACTTCATCCGATATGTTGACTGTAAACTTGTTGATAGTATCGGGATCTTTAGGTAATGGTTCGCCAGCTATTAAAACCATACAACAAATCAAAACATTAATATAAAAGTTATTTTTTTTAAAAATAAAACAATTGCTAACATTTAAGTTTATTTTTGCCAAACCATTTGGGCTCTGTTTGAAGTAAATCTAATTTATCACTTTTTATAAATAATTGGAAAACAATAGCAGTTATTGCCGTTAAAATAGCCAAAGCAATTAATTTTCCCAAAATTCCCATAATATTACAGTATTATATCATTTGAAAACAACAAAAATATTTTATTTAAAAATAATATAAAATAAACTTTTTAACTGTATTCAGCTAATAAATAGCTAATTCATTATATAATGACAATTTTGATTTTAGTTATGCACTTAACATACAATATTTTACTACTACTACTACATGTTTGATAGTACAACAGTATATCAATAAATAAATTCATAAAGTTTTTAATATTAAATATAGTAACTATTTATAAATTATATTAACTATAATACAGTAGATATAAAGTACATATTAAGTACATGTATATGTATTATTATTGTGACTATTACTATAAAAACCAGTTTTACAAACAACTGATTACTGATCAGTCAGTATCAGTGTTGGAAAAATACAAGGTTTTGAATTTTGAATTTGTATAATACATTAAAATACGATGTACTGCATGTATTATACAAATTTTAAAACTAATATATATTATGTTAAAAAATTACTTTAATATATTTTAGTAAAAATATAATTGCTAGAAAATGCATTATTATTATTATAATTACAATCGTTGTTTCTAAGTTATAAAAATCAAATAATTTAAAATAAAAAATGAAATTCAATAAAAAAATATTAAATCTATATTTATTATAAAACATGATTTACTTTGCTTATATTAATCCTTTTAGCAATAGCTAATTTGTTTTTGTAAGGAAAATTGGTCATGTATTTTACATTGTTTTATAATGTATAATACGCTTTGTATTATAGAAACATTTTGTCTCTGCCAACACTAGTCAGTATTGCCTCAAATTGTACTTTAAATACACTTTAATAATTAGCTAAAATTTATAAATAATATCAATTAATATAATAATAATATTACATATTTGTATTTCAGTACATAATTATGATGTCTAATACATGTAATGTATTATATATTTTTAACTACAATAATGTTTATAATTAAATTAAAAATAAATAACTAGAAAAATCAGTGTACAGTCATATTAATAGTTTAAAGGCTATTAATTTTAACTTAAAAAATCATAATAATTAGACTGAAATATCAATTTATATATTTATTGTTAATGTTTGGACACAAAAAATATATATTTATAACTTAATATTAAATACATATTTTAGTTAAAGTAAAGTCTAGTAATGTATAAAATATATGTATTATTTAAAAATCGCGCAAACATTCAGTGTTTTGTTTATACATACAGTATATGACATTTGATTGTAAATTAATTATTGTTTTCAGCAATAATTAATTGATTGAATCATCTGTTTATGTTTTTTCGGTGACCATCGATGACTAAAATTATGGACAACAATGAGATGAATAATGATCTGAAAGAAGAAAACAGTCGTCTATTAAGAGAACTATCGTTTAGTGAGTCATTCATCAAAGTCTTAGGCGAACAGAGGGACCAATTCATCAAATTGTTTAATGAATGTCAACACTGCGGACAAAACCAGGAGATGAGACAATTGTTGTCCAAATTTGATGACAAATTGATTGAAATGAAGAATCAGTTTAAATCACAATTAATTAATGAAGAATCCGATGATAGTAGAGATGAAGACAAGACAAACAGCGGACAAAAGAAATTGCGCCGAAAATACAGGAAAAATACACAAAAAAGTTGTAATCAATCAAATACTACAAGAGGTATGAATTAATGAAGATATCATTGTCTATGAATCATATGTTTAACAATAATATTTAATTGATTTGACAGTACATTACAAATATCATTGTCAAACCTGTGGTTATAAGACGAAAGATTTGACCCGATTTAACCGTCATCTGACCAACAATGGTCATCAACGGTCCGAAACAATGGTGGCCGACGTGATTAACAAGACGGCCGGTAACAGACATTTTGATTATCTAAAGTTTATATTGTTTTTCTGAAAGATATTGTTTTTTTTTTATTTTCTCAATCACTGAATCACTGATATCTGAAAAAACCAAATCAACTTTGAGTAGAGAAAGTCAGTGACGAAGAGGTAGATGACAGTCGATTGATGAAAACGAGTGGCAAAAATACTAAAGAAAAGAAAAAGTTTATCTGTAATGAAGACAATTGTGGCAAACAGTTTAAAGATACATATCATCTGATGAGACACAAGAAAACTCATAAAAAATCACTTTTCAAGTGTGAGTTCAAGGATTGTGATCAAAGTTTTGGTGAATTGAATTCATTGGTTAATCACACAAATACTTACCATAACTTTATTTCAAATGAAATTTTGTTTGACTAACAATTACCAGTAGATTATTAGACATGAAAATATTTTTATCAGTTTATCATAATTTAGTTTATATATCTATTAAAAAATACCGTATTTTAAATTGTTACTTTTAGTTAATATTTAATTTGTCATTTTAATAACCCACTGTACCATAATTATGTTGAATCTATATAATTGAATGCATTATTAGATATTCAAACAATTATCAAACAATATAATCCCCTATTACTGTACATGCAATATGTGGATAAAAGTGTGTACAAAATTAATTTATATTTACCAGTAATTTTGGTTATTTAATTGATATTAATTGCAATATTACCGTAATATACACTATATGTTGTTGTTGTAAGTCCTTACCGTATATTAAATATGTATAAATAACTGGTAATTATTTTATTTTACCGGTAAGTGATTGTATTTTTTATTTGAAAACTAATTATGAATCTACAGTACAGTTGTATTTATTTTTATCTTCATTTATAGTCTGTAACTAAAGTTTTTTTAAAAGTCATATATTTAAAAATAAATGTTTATTTCATATGAAACACAATTTTTGACTAAACATTGATTAAAGAAAATGAGATAATATGGACTACTAATGTATTTTTTATTTTGTAAACTATAATATTTCATTTCATTGATATTTAGTATTTTAGTCTTCAATGTTGTGGTTTAATCACATCATCGACTGAAGGACAACAAGAGAGCCACTAATTTATGTCCTTCTTCTGCGTCTTCCACGTCGTCCACGAACTGTATTCCGACGACGAGTGGGACTTCTAGTCCTTCTTCTCTTTCTTCTGGTGGCTGAATGCGTATTACTTCTACTTCTTCTACTACTTCTTCTTCTTCTTCTACTACTTCTTCTTCTTCTACCACTTCTTCTTCTTCTTCTTAGTAGACTTCTTCTCTCTCGTTCTAATCTTCTCCTTCTTCTTGCATTACGTCTCATAGTTGCGGAACGCGTTTCACTTCTTCGTCTATATCGTCGACGTCTTCTTCGTCTTCTGAGTCCAAACAAATTTCTTTGCATAAACTCTTGTTGCATCAGTTGTTGTTGTTGACGATTTTGCAGCTGTTGTTGCTCTCTCTCTTGTTGTTCTCTATCTAATCTTTGAATCATTTCTACATCAGGATCAGGCACTGGAAAAGGTAACGGTGCGTTGTTTACAGGTATGGGTTGGTTACCATTTGTATTCTCAATGACTGGCGTAGTATTGCTTACAGTATTTCCAATCATTGGACTGTCAGCGCCGGTAGCTGTCTGTCCATCGCTGACTGCTGCTGAACTTCCAGTAGTAGCCGCTATTTCAGTGCCGGTATTAGTGGGTTTCGATGCGGTACTACTGCTGTTCTCTGTATTACCGGTTGGTTTTTGTTCACCAATTGATTTCTCAGCCATTTTAGTTACCGGACTGTCGATGGATTCGACTTTAGGTGTCAACTGTGGCTTCACTTTTGTTTCAGACTTTTTCTTTTCAACCGACGCATCAGTTTTTGTTAGATTTTCGGTCTTAACTTTAGAATCGGTGGGAATTGTCTTCTTCTCTTGGATACCGGTTTTCGAAACTAATTGTGGTTTGGATTCTGAATTAGATTTTTTCTCATTATTCTTCACCAAAAAGTCTGGTTTCGATTTTAGTTTCGCAACTGATTGTCCATTAGAAGCGGATGAATGACTTCCCAATACATTCTTATCAGTCGATGGTTTCTTCGCTTCGATAATCGTTCTCTTTTTTGAATCTATTGAGTCTGTCTTTGAATCACTCGATGTCTTCTTTGTTTCAGTAGTTTTCTTTGTGTTCTTTAAAGTGCCCTTTGAATCACTCGATGTTTTCTTTGCTTCGATGGCTGTCGTCTTCTTCGTGTCTTTAGATGTTGTCTTTAGGTCTTTGGCTGTCTTATCGCTTATCGAAGACTTCTTTGTCACCGTTGAAGTAGGTTTTGCTTTTGCTTCGATGGCTGTCGTCTTCTTCATGTCTTTAGATGTTGTCTTTTGGTCTTTGGGTGTCTTATCGCTTATCGAAGACTTCTTTGTCACCGTTGAAGTAGGTTTTGCTTTTGCTTCGATGGCTGTCGTCTTCTTCATGTCTTTAGATGTTGTCTTTTGGTCTTTGGGTGTCTTATCGCTTATCGAAGACTTCTTTGTCACCGTTGAAGTAGTTTTTGTTTTTGCTTTGTCTTTATCATCGGTTTTCGGTTTCTTATCCTTGTCTTTGTCTTTCTTGTTTTGATCCATAACACTGATTCCCACCGATAGTTTGGATCAACTATTTGTGTGATTAACCGACTCGACTAACCGTTAGAGTGATATCTTTTTGATTTTTGAATTTACTAAAAATTATTGTTTAAATTTGCAACAATTAAATTTATTAAAAATATTTTTTTTAAGTAACACGTAACACGCGCCTCGTTATAATAATTATTACTATTAAATTAATTACTATTTATATTGTTGTGTATTATATTCGGTAACAAAAAAATAATATTACGAATGTTTTGTCTGACAAATGAAAAAATATTTTTTTTATTGAATATTTATTATCAGTGAAAATGTGTGAAGAAATCGATGTGAAGACAATTAAAACAATTAGCAAAAGTGTGGACAACAGTACTGAAAAAGAAGTGCCTTTTTGTCGCATTTGTTTTGAGGATAAATCTGCGGGTCGTTTGAAATCGTTTTGCGAGTGTCGCGGATCTGTCGGTAGTGTACACCGCAAATGTCTGGAAAAGTGGTTTCTGGTCAGTCATAGTGATCGCTGCGAGATATGCGGCACACAAATGGATGTTAAGTTGGTTTACGGATCTCTCATCGATTGGATCTGCGATTTCCGTACCATTCGGTTCCTATTGTTGGACATCCTGTCGTTGGCCATAATTATACCATTATTTATTCGTTCACTATATTTGTTGAATAACATTATGTGGCAAAAGACTACACTTATGACAGCAATTGTCATATGTGTCGGTATATCCATAATAATGCTGTTGTTATTCACTGTTATCTATATTTGGCTCTTAGTCTGTATCGTTCATCACATTAACTCATACATTGAGTGTACAATAAACGGGAAAGTTGTCATCAAACCGATTAAATCACAAAATCAACAACAATTGACTGTTAGTGATAGTGATAGTAGTAGTGGTGGTAATCAACAACAACACCGAAATGATCTGTTCATTCGTGTCCTCTCTTTCTTTCGATGTTCAGTTCAGTCGACAAATACTATAGATTTTGTTTAACGTTTTTTTAAACAAATTTATTCAACTTTTTAACATTTATTTTTTACAATACTTATGTATTTTATTATTATTCAGTTTATTATAGTTATTATTATTTTTTTCATAAAATATTTATAACTTTTTTTTTTAAATAATCAAATAAATATAGTAACTGTCATTTGTATTGTATTTACCACTAATTCTGTCTAATATTAAAAAAAAACAGTTTTTATTGCAAATGAATATTATCGCTAAACTAACTGATCTTGATGCTATTAATTGATTAATAATAATTTATTTATTTATTAATAAAAAAAACTTAAATTTATTTACAAAATGACCAAAACTTAATTTTAAAAATGATAACATTTTAGATATTCATAAATAACATTTACCAGTAGTTTTAATTTTACTTTAACTTACAGTACAGTAATTTAGTTAAAATAATTCAAATCACTTATTTGTAAAACTATTTTTGTTGTTTTGTTGACTGTTTTTCAATGTCTAAAACATTTTTCGCAAATAACTTGATATCGTCAGCAAAAAGTTTCGGTTCTTCAAAAGCCGCAAAATGGCCGCCACGGGGCTGTTCGGTAAAGTGTACCAAATTGAGAATCTTATAGCCGACCAACTCTTTAGGACAATGTCCTATCTCGTTAGGAAAGTTGGCCACACCTACCGGGACAGTGGCATCAATAGGTTCTCTAAATTAAAATTATATATTATCTGTAATATTTATAATTACTGTAACTATGATTATCATCAATAAACTACATACTCATCCCAATTGTAGCCATATATTGATTCTACGTTTTCCTTATAAAACCGAAAAGTTGCGGCCATATTGTCTGACACCCAATAGATCATAATACCAGTTAACCATTCATCTAATGAAATCTTATCTGTAAGACCACCGTCCCATTTGTCTACATTCTGTAAACTGACAGCAATTGAGGACTTTTCCAATATATATGCAGCCAAACCTGCAGGACTGTCGGCTAATGCGGAGGATATAGTGTCTGGTTTGGTGGCCTGTATATGATAATAACCGGTTTCTCTCATTAATAACTGAAATCGTTTTTTTAGCGGAAATATTCTCGGATAATCCCGGTCGGGATTTTCAAACACTAGTTGTGGAAACCACATTGCAATCAAAAATTTAACAAAATGTATGCCTTTCGGGATCAAACATCGGTTCAGATTTAAGTGTAATCCACGGATACTGTGATAAACATATATATATATATAAATTATTAATAAGTAATTAATATATTTTCTATAAGAAATAACAAAAAATAATAATAAATCACTTTTGTGGATACAGTTTGGCCATAGATCTGGCCACAAAACTGCCCCAATCGCCGCCATTCACAACAAAATTATTGTGATTTAATTTTTTCATAAGTTTAATAAAAATATGTGCCGTTTGTATACTATCGAGACCTTTATAATTAATAAATTTTTATATATTTAATCAAAATTTATATTAAATTAACATTTCTAAACAAACCCGACTGATTCGGTGCCTCTGAAAAGCCATAACCGGGAATCGATGGACAGATTATTTCAAATGCCAGACCATCTGCTGTCGGTTCAGTCAACAGTGGAATTGTTTTGTAAAACTCCCAAATTGATCCAGGCCATCCATGAATTAACTTTTTATATATAGTTACAAAAATAGTTAGATATTAATATTAATTATAATAATCAAAATAAATACCATTAAGGGAACGATAGTTTTTGCCGGTTTTGATGGTTTTACGTGAATAAAGTGTATATCAATACCACTGATCTTAGTTTTAAAGTGATTGTATTTGTTTAACTCCTTTTCCTGTTTACGCCAATCAAACTTTGTCAGCCAATAGTCGACCACTTGTTTGAGATAATCACCATTAAAGCCATAATTGAATTGACTGTCTGGCAGTGGTTTCACAAAACGGGTCGATCGGAGACGTTGTTTCAGTTCACTGTGTACTTCATCCGATATGTTGACTGTAAACTTGTTGATAGTATCGGGATCTTTAGGTAATGGTTCGCCAGCTATTAAAACCATACAACAAATCAAAACATTAATATAAAAGTTATTTTTTTTAAATAAAACAATTGCTAACATTTAAGTTTATTTTTGCCAAACCATTTGGGCTCTGTTTGAAGTAAATCTAATTTATCACTTTTTATAAATAATTGTAAAACAATAGCAGTTATTGCCGTTAAAATAGCCAAAGCAATTAATTTTCCCAAAATTCCCATAATATTATTATTATTAATATAAAATTCAGTAATACTGATATTTTCTTTGAAAACAACGAAATTATTATTTCATAAATATTTATTTTTAAACAATAATTTAGTATAAATACATTATTTTCTTTTTCAACAAATAAATAGTCAGTTTATGACAACTTTTATATTTATGAACTTAATATACAAAATATTTCACAACTACTAAACATTATTGCTAATATACATTTCTCAATATACAGGTATCAATAACATTAAAAAAAATTGTTAATATTAAATATAGTTATAGTTAACTTTAATTTAAATTAATAGATACAACAAAAAATAAGTATAAAGTCTAAAAACTATTACTGTAAAAACCAGTTTTACATACAACTTATCATAAGTTATATTAGTTTTGTTTCAAATTGTACTTTAAAACACTTTAATTTTTAAGTAAATTCAATATTTTATTTAATAATAATAATATTGTTATTTATATAAATTTGTTATTTAGTACATTTCAGTGCATTTCCGTACATTTATGATGTAATAAAAGTTTAATACAGTAGTTTTGATAATTTAATTTTTTTAATATAATATTTGATTTGTTTATAAATAAATAATATTTTACAATTAAATAATAAAATAATAATTTGATTAAAATATAATTTTATATATTTATTAATAATATTTGCTACAACAACAAAAAACAATTATATTGTCGGTTAGTTAGCTCACGATTGCGTAAAATAAAACCAAACGATTATTATTATAAACGTTTTATTTTAAATAAGCAAAAAAATCATTAAATAAAACCATTACAAAACGTTAGGTTATATTATACCGGATAATATCGTACAGTCTATAATATGTATGAGTTTTTTATGGCCACTATCGGTCGTCAATTTATCCGACGGAAAATGTTAGATATTAAACATGTTATCAAAATTTTATTATTTGGTAATCATATTATTAATTATTTTATTTATAATTATGTAATAAAATTTTAATAAATATATACAGTAATTTACGGCTACGCTATTTATTATATTAATTATAAATATTTTTAATCATTATTGTATATTTATATATATATATACTGTATATATATATATATATATATATTATACGAGTTAAAAATTTTTATTATCCGGTAATCATTAAATATTTTGTTGTCTAGGAAATATTCTAGACAAATAGTTACTGGTGCTTGATCATTTTATCAACATAAACTATTATGTTATATAATAAAACAAATATAAATATTTCTAACAATTGTCATTCAATATTATTATTAAAAAAAATGCTAAAAATAAATACAGTATATGTATGAATAAATTATCTAATAATAATTATCTTGATTGCTTTTTATAATGTAATAGCTACACTATATGATCGTGTTACATTTTATGACTGTAATCATTATTATCGTGTTAAAACAAGTATTAATAAAATACAATATAATATAATTTGTATAAATGTAAAAAAATTGAATAGTGTTATTTATATTCATAGCATTTAAAATTATAATAAAATAAATTAGTAAATAAAAATCTAACTAAAAACAAATGTCTCATCAAAATACTAATCCTATCAATGACTGTGAGATGACACTAACCAACAACCAGACTAACGGTGCGTCGGAAAAGTATAGGGATAGTCGTGCCGTACGAATCAATCAAACTTTGAAACATTGGGAAAAAAGTATTGAAATTAATTATTAATTGTAAAATTAGTTTTTTATTGCATCTTTAAATTTTATTTTCCAATTTTTTAAATTTAAAAATAAGTATTTTACTACCAAGTGATCCCAACAATTATGACATTAATAGCTGGCATATTTTGTCTTGTTATAGGTATAAATAAATAATTATTATTATGTATCTATATATATTAAAATTATATACTCTATATAGTAGTTATATTATTTTCTAAAATATTTTTAATTAAATTTTTTTAAATAACATATTGAATATAGGAATTTTAACACTTAACAAATGTCCGTATACTCCAATATTACCGAAAATGTTGACACTTAACGGCATACTATTAATTATAGTATTAATTATTGAATTACTAAGGCTTTGGTTAAAATATAGATTACAAACACTAACCGTATCACTAAAGGTTGTCATATATGCTGAATATATTTTGATTTTAATAGTGGCCATCATTTATATCATATGTAAGTTTTTGCATATAAATCATTTTTTTCTAAATACTAAATATACAAACAAAATATGTCTATAACTTGTTGATCATATTTATTAGGCAATGTTTATGCATTTAAAGGCAATCCTGATTTATATGATAAACAATCACCAGATTATTGTAGTCCAATATTTTCAAATTTGGCCCATTGGTTGCCGGGTCAGTTATTTATTATAGCCGTTATTGTTATATTAATAATTCGTATCAGCAAAGATTATCAATTGTTGGCAAAATAAAAAAAATAGTTAATTATATTAATAATTTTAAATTTTATTTACTCTAATTTCATAACAATATATTGTATTATTTTTACTTAATTATTTTTATAATCTCTATTGCACTGAATTGATATAAAATGATTAATAAAATATTTTGTATTCAAAATGAAAGAAACTAATGTAAATGTAAATTGTATTGTAAATGTAAATTAATGTAACTGTATTATTACAATTAGTGTATGATAAATAAGTTATTACTAACAAATAATAATAATAATAAATATTTATAAATTTGATTCATAATAAACTGGAAAATTTATTTTTTAAATATAAAATTTATCTCTTTCTCTCTCTCTCTCTCTCTCTCTCTCTCTCTCTCTCTCTCGTTCTCTCTGCACAAACACAAAAATCATTTACAAAATAAATATAATAAAAATTATCATTATGTTTAAATGCATAAAAATATTATATTGTATAAGTTATAATGTTGTCTAGGTTGTACAATAAACTTATAAACTTCAACTTCATATTTAATCCACTTTGCTATCACATATTTAATTTGCATGTAATGTAAGTTTATATAAATTTATATTAATGTGTATTAATGTTTTTTTTTAAATCTGATAGTTTATTACAGTAAATAATGATTTTTAAAAATTCAATTCTAGTATGCTAATATTTCTAAAATATAAATTCAGTAATACAGTACAGCTTATTATTATTATTAATATAATTTACAAATACTAGTTTTATAGAATATTTAAAAATTAAATTAATAATGACTGATGAAAATGCTAATCTAAACTGTGATTGTGAGAGTGTTTTAAAAGCTAAAGTTAATAATAGTGCTAATAGTGGAACAGATAATGAGGACAGTCGTATAATACAATGGGACAGTGTTGTGGACTCCAATAAAATTTGTATCTCTAATTGTAAGAAATCAAATTTATTAAAATATTAAAATTTATTTTCTTAAAAAAAATTATAAATATTAATTACAATAGATATTTATGGCTTACTAGGAATTGTAATTGGAAATATAATTGGATTTTGTTGTATTATTATTGGTATATATATATATAAATCTACTACTAATATACTATTATTATATGGACAATGATAAAAATATTTCATTGACTAATAATAGGTTCTATACATTATAACGACTGCCCATTTGCACCGACATTGACTAAAGTGTTGATAATTAATGGTATACTAAATATTATAATATTTTTTGTCGATAAAATACGGCAACGATGTAATCAAAAATTGATAGTAATAAAGAATAGCCTAAAATCTATCGAAAGTGTTATATCGTTGATTATTTTTATCACATTTATTATGTGTAAGTTATTTAATTTATCTTAACTTTTATAATACTTACTGAAAGAAATAAAAATGAAAGTATTATAATAATCTTCTATTTTCATAGGGTGTGTCTATGTATTTACAGGCAAACCTGATTTATATGACAATACTGTCGATGACTATTGTGATCAAACTTTGTATAAGTTTGCATATTGGGTGCCAATAATTGCATTTATTATCATTGGATTAGCCATTTGGATCATTTGCTGTATTGTTGTTCGCTATTTATGGCGTAATCGTCAAAACTAAATTTTATCATAACTATTATAAATAAAATTAATTAATTAATTCATATTAAAGTAGTATACGAAATAGTCTACGGTTCGGTTTATAAAATTAAATTTGTTTTATTTATATTATATCACTTTCTAGACTACTTACTCAGTTTATCATTGATATTATTGTTTCAAAAAAATTACAATATTTTAATTATCTTAGTCATTATAAAATTATCTAAGATTACAAAAATTACTATACAGTATAAATGGTTACAATATTTAATTGTTTTGCACATATTTTCTTATTTGCTTATAAACAAATTTATCACCTTTATAATAATAATAATAATAATAATACTGTATGGATGATTAGATTTCAAAATGTTTTATATTTATTGTTATATTAGGAAAATACTGTACAATTAAAAATACTACTTACATCGTATAATAAAAAAATTTTTGATAACAGAAAACAAGTTTATCATTTTGACATAAAATTTTTTTACTGTATTTGTATAAATAACATTATTGAATAAAGTCACAAATCATTTATTTTTTTCAAATACCGTAATTATTTAATTATTATTTAGTATAATGTATTGATTTGTGTTATAATGTGTTTAAAATTGAATTATAAAATCATAGATGACCGACGAGACTGAAGCTAATAAAGATGTAGAAAAGGCCGCTTTAACCGCCAATGAGACGGCAAACAGTGCGCCAACTACTGCATCGGCGGCGGCAGCGGGAAAGGGATCCAACAATGAGGACCGGCTTATTATAAACTGGAATAAAGCCACACAATCTTATGAAAGTTTTTCATGCAATTGTATAGTATTATCAATATATATATATAAAATAGTTATTTGATTAAATAATTAAATTTGCATAAATTTTATAGGCAATGTGACCATTGCATTTATAACTGGAAACTTAATTGCCATTTGTTGTATTGTAATTGGTATTTAAATTTATATAATTAAAAAAAATATAATTTAATTTTTCAATCAATTAAACTAATGTTTAGTTGCTGTATATTTGTTATAATATAGGATCCATCTATTTTAACGACTGTCCACATTCAGGAATGTTGCCTAAAGTGCTGATAGATTACGGTGTGTTATGTATTATGTTATTTATTATCGAAAAAGTGCGCAAAAGAGTTGGCCAGAGATCGGCCGCAAAAACAAGTCTCGTATGCGTAGAAAGTGTCCTATCGTTGGCTATATTTATCTCATTTATTATGTGTATGTTATTATTTATTTTTTATATTAATTTTAAAAATATTTACTATAAATTAAAATATATTAATAATTATATAAATATATATTTAATAGGGTGTGTCTATGTATTCAGGGATAGACCCGAGTTGTATGACACAACAGCACCGGAGTATTGTAACAAAACTTTGTATTTGTTTGCCTATTGGGTTCCAATCGTTAGCTTTATTATACTGGGAATTATAATAGCATTCAGTTGTTGTTGTATTTGTTTTATTGCATTTGCAAATAAAAAATGATTATTCTATTATCATATTTTTTCAATTTACATTCACATAACTTTACATATATGTATCACATATACAAATAAAAGCAATTATTTTTTTGCGGAAATATAATGAGACGAAATTCTTCAAGTAATATGTATTGTTATAATATAATAATATAAAAAATAAATAATTTCTAATACTATATCTTTAGTAGTCAATAGCAAATTGATTAATACGTGATTTCAAATTAATTGTCATAGTATTGTATATCTTCTATTGTATATATGTTTTGTTTTAATAAACATAACACAAACAAACTTATTATGATTTTATTAATACTTTAATTTTTAATTTGTATTTTCTACATTTATAGTATTTATTTGCATATTGTTTTTTATTTATAATACAAATAAATTTAAATTTTACTTGCAAATTTAAATAATTACTATTGTATCTATTTTAGCAATGTATTTTTATTAAAGTATTTTATAAAAACACATAAATATCACTTTTTTATTATATTAGATATTACTTAATTTAATTTTATGTAATCTACTAAATATATTTATAGTATTAATAATTTCTTAACAATATGAAATATAATTTTGAATTATTTAAATGAATGGATTTCTAGTAAATAATAATAATAATAAAATTATTATTAATTATAGATAAATAGTTTATAAAAATATTTGTAATAAACGAGTAAATGAAATAATATTTATTGTGAAAAATATTTTGAAAGAATTGTACGGGAAGTAAGTATGATTTTAATCAATATAAAATATAGGGTTGACAAATATTATTTTACACACAAAATAAGTTTTACATTTTTTAAAAATGGACAGTTTTTTATAAGTAAAACTTATTGTAAAAATATATAATTTAATAAAAATTTTCTAGTAATTATATTTTCTATTATAATTTACAACAAGTAATTATCAACAAGTTAATTGTTGGTAAAACTTGTCTTATTTTTAATACATAAAACAAAAATATAATTTTATTTATTAACTATAGATAATTAAAAATTAACAATAACAAAAAAAAATTAACGTAATAGCTGTAATTTAGTGACAAATAAGTATCATATAATATTAATAACACTAATTTAAGATTTTTTTTGTACTTAAAATACTAGTACTAGTTTTGTAAATTTTGTTGGCAACCCTAATAAAATACTATGAACTAAATATTTCATTATATTGATACAGTAATATTTATTCATTAGTTTTATTGTAGTCAATAGCAAACAGATAATATATAAAACTTGCACTTAAATGTCATAGCATTGAATATTTCGCAAAGTTTTATTTAAATAATATATTTTTCTAAAATATAAATCTAAATTGTTTGAAAATTATTTATACGATTTGTCAAAATTCTATTACTGTATAATAATAAGACAATAAAATATTGTTTTTAGTTAATTTTAATTTATATTTAATTTTTAAAACTAAATATTTTTTAATTTATAACATAATTTAATAATTATGAGTGATAATAATAGTAATAATAATGCTAATCAAGTAGATGAAAGTCAACAAATTTTAATGACAACAAAATGTATTGAAAATATTGTTGATACTACCAGTCCATTGACTACCAGTCCATTGACAAACAGTTCACAAAAAGATACTACAAATAAAACAAGTGCTGACAAAAAACTGAGATTACGTTTTACCACTTATTGTCTCTATTATGTGATATGTATGTTTGATTAATTAAATTAATATTTAAATATTTTTTTAAACTAAAATTAATTTTAACTTTGTTTTTTATAGCCATCACCTTTATCTGTGCATTTATACTGTTATGTATTGTTATGGGTTAGACTAACATAAGATGTTATTACAATTTTATTTATACTAATTATTTTTTAAAAAATTATATCAAAATTGTTTTCAGGAGCCCTCTATATAAATGACTGTCCACTTTCACCAACAATACCCAAGTTGTTGATAGTTTTTGGTTCATTAAATGTTATGACTATTATTATTGATAAAATTCGGCAATTGGTTAACCAAAATGATGTTATAAATACTATATTAATATCCATTGAAACTATACTATCGTTGGCTACAATAACCATATTTATTTTATGTAAGTTTTTAAAGAAAATCATATTTAATATTTAAAAAAAACTATCGGTAATTAATTTGTGATTGATTTAAATTATATGACATTTTATAGGGTGTGTCTTTGTATTTAAGTCCAAACCCGAGTTTAAAGACAGTTCATCACAAGATTATTGTCAGCGAAGCTTATATTTGTTTGCCTATTGGGTGCCAATCATTATCATTGCTATAATTATATTATTAACAACAGTTATATGCGGAGGAGATATCAATTTCTAACTGAATTACTAAAGTGGCAAAATAACAATTAATTTTTTAAATATTTATTACTTTTTTATGTAATGTATTATCTTAAAAATAAATTATTTATAAATATACTTCCTATAAATTTCAATAAATTACATTATGAGTATAAATAAATTGACTTTCAAGTATATTTACAATATGATTAAGTATTTAATTTACAAAGTTATAAAATGATAACAATTTTTACACAAATAAACCAATGGTTACCGATAACAATGAGATTAATTTATGATTTCAAGTGTCGGTTATTAACAATTTTGAGTATTGCATATCTCGTCAGACATTTATTTCAAAGATTAATTTTTTCCTCATTTGTTTTCATGTATTAAATATATAAATATTTAACAATTAGATCTTACAATATATTTTATTTATAAAAAATAATTAATAAATGTTATGACAATAACTTTAATTCATAATTTTGTTTTTATTACTTAACAATTTTTTATACAATATTTTATTTGTTTATTTATATTATAGTAAATTAAATTATTATTATTAAGTACTTCATATTTTATAGCATAAATAATAATAATATAACTAATTATGAGCGACAATAGTGACACCAATCAAACTGATGAATGTCAACAAACTTTAATGACAAATAAATGTAATGAAAATATAGTTAACACCGACACTACCGGTCCATTAAGTTTGCCAAAAGTGACCACAAATGACACAACCGATGGCCTAAAAGTTACGTCGTCTCGGATGACATTTCGGGACTTTTTATTAACTCATTTTTTATGTTATATTATTTGTGTCCGAACAAGTAATTAATATTTTTAAAAAATACTTATCTATTATTTTATATTTTAAAAACTATTTATTTTTGTTATAAAAAAATTAGTAATATTTTTAAAAATTTTATTTTATATTAAAAATAGTCGCCAGTATCATCGGTTCATTTACATTGCTATGCATTATAATAGGTATGACTTCAATTAATTATTGTATTCATTATTCAAACAATATTATAATTTATAATTAGTATTTACTAATATACAGTATATACTAATATATAGTATTTACTAGTATATACAGTATTACAAACAAACATCACATAAAAAGTAGTTTGAAATAGTTTTTTTAATCAACTATCAACCAAAAAAAAATAATTGTTACTTTAAATAAAACTAATATTAATTATATTTAAATTTATCAAATGGTAATAATGATTCATTTACTTAAACATTAAACCTTTACATATTTATAAACTATAATTATATTATATACTGTATATACAGGTATTATACAGTAATTTATATTGATTAATTAGTATGATATATTAATCTAATTGTATTTATATTAAGGTGCCATCTATTTTAATGACTGTCCAAATGCACCGATAATTCCTATTATACTAATAATTAATGGTTCATTAAATTTACTATTAAGTATAGTAATCAATATTAGACAACGCTGTACACTGGGTAGAAGGTCAAAGGTTAAACTGGTTTTCAGATGGTCAATATTATTGTTGGCTATTTTGTGGATTGTATCAATGATAATATGTTAGTATTTAAAAATAAAACATACTGTATATTAATAATGTATTTTCATATAATTATTTAAATAAATTAGGGGCATATATGATATTTAAATATGATGACCTGGAGTATTACGATAATACTGCCAATAATTACTGTCATCACTATTTATATAGATTTGCATTTTGGTCCATAATAGTAATCATGGTATTATTTCCATTGTTGTTAGCACTTGTATTAACTATTTATTGTTATTTTTCATGCAATTAATTTTTTTTAAATTTAATTTTGTAATTTATTAAATTTAGTTAATTATTTACATAAAAATAAATCTATTTTGATAATAAACAAACAACTATTTTTTTAGTCATTTATACTATATTTTAATATGATTTATTATTACCAATTAAATTTATGTAATTTTTTTTATCATTGAATGTATTTAAAAATCAAGGTATTCTATAAATATTAAACTATAATAATAATGGATTTAATTATATAGTATTAATAGCTTACAGCAAAACAAAAAAAAATGTTAAACGCTTAACTTGATAATAATTTATGATAAACAATAGTAGCATGTTGATTTAATTAAAATTAATTGCTAATAAATTGCAAATTAGTGTTTGTGTTTTTGATATTAATACAGTTTATTTGAATAACCAGTTTTTATAAACGAAAAACTATAATAATAACTTAACAAATAAGTTAACAAAGTACTTAATGATTCAAAAAACAATACCTAAAAAAGTTTATACATTTACTAAATAATAATAATAATAATAATAATACATGTAATACAGTAATAATCAATAGAGCAAAATACAAAGGTTTTGATTGTATGGTATTTTATTTGTTTCATATAAATATCATTTATAATTAAAATAAATTTATATATCATATACTCATAGATATACTGACATACAGTTAAGTCCTAATCAAATAATGTAATCAAAATTAGATTATTATATGTTCTAATACTGTATATAAAAATGTTTTTAGCATTGTATTAGAAAAATTGTGATTATATTTATTTTACATATATATAATTTCATTGAGACATTAACTATTTAAATATAATATTTCAATAGTTATGTGATTGCGTGTAATATTATTTTCATTGTGAATTTTTTTTTAAATTTATTTTAAATTGATTTTAATTATATTAATAAAAATTAATTTGTCTTAATATAAGAAATTATTTATTTTATTTATTTGACATTATATTACACACACAAAAAATTTGTCAAAATATCAAACAAATGGATGATGAAAATAATAATAATAATAATAATAATAATAATGATATCACTGATGATTGTGAAAAAGGATTACTTGAGTCCAACGAAAAGTGTATCCAAACTGATGTCACTTATGTGGCAAACGAAGAGAAAATACAATTGAATTGTCAATTATTTGGCATTTCTTTCTTCAGATATTGGGATAAACGATCACTTTTTATTGATTCACGTAATGATAAACCAGTTAATGACAGTGGTTTTGTCGACACATTTTTAACATTATTATTTAAGACAAGTATTATTTTATTTTTTTAAATTAATTAAATATAAATAAATTAAAATAGACATTTTTATTATCAGTTGCCGGAATTATTGGTCTATTTATAGCTAATATACTTTTAGTTATATGCATTGTTATAGGTAAATATTTACTATAATTAATTATTAGTTATATGACATATTACAAATCAAATATTTAAATCAAAAAATAATATAATATATATAATAAATTTATGATATCTTATATACTTTATATAGGATCATCCCATATAAACGACTGTCCTATTGAACCGGCAATACCAGTGGTGTTGGTATTGTTTGGTTTATTTATTATCATAATCTCTATTTTAGAGACAATTAAACGTAATTTTAATTCAAAACAAATCAAATATCAACGAATATTGACCATCACCTTGGTCATTTTGAAATTTCTATCATCTATTATAATCATAGTTTGTAAGTGAATATTATCATTTAATATTACTAAAAAATACTTTACCGGTAATTATAATTATCCGAAAATAATGTTTTACTTACTTTTTTTTTAAAGGGATGGTTGTTGTCTACCGGTGCGATGAACCGGACTATTATGATATAAATTCACCCAATTATTGTAATCGAGGCCTATATTTGGTCGGGTTTTGGCTATTGAATGCAATGATCATACTCTGGACACTCATATTGTTTTTGGTTATATGTTTATGTGGTTGTCATGGATTGCTCTAAATTGTTATTTTTATAATTATCTGATATAATGATAAATTTCATTGTAAAAAATGTTTTATTTTTATTTATACGATTATCATAATTAACAAATTTTACTTTTAGTTAAATATAATTTTAATTAGTTATTTTGATTAACTAAAATAAATTTAAATAAAATCTTATAATATATTTGACAAATAAAAATGTTTTTTATGTATAATTTTTTAATTTAAATTTGTATAAAAAATATTTTTATAACAAGTTTTAATATTATTTATATATTTATAACATTTATAATTATAATATTTGTAAATATTATGAAAAAGTACATTTAAAACCCATTATAATAATATAATAAAAATTAATAGTATATAAACTTAAATAAATCTACATTTAATAGATTTACAACAAAACATTAGATTAGATAGAAAACTTGTATTATAAGAAATTTTGAAATAGTTGTCATAATTTAATATACCGTAAATAAAATCAAAAAATTTTTTAACAAGAAATTTAAAAAATAAAACATAAATTTCTAAATAAATATATATTAAAGTGAATATAAACAAAAATAATTTGTAAATTTAATTTTACCATAAATAGACATAACTATAAAAAATAAAATTTTGCGAATAAATTTCTATATTTAAATAATAATAAACAAATAATATAAACAACATATAAAGCACAATAATAATAATAATTTAAAATTAAAATACATGTATATATTTATATTTATTATAAAAAATACATGCACTAAAATCAATACTTTAATTCAATCAATTCACGAGTTAATTGATTAGTCATCAAAACAATCAATTAATTATTCAATCAAAAATTAACTTTAGAAATATCATTATAAAGTATAAAAGTAATCATTATTTTTAAATAAAAATAAGAAAACCAAAACTAAATACAATTAACTTTATCATTAAAAATTGTTTTTAAAATTTGTTTTTCATTTTCTTTTTTGATTATAGAAATCGTTTATCTATTAAAAGTCAAAGTACTAACCAATTAAAAAGACCAATCAATCTATTAAGACATCCGCATCGGATGACACATTTGGCTAACAATTTGGGAACAGTTCGTTGCTTATGATAGGATCGGTTTAAAATAGGATTTATTAATAAATTGTATTATTAAATGCTTGTATATAAATTGATAAATAATTTTTATCAATAAATAACTTTTTTAAATTAAATCCTAATTTAAGTGATCACAATCACAACAAATCAAATCAACAAAATGTAATTAATGTAAAACCCAACAAAAAACAGAAGACATCCCAATTGACCGATTGATCACAAGTTCGCACAAGTGGTCAGTACTTTGGAAGCGTAGTCGAGTGAATCTATTTGGCTTTCGGCGATGCCTTGGCGGCCGCCGACCGATGAGTTAATCCTTTTTTCGTGTTTTGGTCCACTTCTGGTAGTTCGCTCACATCTTCAACCGTTTTCTTCGGTTTCTTGCGAAGACCTGACGAACCCTTTTTGCGTAGAGCGGCCGCTTCGGCAGCCTTTTCGCGCATTCGTCGTAAATGAAAGTTAATAAAGTTCCACATCATCCACGCCTGCAACAGACAAATGGCCGCCAAACAGTTGATTCTGAAGATAAACAAATAATAATAATAATAATTAACATAAATTTACATAACTTTTTCAATAGTTTTTTTTGTTGATGTTATGCAATCAAATTAAATACCTAATAATTTGTGTATTAAAGTTGCCTTCAGTTAAATTTAATTGTGTGGTCTGGTGTGTAGCCAATCCGTACCAAAAGGTTAGCACCGATAGGGTTATGGATCCCAAACGTATTAAAACAAACAATACATTCCAGAGTTTAAAACTACAAAATAATGAAATAATAAAAAAATATAATTAATGAAAAATATAATTTTAAACCCTAAGCCGCGCACCTGTAGTTAACGACTTGCAATTTATCGGCAAAATATAACAATCGAGACAAATGAAACAACGCTTCCACTGTATAGTGAAGTATTGACAGACAAATGGCTACACGAGTGAAACTGTGTGGACAACAAAAATTTTTAGTCAAATAGTCACTGAAAAAAAACAGTTAAACAAATGGACAATACTTTAGGAGATAAGCGGCAGTGAAGAATATGAGATACAATGTGGCGTATGTGATACGGGCGCCCATTTCGTCGCGTTTTACTTTCTGGAAATACAGTTCCGGATAAGCGTGCAGCCAATAGCTGATCTGTATAATGAAGTAAAACTTAAACAAATAGGTCATCTCCTGGTGAGGATAATCGCTCCACAGTTTGCTGATGGAGTAGAGATAACCCTCGCGACGCAAGATCTCTGACGCCCAGACAATAGATATAATAAAGAAGAGCAAGAGTTGGCCGCTTTCGTTGAACTTCGAGTGCTTGATCTTTGATAGATGAAGCTTACGATTCACTTTCTGTATTCAAAAGACAAGTTATCATCAATTTAGTGAACAGATAATTGAAAACAATGTATCAATTAATTAATTTAAACAATTTGTTCAATAAGTTAGACAATGATATCGATTGGTCATTACTTTAGGGGTCAATCGGGTCAACATATGGTATACTCATTGATAACTTACATCCAAGAGGTACTCCTGGATTACGGCGTGCATCACAATCGAGATCAAGAAGTAGAAGAATACAATACAAAGATCTTTGAGGCCATACGTGTATTGAACCACTTCCGATGTGAACACTATAGTAACCGATCGGGAAAAAAGCAAATGAGTTAACACGTGTACCGATTGTGAACCAAATGAGTTTGTGATTGAGGATAGCCTTACCATCAGTGATATTGTGTTGTAGTGCGACAAACATTGTTGCAATCGGTGCAGTCGTCTGAAACAGTAGGCACAGGACAAACACCATTGCAACACATGAGACAATGTCCGCATGATTTGCGATCACAAACTCGTGGGACAGTATTGGCGGCGATTTGGTCGCACCGGTCCTTCTCTTGATACCCATCGCTGTCGACACTCTGCTGGTGATTGTGGTTGCGATCAAAGTGGTCGTCAATGCAGTTCAACAATCAATGGTCAGTACCCGTCGATCGGTTGAGTTGTGCTCTTAAAACAGATGACAATACAGACAGTCTGTAATTGATTTGTTGGCAGCACTGGTATGTCGTGTCTGTGTATGTGTTGTTTGAATTGATGACACAAACTATTGACGTGTAGTTTATTTTGTACACTATTTTTGTTACACAACTAGTTATCTATCAAACCATACAAACACTAAAATTTTATTAATACAACACTAGTATTATAGTCATACAACACTATACTAATTATAAATAATTCATTCAATGCTATTGTATTGGAAATTATAGTGTTGTATGGATTTACTATTAATAATACTGTACAGTATATTGTACTGTTAACTATACTGTACAATAAATAGTGTTAGACTAGTGTTGCATTAAATACAATATTATTTTCAATAGATATTAGTATGAAAACAGTTAAAGGGAGGGGAACTGTATGTTTTGGTTTGTCGTAGTTTATGTGGTTATTATAAATTATAAGCCCGGCTTATGACGTGTATCATCAAAGTTATAAATAAAAGGTTATAAAGGGTTATACAGTTATATAGGAATAAACAATTTTAACCTTGCTCAAAATTTAAACATATAAACTATCATTTTTTTATAAAATATAATTACTAATTAATATTATTATTTTGAAATAAAAATATGTTATATTAAATTTAGTATATTTGAAAAATAATCTAGATAATATTCTTAAATATTATTATAAAATTTTGTAAAAGATTAACTATAATTATATTAGAATATATAAAAAATAATGAATTAAAAATTGTTTTTTCAATAAAAAATTAATAAATAAGAAATTTTATTTTAGTTAACGTTTTAAATATTGTGTGTTTGTCATCACAATTAAATATATATATATCAATTTGAATAAATTCAAATAATACAGTAGTAGTAGTATTTCATTTTGTAAAACTGTTATAAAAAATTAATCATGGTAAATTGTCAATTAATTAATTTAATTAATCTATAAATCAATTATATTATATGTTTAATGAATTTAAATAATCTAAACTAATATTGATTTAATTGATATTAATATTAGTAATAATAAGAATTATTATTTTTTGTTTAAAAGATTGAATTTTTGTGTCCATTATTATTGATATAATTTCGGAAATAGTTGTTATTCTTTGACTGTTCCGACACTTTAATGCCATTTGTAGTCATTATCTTTACTGTCGGTGTCCTCACAGTTGTTGTCGTCGTCGTTGTCGTTATCGCCRACATTTTGGTGGGCAATGATTTAGCAAAAGGTGTCAATTTAGTGTCGGGTGATTTATGAACAGCCGTACGATTGCTGGCTAAACCCATGTATTTGTTAGCACCGGGCAACTCGTAAATCTCGATTGTAGTGTATAGTGGATCGTCTCCCTGACGCCAACCTTCCGGTGCATACATTATCTCTTCCGCCAACTGTTTCTTAGCCATCGATTTAAATCGATTTGATTCCATAGCTTAATACAGTATTATAATAAAATAATATATTAATATATTATATAATATATAGTAAGCTATAAATATGTCAACTTTTTTAAAGCATATTTATTACCAATTTTCATATCTGATGTTTCATACATTTTCTCATTTAATCGTTTATTGGTTTCTAAATTGATATTTGATATTATTTTCGGTGGTTTAACTGTTGTAGTAGTTGTTGTTGTTATTGTCTTTGGTACCATTGCTGGCGTTTTAGTGACCACTGTATCATCGGATACACGATTTGCGATCTCTTTATGATGTAAATCCATGTCATGATATTCATTACGATTTTTATGCATTTGTGCGGACGGCCGATGCTTTTTAGCCACTAGTTTGGCGGCTATCGGTAACGGTGGTGATAGTGGTGGCGATGAAGATGATGATGGAGTGGATCCAAAGTTACCATTTTGGTCGGGAGTCATATCGGAAGTCATCATATCTTCTTTATTGTCATAGCCCTTGAAATCAGACTTCTGGCCAATAAGTTTGACGCTCTCGATGTCGTGTATGAGCCATGAAATAGGTCTTAAATTTTTTAAATATCATAAATATAGGAATATAATATTTATGAAATAATAACTATGATTATTAAGTCATTTGAATGTAAATATAATATAAATTACTAAACTAATTACAATTTTTCATATATAAAAATCTTATATAATTATATTAACTTTGTTTACTCACTTCTATTAAATTGTTATGAAATTTATTAGTTTTGTAATAATAGATATTGCAAATAAATATATACTATTTTTTTATTGAGTTCATAGATAAACTATCAATATATTGTATATTTACTAAAGATTTTTTTTTAAATTTATATTTTACACAAAAATACTTATAACTTTGTTTTAAAAAAAAAAATTAACTAATTTTTTATACTATTAAATATACATAATAGTTATTAGAAATATTATTTATTTTGTCTAATCTAATTCAAAAATAAATTTTTGTGAATAAGATTTTAAAATATTAGAAAATTAATCAATAAAAAAGAATTTTAAACATAGAATTAAATAAATTTTTAATAAAATAAAACTTAATTATTGACAAATACTTACACAAATACAGGAATTTTGAGACTACCGTTAACATCGATCATTACTTTACCATACAATATATTTTTGGCATTTATTGTCGATAGTATTAAACAAATATTTATATAACAAACTAATATTAATTGAGCACACAAATACTTTAATTTATTGTTAGACATTATATTTTGCTAGTTTTTTATATTAAGTAATAATAATAATAAAATAGTGTTGCTGAAATTTTCCAAATACTTGTATCAAATATTAGTAGATTTACAATAAAACTTAACTAATATTTGTTTGTAATCGCAAAAAAATATCCAAAAATAGACTTTTAATTTCAATTTGTTTTTTAATATTACTATATATATTCAATATTTCACTTTATATCATATAAAATGATGATAACCTACACACACATTGAAACATACTATTTCACTATTTTAAAAGCAAAAATTGAAAGCATTTTCATTCAATATTATTAGTATTTTTATTATTTTAACAGATAATTTTATTTATGAAAAATAAAGGCAATAAAAAAATATCACACAATTATTATCATCATTATTATATGAGTTTTTAAAAATTATTTACATAACAATTATTATTATTATTATTTGTTGTTGTTGTTGCTATTTTTACAATATATTGTATAATAATTTCTCAAATTGATAAATAAAAAATATTTTCTTAAACATTTTTAGCATAGTTTTCTTAATAATTATTTTTTAAACAATTTTTTAATATATTCACACAATTTTTACGTAAACGATGGGTAAAAACATTTTACTTATTTATTTTGTTTATCTTTTCAAACAAACTTTTATTATTATTATTATTATTTTCTATTATTATAAATTGAAAGCCCAAAAACAGATTCACCAATAAATAAAAATCGTATTTTATTTTATTATTTTAACACATATATAGTATATATATATATAATTTTGTTTATAAATATCATAAATATATTTAAATATTATTTTTGAATAATTTATTCAATGTTAACAACACTGTGTGTGTGTCTCATCAATAATTGTAATGATCTGTCGACTAATCATTTATTCAGTACACATGCATTACCAGACACACCAGTTAGTCCTAATTTGTAGGACAATATAGACAGCCTATCTCTCTCTYTCTCTCTCTCTCTCTGAGCTCAGATTTTTTTCCAGCACTAGTACTACCAGTTATCCAGTTATACAATAGTAGTGATACCAGTATTAGCGGTAGTGATGATGAGCCGATTCACGTGTAAATAATTGCTATCATTTCTTGTATATTGTGTGTGACATTTATTTTAAATAATTTACTAAATAATTGACAATTTTGTGTCAATTGTGTTGTTGTTGTTGTTGTTTTTTTCTATTGTTACCTAAAAAAAATTTATATAAATAAATAAAACAAAGTTACTATTTTTGACACTTTTTCAATGACATGACTAGTAATAAAAAAATAATAAAGATTTTTATAAATTAAAACAAAAGTTATACCGTATTATTTATGTAGTATCATAATATTAGTTTAAATTATAAGCATAAAGTAAATTTTAATTTTTATAAAAAATATTAATAATATGTTAATAAATTATTATATAAATATCTTATCTTCAAAAATAAGTACAGTATATATATATATATATATATATATATATATATATACTGCATATACATAGAATATATGTATGTATATCTATAGAAATTATTGACCTCCTTGATAATATAGATAATTTTTATGCACTGCTTGTTAATATAATTAATAGCGACACACAATCATTGTTTTTAGTAATTGACAATTGAAAAAATTTATTTATGTATTTGCTATCATATAGTATATTGTATGTTAATTTTGTAATACTAAAAATATTATTTATGTGTGAATTACTCAATAAATGTTTTATAATCAGAAAAGTTGGTCATCCGTTTATTATATATATATATATATATATATATATATATATATCTAGCGATACACTAATACAAATTATAAATATATATCAGTAAATCAGTGAATCGGTAATTAAATAATTGTTAGTTTTCAGTTGTATAATATATTACTGTACTATTATTATATTATGTCTATAATAATAATGATATGTTAGGTTGAATAAAGTACAGTATATAAATTTATACTACAGTATACATATAAATTATATGGAGTGTATGTGACTTAAACTCAATTTATTTGACATATGTTTTTTTTGGTTATCATAGCATCTATTTTTAAAGTGAAAAATTAATACTAAATTATACTTTACAACAATAATGCTTGTTGTTATCAAAAGATGTTAATGTTGATAATAATAATAAAATTTTTATTAATATTAATATACATTAGTATTAAGTTATATAAAAAATAAAGTAATTGTATCTAAAAATTTTCAATTTAATCTTTTATATACAGTATCTTTATTTTATGTCACAAATTTCTATTTGAATGACATTAATAACAATACAAACATAAAACATGTTCTTTCAAATGACTATTTGATATTTGTTTTCTAAATTTAAATTTCATTGAATAATCAATTTGAATAACTTTCAAAACATAAATAAATTTATATACTTTTTTAAATTTTTTTGTTGAAAAGGTATTCAAATATATCATCAAATAATAGGTATAAAAATAGACTGTGATGTTTAATGCTTATATAATTGTATATCTTTTATAAATTGAAATAAATTTGCATAAAAATTACTTATTCAACAATAAATTACAGATTTGTATATACTGTATTTAAAATAAAATAAATTTTATCAATGTTACTTTTATACTGTTTTTTTTTTTATTGTAAAATATATTAAACATTGCATTTATTTTAATTTGTAAAACATATAAGAAAGCAATATTATTGAAATAAAAATTTGTTTGAATCATAAAATTAGATTATAGATAAATATGAAACAAATATTATACATACATTTTTTATCTCATGTGTGCTCATCAATAGATACCGGTTCTTGTGGTATAAACTCAAAAGTATAAACACGTTTAGATTTAATCATAAAAACACAGCCAAACAATACACTAATGATGAGTGAGAAGACAAACATCCCGATCACCCACTGATCCATCAGTGAGTTATCTTTAGCTTTGATGACCGTTTTGATCATCCATAGGGCACATGTGATTGTCCAGGTTATCGGTATAACAAACAAACTAATTTTGAACATCAATTCCGACCAACTGGTGATCTCAAAGTCATCACTTACGCTGATGTGTACCGGTGCTGATGAATGGTTTATATTGTAGTTGATCTCCATATTTCTCGCTGACTCTATGGCATCGTCATTATAGATGACACAAAAGTCATCCATCGCTTATGTTTATAAAATCACTTTATAATAATAACATTATAATAAAATTTTTATTTTATCTAACTATAAAATTTATAGTTTAATTTGTATATCATTTTAGATTATAACAATTTCACGCTTAACTATCATAATATTACTAATAATAATATTATTATTATAATTATTATTATTTAAATAAAACTTAACTATAGGATAAAACAATATTAACTTTTACTAAAAAACATTATATAATAATATTATATATATTAAAAATATTTTCTCATAACTCATGTGAATTGGTTATATATCAATATTTTTGCTCATAAAATGAGACAATTTTCAATGTGATTCAGATTTATACAAACAGTACTATCGATCGACAAGTTTAATATAAAATTTATATATATATGTATATAATGTATATACAGTATATACTGATATATTATATATCATATCAAAGTACACATAGTTATTAAAAAATATCATTTGTTTTGTTATTATTGTTGTTTCTAATGTATGCTGTGGTTATGTTGTTGAGCATTGAATGGCATGTGTTATATAACAGCATTTTCATTTATATACACACACTTACAGAATATTCTGTATGTATATAAGTATGTGTGTGTTTATGTGTTCATCCCTTTTTCACTACAGTAGTATAGCATGTAATAGCAGTGTTTATGTTAGGTGTTTCCTTCTTTAACTACCAGTGCATTGTGTATAAAAGTTCACTACTGTTACATACCGTACATCAGCTATGGATTTCAACACAGAAGCAAAAAACAGTTATAATATGTATTATTGGCGCGACTTCTTGTGTTATGATATCTTAAGTTGTTTATTGATTGACATAAACACAACTTTTCCCTATTATTTCTATGTTATGTAAAATATAAATATATATATAATATGATAGATAAATATATAGTTAAACACTTTTTTGTTTATAATTTTAGAGTAACTCTACATTTTTGTTTATTTTGTTTTCTGTAGTTATTTTGCCATTTAATAATAAAACCAATGTTTTAAGTTTATTTATTGTTAGTCATATTTGTAGTATAAATAAAATTGCTATACATTATTTAGTTAGATATTTTTTAACATTTACTTTTTAAAAACTATTTATTATAAATTTTTCAGTATAAAACTATTATTTAGTTTTAATTAATAAGTATACAGTATATATATATATATATATATACCGATAAACATAAATATAAATAATTTTATGAATTTTGTCCTATTTATCCAAATTAAACAGATTTATAATTTATATTTAGTAGTTTTGAAATTATTATTTTAAAATTAAAGTTTAGTGTATTAATACAGGTTACATACGGTTAATGTTAATTAAATCAAAATTTTTATATTTAGTTATACATAAAAATGTTTTCTATTATTAAAATATTATTAATTAAAATTTTAATTATTAATTATGTTTTCACTAAAAATGTTGAAAATTCATTGAATTTAAACAAAACACTTCTTGGCGAAGATGAGAGCAGAAAGTTTATTACTTTAGATTTTAATAAGCCATCAATGGTTGAGTCAAACAATAGGGCACCGGTAGCCGAACCATCCAATAGTGGACCCATATGTGTATCGCCAGGACTTGTCACTCAGCTGTTGACTATTGTATTAAACTTTATACAGACAACTATATCCTGTATTATAGGATTTCTATCATCACTGTTGACCTGTGTATTGGGAATTCCGTTTTTGGGTGGTGTGGCCCAAGTGCTCAACAATTTGAATCCACTATTGGCACAGATATTAACCATTGTTTCGACAACAATAGAAATAATACTTGGATAACTAATATGTTTATAATTTTAATTTTAATAATAACTAATAAATAATATTTTAATTTATAATGTAATAAACGTAATTTATAAATCAAAAAATATTAATCAATTTTTTTAATTAAAAAAATTAATTATTTTTAAATATTTTGTTTTTAAATCATATATTGACTCTGAAAAATTAGACTAATTTACAATTATATAATAATTATAATTGTAATTATAATCTTTTTTAAAAAATAAATTATAATATAATTCTAATTAGTTTAGCTAACAAAATATGTTTAAAAAATTAGTGATAATTTTTGTTATTATCGGCATATGTTTAGCTGAAAAACCTTTTATCCAGGATTTAATGTTAACGACTTCCGAAATTGTCTTGAATTTGGTGTCCATAAGTGAGGCATTGGCCAAAGCGTTGGCCGGTATTATTCAAGTGCTCACACAATTGCATACTATTTTGGGAAACATCTATAATCTACCCGATATTGCCAATAAAATTGTCAATAATTTGGTAAATAAGACACCGTTTAAAGAATTGGCTAAATTTTTGCAAATAGACCCTGAAGATTTTATTTTATAAATAATATTTTTTTTAAATTGCTAAAATTATTGTATTTATTTGTATAATTTATATGTAATTTTATATATTATATGTAAAAACCAGTTAAGAATGCTAGAAAGCATTTTCAGAAAAAAAAACTTGAATAATTTTAAAAATTGTTATAGCGGCTATATAATATATAAAAATTTTGGTCAAATATACATTATATGTAGAGTATCAATTGACTCGATATGACAAAATAAACAATTTTAGTCATGTAAGATATAACAAAATTTATTTTAGTATTGATATAAAAAATAATCATTATTTATACTTTTGCTAAATGTTCCCGTATATCAAAATTTTAATGAATATTTTTTATTTTTGTATAAATCTATAATTAAAAATTTTTGTGTACTTTTGCCGCCATTTTAAAAAATATGCTGAAATATTATTATTTTTGATTAAACGTTAAAATTTTTACCTAATTTTTTTACTTTGGCCGCCATTTTCTTTATGTTCCCGAAGAGATATCAAAATTTTACTGCATTTTTTTATTCTTGTTTTTGATGCTTTATTCAAATCTATACTTTAAAAAAAATTTCTTAAAATATTTTTTACTTTATTTTGTCCATGTTCCCGATATCAAAATTTTAATGCAACTTTTCAATACATTATTAGTAGTCCTCTAACCGAATCTGAAAAAACAAAAAAATTGCTACACACACACACACACACACACACAAAAAAAGGCTAAATTTTCAATGAATAAATTAWTGAATCTAATACTCTTTGAATAAGTTTAAAAATAAACAAAATATTTATTTTAAGTGTATAATTAAAATATTGGTTTAAACTATTTTTTAATTCAATTTTTTTTGTATAAAAGTTTGTTTATTAATTTGTTGAATTGTAATGTTTTGTAGTTATTTTCTAGTTGTTTGTTAAGACTGTGATGAATGGACTGTTGATGTAGTAGTAGTTGTCACTGATTTGGGGATCAGTATTAATATATAATACTGTTTATAATACAGTATATATTAAATACACATATATTTATATATCAGGGTTGCTAATGATTTTCTATCACAGGGGGTATAGGTAAGTAAAATGGCTTGGGGCTATGGGGGGTACAATTAGAAAATATTAAATTATAAAGTATTTTTATTTAATTAATATTTATATCACATTTTATTAACTTAAATTAATATTAATACAAATCTAATCATTTTTATTCACAATAATTTAGTTAAAATAAACTATTCTTAATATAAAATTATAATAAATATTAATTAGAAATATTTAATGTTAAAATTAATACAATTTTAATTATTTAAATTGCATTTTAGTTGAAAAATTGTAAGGGAATCAATGTTTTCATTATTAACAAAATTTATTTATAATTTTATTGAAAAAGTTTGGAAAAAATTTTTAAAATTTAGATCATAGAGAAAAAATTTCCTAAAAATTTCTACTCATTTTGCTTAACCCTGTTTGTTGTAATAATTTTATAATATGATATTTTTAATTAAATATATTAATTGTAAGTGTAGAAAAAACGTATGCTATTATATATATAAAAAAAATATTAATCAAATTTCATAATGAAGTATTATTATTATCATTATCATTAATAAATTGTTAAATTTTTACAAAATAGTTAAATATTTGTTTATTAATTTTAACGGCAATACTAAAAAAAATGTTTTTAAATCATTTGTTAATATTTGTTATATTTGTTAGTTTTTCGGTGGACGCGTCAAATAATAATAATATTAATATACCTGGATCAATTAAAGAAATTTATTTATCCATTCAAACAATTTTAGAGTCTATGAAGTTTATACCAAAGATGATGATATCGACACTGGATATAGTGATACAAGGATTGACTGAATTGAAAACAGTATTAAATATGTTAAACAATTTTCCAAAATTATTGTTTTCAGATATAATCGACAAAGTAATGGATCCGAACCATATGTTTAACAGCTTTTTTAAATTATTTGTACCCATCAAAGGGATGCCAATTGCTCGCCAATCATCCAATTCAGTAAAGTCCACAATTAGTACAGATTTGATATCAACATTACCACCGTTGATAAACACCGACATGGATCAGATCAATGTGACAACACAGACAACTAAGACAACCCCTACAACTCCTACGTCTCAAACAATTTCTATAAACAAGTTAGAGATACTTCGGACTAAACCTCCGTTAATAAAAATGTATTCAAATGATAACAATATCAGTGATAACAGTAGTGACAGTAATAGTCTGTCCATTAGTAGTAGTAGTAGTAGTAATAGTATTAATGAAGAAGAATCACATTTTTAAATATCTAAAAATTATTTTTACTGTTTGTTAAAATACTATAACTATAACTAATATAATAAATATTTTTTTTACAGATTTTTGTAAATTATTGCATTATATTTAGATAAAATGTCAAATATTTAATTAGACCTTTATAATATGTATTTTATTTAAATACAATTTATTTATTTAATTAAATATTTTATCACGCTTTAACTCTGAATATTAACACTGAATATTATACTGTATATCATATTTGTTATATACTATTGAATATTATAAAAACAAAAAAATATTGTTTAGTAATGTATTATAAGTTATGTGTTTACGTATAATATGCATATTATTTTATTTATCTATTATTTACGATCTATATAAGTAAATATAAACTTGTGAACAAATAAAATGATAAATTCAAATTAAATATAGCATTTAATATCTTAAATTTATATTTTCAAAATTTATTTATTTAATTATTTATGTATAAATTTATACCGAATTAGTCCAGAAATAAACATAAAATATAGCAAAACAATTAAGATTATGAATACAAGATCTGACAATTGATTGCTTTATTATCACAACAATGGTTAAAACTAGTAAAAACTTAAATATAGATAATAGGATCAACCAATAGAGCATATGGAAAAAGGATAAAAGTGGGGAATATAGGGAAATATAAAAATGTAAAATGTATATTAATGATATTATTAATAGTATCAATATATATAAATAAAATGTATAACTTAACATAATATAATTAACGTAATTTATAAATCAAAACATTAGTAATTTTTTTTAATTAAAAAATTACTTAATCGTACATTTTATATATGCATATAAAAATAATTTAAAATCATTTATAGACTTAACTTTTTTTTGACTAAATTACAATTATACTAACAATATATAGATAGTTAAATACTACAAATAATAATAATAATAATACTGTATAATTGTAATTAATTTAACAAACAATATGCTTGAAAAATTAGTTTTAATTTTTACGTTTTTCGGCATATGTTTTGCTGAAAGTAGTATAAGTAATGATCTAATTGTTGGTATTTTGCATTTCGGTGGATATTTGCATACAATAAATGTTGCATTTATTAATGCATTGGGCGGTATCATTGAAGTGCTTAAACAATTACGCGAAATATTGAACACCAGTTATCATTTACCTCATATTGCTATTAAATTTGTCGGTAGGATTGTAGATAAGACACCGCTTAAAGATTGGGCTAACTTTTTCCTATTGAATAACAATATTTAATTATTTTAATCAAATAATAATAATTTGTGTTTTATTCTAAATATGTATGTATAATATACATTGTATATAATATATTTATTTATTTTTATACAATAAATATAATTAAATTAACTGCTATGTTATGTAATCTTTTTAATTTCTATATTTACTGTATTTATTGTAAACTTTAAATTATGATACATTAATAAATTCTTTAAAAAAATTATATCGAGTTTTGTGTAATTTAATTTTTATTATTAATAATTTTGAATATTTTTTAATTTATGTTTCATTAGGGGCTAAATTGTTTTTACCATAATTTTTTGCTTAACTTTGTTTAAACTTTAAAGTAATTATAATATAATATGATATTTATAAGTAAATGAATTAAGTATAAGTGTTGAAAAACATATGTAATATCATATTAAAAATACTGATTTAATTTTTAAATGAAGTATTATTATTATTAATATGTTTTTAAATTACTTTTACTAAATAGTTAAATATTCTAATGTTTATTATTTTTAACGGCAATACTACAAAATGCTTATAAAATATTTGTTAATATTAGTTATATTTATTGCTTTATCTGTGTATGCCTCAAATAATAATAACAATAATATTAATACTAAATCTGTTATTAAAGAAATTTATTTAACTTTTAAATCAATTTTCAAGACTATAATATCTATGCCAAAGATAATGATGTCGGCACTGGAAGTATTGATAAAGGAGTTGAAAGAATTGAAAAATATATTGGATAAGCTTAATAATATTCCCGGTTTGTTGATGGGTCATGTTTTTGATCAATTACAAAACCCTAACCATCCGATCACATTAATTGTCAATTTATTGTCACCCAATAATAAGCCATCCAATAATAAAAGGCTAACCAGAGATAGACAACCATTGAGTTCATTRAATAATACAACTTCAACATCAATAACAACCATAGATGAGATCAATGTGACAACTCTGACAACTCAGACAACTTCAACAACAACTCCGACAACTTTGACGACTAGTATTAAAGAAGATGAACCACACTTTTAAATAACTAAAAAAACAGTTTTTTGTTAGTTAACTATAATTTATAATTTGTAGTTATATTATATTATAAAACAAACCAGTTGTGAATGCTAAGATAGCATTGCCAGAACAAAGTTTGTAAAATTAAATATATAATTGTCTAAATGATTTCAATAAAATAATATTTTATACACCTTCAATTATTAATGATTAATAATAATTCAATGTTTATAAATGCATATAAAATAGTAATTATACATCATTAATGACAGGTATATAAGATAATGTAACTATAAATATATTAATTGTTATATACAAATTTGTATTATCTAATATTACATAATCATTTTTTTTAAATACAATAGAGATATTTATAAATAGTTTGTCATCAATAATCAAATGATTACCAAATGTTAAGTATTATAAACTAATTTTTATATTTATTTATTTAAAGTAAATATCTAAAAACACTTATTTGCTATCAAATCAAGACATTAGTAAATATGTTTTATTATTTTTTTTAATTAAAAAATTAATTAAAAATAATGACTCAGATATTACAGGTACATTGAATTAAGACATTTAAGTCATTAAAGCATTTAAGATATTAATATGAAATTAATTATAAATTTTATATAAAGTAATCGATTATTTATGTACAGTATTTCAGAAACAAACAGTAAATATGGCGAAACAATTAAGATTATCACTACTTGTGTTGACCATCGGTTGGTGTATTATTACAACTATGGCTACAACTACTTCCACCTCATCTGATAATCAGCAATTAATGCTCCCATTTAGTAGTTTAATGCAAACTATGTCGACAATGTTGAACATACCGCGGACATTAAGTCATACGTTGGGCACAATTATCTCTGTGTTGCAAAAGTTTAAGGAAATGCTTGACCATATCCATACACTACCGGATTTGATTAGTCATCAAACTTCTACAATTTTCTTTACTCCTACTCCTACTACTCCAACCACTAGTTCAACCACTAGTCCAACTACTACTCCAACTATTACTCCAACTACTACTCCAACTACTACTCCTACTACTACTCCAACTACTACTACCACTAAAACCATTGTTCGTATTACTTCATATATTAATGATGCAAATGGAGACAACTTTTAAATGTATAACTAATTTATAGGCAATTAAATAAATTTATATTATCATTTATTTTTTTTAATAAAATGTAACTATAATATAATTATACTACTGTATGTAATATATAATTTATACAGAGTATATTTTTAAATGTTAATTATTATATTTAATGTAATTATTAAATGTTTGACAAATTGATATAATGTATTTATTATATGCATTTGAATCTGTCCAATATTGTATATAATGTTATTTATTTATTATTAATTAGTTATTATTATAATTTAATTTATAATGTTTAATTTACTATCAAAAAATAAATAAGTTATAATGTTTTACTTTATTAAACATTTTTATTAGAGTAGTTTTATAATTGTTTAAATTAATATTGCTTTTAATTTAAATGTTTAACTTTTTGTTTGAAGGTAATATTACAACAGTAGTATTTTTATGAAATTTAATCATTAATATATAAGCCTATTTTTATATCTATTGTTATTATAAATATATTAATAAATCTACAGTACTGTATATAATTATTACAATATATATTACATTAGAATTTTTTCTTATGTAATATTTTTTTTAAATGCTAATTGTTTTGTTGTTTAAAGTAATAAATTAAAAAATTTATTTTTCAAATCAAACAATATTTAGTGATTTATATGTTATTTTAGCATTTTTCGTATGAAAAAATTCCTAAAATGTTTTTTATCCATTACATTTTAAAACAGACAACAATTATCTATGCAAATATTAATACAAGATAAATCGTAAATTATAAAATATATATATATTTTTATTGTTAGCCTTCAAAATATTTAGTATAGATGAAGACTGCAATACATTAGTGTATATAAATAAAAATAAGTTTATGTACTGTAATATTTCACTTTCAATTAATGACTTTAACAATAATTTATATGCGAATAGAGAGACTCTGGGACTGGGATAAAATGAAAAAGACTACCCAACCCAACCCTACTATTGTGTGTAATTCAATAATATACTGTATTTTTGAGAACCCACCTACTGTTTGTTGCTGTCATTGTGCAAAAACAACAATAATAATAATCACATCCCTTTACTCTCTCACTCTCACTCACTCTCTCTCTCTCTCTCTCTCTCTCTCTCTCTCTCTCTTCTCACTTCTCTCTCTCTCTCTTTTTCTCTCTCTCTCTCTCTCTCTCTCTCTCTCTCTCTCTCTCTCTCTCTCTCTCTCTCTCTCTCTCTTTTACTCTCTCTCTCTCTCTCTCTCTCTCTCTCTCTCTCTCTCTCTCTCTCTCTCTCTCTCTCTAACCTCTCATTCGTTTATTTTCATAGAATATTCTTCTAACAGTACATAAACTCATGTGTTGTTAGAATTGTCAGATTTGATCACAAATTTTATAAATTGTATGTTTGCTATAACTAAGTGATAACTGTTTGTTGATAATAAAAAAAATGACCGACAAATACAATTCATTTATTCAGTCTAAAAATGGTCAACTTCTTCGGGCCGCTTTTGCCGAGTTTCTCGGCACTGGACTACTGGTCATATTTGCTTGCGGCGCCTGTGTGACCGCCAGCAGTACGTTGACCATAGCTGTCGGKTTTGGTCTAACACTAATGTGTTTGGCCGTCAGTTTTGGGCACATTTCCGGTTGTCACGTAAACCCGGCCGTTACGGTCGGTCTATTGGTCGATGGAAAGGTAGACATAGTTAATGCCATTACTTATTTGATTGGCCAGTTTGTTGGCGCTGTGGTTGGCGCCGCTGTACTAAAGGGCATATTACCCGAGGCTACGTCCAAAATCAGTCTATGCGAGTGCGGTCTCAACGGTGTCGATCCATTTCAGGCCATTATTATAGAAGCCGTCATTACTTTTGTGTTTGTTTTAGTTATCGTTAACGTTGTTGAATCCAATCCAACTTTGGCACCACTGGTTATAGGKCTGGCCCTAACCACTGGACATTTGCTTGCTGTAAGTTAACATTTTTTATAATTTAAAGTTAAATTTATATTAATTTTTTTTAGTAATTACATAATATAATTATTGATAATTTTAATATTTCTTAGAAAATAATAACTAATTAGGATATAGTTTTTTTTAATTATAATGATTTCATATCATTTATTTTTGTTAATAAAATATTATGAATTATTTAATAATTGGCTAATAATAAATATTGAAATAATTATTTCCTTTTAAAATGTTATCAATTAACTCTTAATAATTAATTTCTATTATTTACTATTAAACATTATAATTATTTTGTTTTTATTTATAATTTTAATGCACATGTAGTGCACAATGTGTTATGTGTTTCTAATGTAACATATAATGTTTAAACAATTTGATTTATATTATATAATTATTTAAACATGTTATATGTAATTTAAAATGAATAACATGTTATTATTAAATATTATTTATACAAACACTATTAATTAATTAAATGTTTAGTGATCTAATATTATTTATAGGAAAAAAACTTACATATTTTATTTTTTAAATATTTGATTATTTAGTAATTTTTAATAATATTGATACAGTAACTCAAAACTTAAAAACATTATGTTTTGCTGAAATTTAATTTCAAGATTAGTTTTTTATAAGAAATATTTTCATAGAAGAACATTAAGTAATCATTGATGCAATATATAATTAATTTTATTTTTTTATTATAAAAAATTTTCGGATATAATAAACAACATTTTTATTGTGAATCAATTTGATATATATAAACTAATTATGATTTTATTTTTTGATAAGATTTGCGATAAAGTTATGAAATGCTTTATTATAATGAAATTATAATTATTTTTATTTTCTTATTATTATCATGATTTATATATTATAAAAAACCCAATATTTAAAAGTAACAAAAATATAATAACTTAACATTAATTAATTGAATTATTTAATTAGATTATTTGTGTCTTAATTTTTCATCACTATTGATACTTTGTTTTAGTGTACAATTTGTTTTTTTTAAATAATTATTACCAATGAATTTCCTGTTTTCATATTATTATGTTATAATAGTATTTAAGTTCAATAATAGCAATATTCATCAAAATAATAAGGAAATATTTAATCAAACAATAAAAATAACAATGATATATATTGTATATAATTTATATATATRTATACAAAATTTATTTTGATTATTATTTAATTCTATATTATATTAGAATTATTTATGCAATTGTATCAGTGCTATGAACCCTAATATTTAAGTCAATAATAGAGTATTATTCACTTAATTAATTAGATGATTGACTTAAACTTGTTTATATAACTTGTTGTACAAAAATATATCATATAAGACATATACAATTAATTATCATATATTTTGCATACTTAACAAAATTATATAATAAAATACAGTATAATGTGATTTATTCTAGTTATAGCAGTTATACTGTATAATAGTATTTGCATATTAAAAGCTATTAATATAGTAATGTGACAATAATTTGTTGTTTATACAATAAACATTACTCAATGAATTAATACTATCATAACTATTTTTTCAAATATTTAAATAAATAGTTTGAGTTACAATTTAATAAAAATTATTTTTTAAAACTAAAATTTTTATAATAATTATATTGTTTTGTCTCAATTGGTAAAGTAAACTCTTAATATAAAAATATTTTTTATTATCATAACACGAAACATATTATGATAATATAAAAAAATATTTTTTTTATTGAAAAATAAACCAAGGATTTTATAACAAAAATAAAATTACTAATAAATACATATAAAATAGTAATTATAAATCATTAATGACAGGTACCGCTTACCGGTGCATCAATGAATACGGCCCGTGCTTTTGGACCAGCGCTCATCCGTAACAAATGGGACGCACACTATGTAAGCAATAAATAAATATCTAATATTATTATTATTTATTACTATTATATAATAATATTAATTTCACAATACTTTACAAACAATAGATAATAGTTTAAATTACATTACAATTTAACTTAAATTATAATTTTTTTAAAATAAAATTATTGTCCGTATGTATGTTTGTGTGTATTTTATTTTTACAATAGATGCATACAATTTTATTTTTATTTTATTATAATGACATTGTATATACTGTATATATTTTTAAATCTATAGATATTTTTAAAAAACAAAATGTTTGATTTAAGTAATTTTTTTTATTTAAATAAAGGTTTATTGGGTGGGACCATTGATTGGCGGAACATTGGCTGGTGCTGTCCATCGATTCATATTAATGGACACTTCGGTACCAAATAGGAAATCCTTGGGAAAACCTAAAGGAGACACTCAAGAGGCTACCAATGTTTAGCATATTTTAGTTTTTTTAAATGCCAAGCATTTAATTAAAAATAGTTTTTTATTATTATAAATATTCATTTATTATAGAATTTTAAATTTTTATACATTTTCTATATACATATTTCATAAATTATTCAGTATATGCTATAAAAATATATTATTCATAATATTTTTATTTTATAAAATATCTACAGCATATACTCTATAGTTTAACAATAATTTTTGCATTTAAATTGATTATATAATTTATTAATTGACAACTAGTGTTGATTAATATTTATCATTTTAAAATATTAATTTGTTTAAAAAAATAATCATTAATATTACTATAAAAATAATATCCATCAGAGAATTGCCAATTTTGGAAACAATAAATTATTTGTTTTTAAGGATACATAACACTATTACTTATATATTTGGCAATTCAATGAGGAAACACTATATAATAAAATTGATATTAATAACATTACCGTAATGTGCTTTTAAAAAAACATTTAACTATTGTTTAGCATAATTATACTGTTTTTATATTAATTTTGTCATTTTTAAAGAATATTATTGTCGTTTTCTAACAACAATTTTTATAATAATTACCAATTTTTTATAATGATGTTTTTGTAATATTAATTTGATTTCAATTTTATGYCCAAAATTGTATTTGAAATATTTATTACATTTAATTTTTACAGTTAATATTTTAAATCAATTTCAAGTGTATGTTTTGATAGATTTATTTAATTATCAATAGTCATAATAAATGTTCTCCAAAAAAATTAATTACAATATTTATAATATTGTATTTATTTTTTAATTATCTTATTTTTTAATATTGTCGCTTTAATTCATATAAAATTGTTAACTTTAATTTTCAAATTGTTTTAAACAAATATTTTACATACATTTTGTCATATATTGCATATAATAGTAAATATATCCTTAAAATATTATCTACAATTAAAAAATTGTATTATTAAAAAATAGTTGTAGAAAATTATTTAAAAAAATTCTAAATAATATAAAAATACTGTAATAGATAACTACTGGTAATTTATTATATTTTACTGTAGTATTTTAACAAAAATTAAAATAAATTCTAATTACGATAATCAATTGATAAATTTATCAATATTTAAATAAAAGATATCTAATAAAATATTTAAAATTATTTATGGTACTTTATTAATTTTACTCAAATTCATAATTTACACATATTTATGATAATATTAATTTTATAAATTATAAAATCGCATATTCTATCGGTTGGTATACTAAATATATTCACATCTAAATACAGATAACTCTCTATAATATGAACGCTCTATACTATGAAAAAGCTCTATAATATGAACAAATATTTAATACCAATGACATTATAGTACTTTATAATGTATTACATATTCTATAATATGAAACTCTATATTCTATATTATGAACAAAAACTGTAAATTCAAATAATAATAATAAGTTTTCTATAATATGAAAATTGTAAAAATATACTGTAAAACTGTAACAATTATTATAGACTGCAATCAATGTACAATTAATTGCAATCATTGATAGTCTAAATAAACGTGTTTTTATAATAATTATTGTCAATACAGTATATTGTATTCAAAATTATTGAGTGAAAGTTATTTGTGTCTGCAAAATGGCTAAATCAAGAAAAGATTTAACATTTGGCAATAAAAGTAAACTAATTATTGATTACAAAAATGGGTTAAATCAACGACAACTACAGGAAAAATACAAAATAAGTATCGGTGCCGTCAATAACATCATCAAAAATACTGATTATATTTTAAGTCAAACAAACAAACATAAGAAACGGATCAGACGTACGCCAAATGATAAATTAAATGAATTGGTGCTAAAGTTTGTACAATTGTCTAACGCAAATAAAGTGCCAATTGATGGACCAATTATTAAAGTGTTTGCATCAGATATAGCAATAAGACTTAACTTAAATCATTTTAAAGCATCAGATGGATGGCTATCAAAATTTACAAAAAGACATGAAATTAAGTATCAATCATATAGTGGCGAATCTGCAGATATAAATGATAAAACTGTTGAACAATGGATAGAAAATCTAAAAGATTTACTAAAGGATTACAATATTGAAGACATTTTCAATTTCGATGAAACGGGACTTTTCTATAAATTATTACCAAAAAAGTCGTATCTTTTAAAAGGAGTTAATAAATTTGGTAAAAAAAAATTCAAGCAAAGAGTGACATTAGGTTTGTGTTGTTCATCTGTTGGTGAAAAATTAAAGCCAGTCATCATTGGTACCGCTCGTAAACCTCGATGTTTTAATAATATGAAAACCAGTATCAATTCATTAGGAATACATTATTATAATAATTCAAGTGCATGGATGACACAAACTATATTTATTGATTGGTTGCAAACAATTAATAAACATTTTAAGCAAAATAATCGCAAAATATTGTTATTTGTTGATAACTGTTCGGCACATAAAATACCAGATGATTTGAATTTTTCAAATATTAAGATTCAATATTTTCCGGCTAACACTACATCACGTCTTCAACCACTGGATCAGGGAATCATCAGATCATTTAAAGCTAAATATCGAAGTTATTTAATAAGACATTTGACTAATAATATGCATGATTTATACCAATCAACTGTTAATAACAATAATATTGAATTTGGTATTGAATTGAAAAACATGATTAAAAGTATTGATTTAAGATCATGTATTGAGTGGACATTGATTGCATGGACTGATGTAAAATGTGATACAATTATTAATTGTTATAAACATTCAGGATTTGAAATTCAGACCAACAGTGACACTATTGTCGAAGAAGTGGTCGCCGATTCATTTGAAACATTTCAGTCATGTATTGGCGAAAATCTTATGACATTTGAAGAGATTGATAATTTTGAAGACTCTTTACAATTGCATAGTAATGACTTTAAAAACGATTTGCTTGAAGAAGCTATTAATGATAATATCGACAATAATGATACCGATATTGAAATTATGACATCAAATGAGTTGCCATTAAATGATTTTGTTATCAATAATAATAGTCTTACAGTTAATGATGGCTTAGAAATGGTGACAAAACTTGAGACATTAATTATCTCTGAATTACCTGAAGTATTGATACATTTAAATAAAATTAAACATTCATTAATTGATTTAAAGCTTAAGAAACAAAGTCTCAAACAAACATCAATTACTGATTACTTTAAGTGAATTAAACTTAATTAATATACTCTTTATTTTGTAATATTTTTCATTAAATTTAAAATAAAAGATTTTTATTAATTCCAATTCTATAATATGAAAAATTTTAATATAAATATTATTTTCATATTACAGAACTTTTTCTTTAATATGAAACTTTCTATATTGTGAAATAATTTTTATTCCCAAACTATGTTCATATTATAGAGAGTTATCTGTATATGATACAATTTAAAACATTATATGAAATATATTTTAATTTAAAATTAATAGCTCTCTTATTATTATTATTTGTTGCTAATAATAATAAAATATAAAAAATTAATAAATGAATATTCAATATTAAATTTTTTTAATCAAATCAATAAAAATAATTTATGATTTACTTTATAATCACAATTTTTAAAACAAGTTTTGTTAACTTATAATTACGGTACTACTAAACGACTCGTTTACAGACAATAAATAATTTACGGTTTAATGAAAATTGTATAATTTTAATATTGCTTTAATTATAATTACGGTAACTACCAATTATAATCAAGTGTTTAATGATTTAAAAAAAACATATTTATAATATTCATAATTATAAATTCAAAAATGATTAGAAAAAAAATTAACACACAAATAATAATCTATTGGTAATAAACATATCAAACTACTGTATATCAGTTATTAACATAATATATGTATAGAAGTTTTTTTATCAATATTTTATCAATGAAATAAACAATAGTCATTTTAATTAGTTTTATGAATTTTTTTAAATAAAAATTATTAAAAATTAAATGAACACCGAAAACAATTAGTGTATATTTATAGAGATTGTTATGCAAATGAGGAAAATATATATATAAACAAAAAATATTGAAAAGATAGCGTTAAAAAACACACAAATGTATTGATGGCAGATATGACGGTATGACAGTCATGTCGTCGATAGACTCTCTCTCTCTCTCTTTCTGTCCTCTTCTATGTTTTATTGGCCACTCGTCGGAGCAAAATATAGATCTTTTCTTTGACCCATTCCTTGCCGTACGGCGCGTATGTATTAGTGTTTCGCTGAAACCTATTTGCAATTAATAAATATAAATCAAATAAAGAAATTTTAGTTATTATTAAAATAATAATTATATTACTATTAATAATACTATATATTATATATTAATAACAATTTCAAACTATATTAACAATAATTAAAACAAGTAAAACAATTATTGGTAACAAATATTAACAAAACAATTGACAAAAGAGTTAAATATAATCGGGATTCAAGTGTCCACTCGGAGATAGAGTGGTCAACACATACACTAAGCAACTCAAGTCAGCCAATTGGTCGATGAAATCAAATAACTGCGAGATATCGTATGTAATGGACGGCATGTCGGGGTTTGTTCGCTTCAAGTGCTGTTCATAGATATGACACACACCTATTGAAAGAGAAAAATGCACACAATTAGTACTGATGGCCACAAATGACAACCGATATCATGGGTTCGGTGACCATACCTTCCATGGCATCGTTGACCGACTCAAAGTCACTATAGGTTCGGGTGTCGGCTTTGCCCGTCTGTATCAATAGTATAGAGTGAGACATACTCTATGTTTAAGACTAATGTAGTGACTAAATGTCTGGATAAACAAACTCAAAATTGACCGCTAATTAGTGGTTACCGATCGGGAGTTAAATTTGTTTTTAACACAAAATGTTTTTAAACAACAAAACAAATGTGAATTCAATATTGAAATCAAAATAAAATATTAAAACAATTGACTCATGGCTTCACTGCACTACACTTTACATATACTCTACTGTATTCACAAACAAATAATGTCATCAAATAATTTTCAGACAAAATAAAACTTTTAAAAATAATGTATATTTTTTAAACCAAAATTTATCCAAAAAAAAAGTGACTGACCATGGTCATTATTAATAAACAAAAAACACAATTTAATTTTAAACTATTTTTTGTTTGTTTGTTAATAACCAAAACAATTAACTATTAATTGTTGATAATATTTTATTTAAGTTATAATAATATACAGTATATCTAAAAAATTTATTGAAAAAATTATTATTACACTTAAAATATGATATTTACTGTAGTAAAAAATGTTAGTATTTTTCTATAGTATTACACAATAGTAAACATAGCAACCATTGAATAATGTTTTTATTATTATTTAATTTATAAATTATAACCAAAATTAAGATATCAATTGATATATTGAATGATAAATTGTATTAATTTGTAGTCATTTTGATTGATTGATTCAAATTACATGTATTGTTATCATCGGTAAAGAGTATGATTAGTGACCGACATTTTTCGCGCGACTCATTTGACCGCTTCGGCGACGACTTGTGTCAGCTATTGTTGTCGCGGCTGTCAATTGGCGACCGGTTTCACATGCGATGCGTTTCGCGCCAATGGTTTGCACTCGTATTCAACACGTGCACAGAGCTCAGCATCGATTGGGCGACCGGTGACCAATTGGTGACAGTTTTCCGGGCATTGCTGGCCAATTGCCCGCATATTAGCAAAATAACGTGCACTTTATTGAACAGCAATACCCGTGAACTGTTGGACTACTGTACGGCGCACGTGACCACCGGTCAGATTGTAACATTTGTCTGTAAAATTACCGATAACGGCGACGGATACCGTAGAGCTGCAAACATTGAAAGTTTATCAGTTTTTTTCAGCAAATTTGCCAACGAATTGAAAGTGATTGACCTCCGAGTTACGGGTGACAACCCGTCGGTCATCGCTTGTTTGCGTCGATGTTTAGACACCTGTCATACGTTGACAGATCTGAACTTTGCGACCGAACTCTTTACCCGCCGATCGTTGCCTTTCGACGCCGAATCACAACTCGTTTATCCAAAACTACGAAAATTAAAGTTTCACTATTTTGGTGAAGATGTGACACTTTGGCGCCGATTTGTGACCAACTGTGCTCAGAGAATGCGTTCACTGAATATCACGATTGACCAGTTGTGTTCATTGACAGCAATTGGCGCATTGATGGCCAGTTTAAAACAAATGCGGTCACTGGTTGTCTTGCATTTAACACCCAGACATTTAAATGCCGCTAATGTTAATCATTTTAGAGATTATTTGGCTGAAATCGGGAGTCATTGTGTATCTTTACGGCGATTGTCCATCAATTTGGTGGAGAACTCGGCCCAAGTTTGTGACCAATTATTGCAGTGTATTAACCGTGTGTTTCCGCGTTTACAATATTTACAATTTGGCGGCACTTTTGCCACCGATTTCACACTTAAATCGGAAACACTGAGCGGTTTGCGCGGTCTGACACACATCCGATTGCACTCAAATCAATTCTACACTTTTGATGACCACTTTCTCGATGGAATCGACAAGAGTTTACCGAATCTAATGTATATATGGTTGTCCAATGTTGGTGTCAGTGACGATACACTCGTACAGTTGTCATCGTTGTCTAAGTTGCAATCACTGGAACTCATCACATATAAGTACCCGTATTTGTCTCAGTCGACGATTGACCAATTGATTGAGTCGTGTCCTAAATTGCGGTGCTGTAAGATTAATCACATCAACTATTTGTAATACCCGTGCAATAATTGAAAATATAATTACCGGTTGTAATTTTAATTTATTGAAATCATATATTTTTAAGATATTTTGCGTTAAATAATTTAATATATTTTATGGTAAATTTAATTTTAGATAATATAACTTAATATTAATAAAGTAAGGATTTTAAAAATACTGAATGATACAGTAATTTTAATAATTCATTTAATTGTATTATAAACTCATATTTAATACAAATATTATTTATTAAATTTATTAAGTTTTATATAATGATTGACAAAAAAAACAAACTGGAAAAATAATGTACGAAAAATTTTTTTAATTTATATCAATGTGTTAATGAAAGTCAAAAAAAGTTACATTAGATTTAGTGACAAAAATTATAAAATACATCGTTATATCCGTCGTTTGGCGGGTCCTCTCACGCCTCCTCCTCCACCGCCTCGAGCTCCTCTTCCGCGTCCCCGACCTCTGCCTCGGGCGGCATTCGATCGGGAGGCCAGAGCGTCGCGTTTTTTGGCCTTAGCTTTGGGCGTATCGTCGACCAGTAGGGTCTCGAGCGGCAAAGCATCCGGTAATATAAAATATCGGATATTATTTCCGCGAATCGACAGCGAATCCATCGCCTGAGTTGAACCCGATTTGTTCAACAGTTTAACTGATTTCAGATGTGTATTCATCGCAACGTCTACGCCAGCTATCGTACCGCTGACCTGTCATTTAGCGGACAAAAAAAACAACAATTAGACAACAAGTTTATGACAATAGGTTTATCGGGTGTCATAATCACATACCACTGTTCCGTTCTTGAGCTCAACGGTCACTGTTTCGTGACTTAACTTCATTAGAAAACTGTGTGATTATAATAAATGAAATAAAAAACAAATTAATTAAATAAAAGTAATTCAATTGAAAAATAAATATTATTTTAGTTTTTTTGTTTTAAAATAAATTTACTAATCATTATTAACTCCCCAACACTTACCGCACTAATTTCATTGTGTATTGTTGTTGTTGTTGTCGCACGTGTGACACGTGTATAGCGTTTATCAATAAAAAAAAATTAAATCAATTTAAATATGTATTAAATTTAATAACAAAAAAAACGATTCAATTGTTTTGTTTTGCTATTAATGTCGAGACAACCGGTGTGTCTAATAATAATCGGTTCGAACTGCGCATGCGTTACATATATAATATATTTATACATAAATAATGTGTACTTTTTTTATAATAAAAATCTAAATATATATAAAATTTGTTAACAAATAATAACAAAAACAAATAATAATTTTAATATTTTAAAAAAATAAGATTCAAATATATATTGTTTTTAATTACAATCTATTAAATATCTATAAACTATATAATTGTAGTTTAATTTGTTAATTAATTTTAAAGTTAGCATTTATGATGTTATTTATTGTCTATTTTTTTTTGAATGTAAAATCCAAAACAGTAACAATAATTGTAGACAATTTCCTAAGTTTATACAATGCATTTGATCAACAAAATAGTTTTGAAAAAATTTATTTGAATTTTGCGGCAAATTATTTATCAAACAATAAATTATATAACGATTTGTTTTATTTGTTTGAAAACATAAATCAATTGTTTGTTTGTTTGAATCCCCGAATCGGTGGCCATATCAAAGAGCGACAAAATAATGGCCAACAAGTTGTCCGACGAGGATATTACTGATCTATTGAAAGAGATCTTCAGTATAACCGTAGGCAGAGAACAGTTGTCGAAACCGACCAAAGATTTTGTGGTCAATATTTACGCCCGATTTTTGGCCGAATTTGGCGTCGAAAATGTATCGCAACCGGACATCGTGGCCACAACCGGTATGGACAACATTGACCGCTACGAGACCAACTTGTTGTTGTGGAACATCTTCAAGAGTGTGGCCAACATTGTGGCCAACGACGGCATACCGGACATGACGTTCGCCGACGTCTGTCAACCGACTCGTGTCCGCACCAATCGGATATTGTCGTCATTATGTAAACTATTGATCCGTTTGACACAAATCGAGCAACGCTTTCATCAGATGCAACAAAAGTGTGTCGATCTTCCCATCCGTCGACAGGCCGTTGAACAACGTATTCGGGAACTGAAGCGCCAAATGGAGGACAAATCGACGTATTTGTCGAGCAATAAGTCCCGCATTCAGGCCAACAGTCAAGAGTTGAAAGAATTGGCCGAAACTTTCGAGAAAAAGAAGACGGCATCGGATTTACTCAGCGATGAGACCAAACAAATCAAGTCTTCAATATTTCATCAAAGGGTCAGTAATTATAAAAAAAAATTTTTATTTTATTTTATTAAATAATTTTATTTGATTTTGTTATTTCAGGAGAAACTCAGTGAATTGGACATCGAATTGAGCCAAATTCGGGAACAGATTCAAGATTTGGATCAAAAGATTGTTAAAAGTCCAGAACGAATACAAGCGGATACTGACGATAAAGAAGAAGAATTGGAGACCAAACGAAACGAGAAGAAGAAGTTAGAGAAACAATATATGGAACTCATTAAAAGTATTGATCACTTGAAGGAGATCTCCAAAACATTGAAGCCATCGTTGGAAGCTTTCATCGAAGCGTTCAAAGATATTGAAGCCATTCGTACCGAATGCCAGAAGTTATCGGACATTAAAGCGACTTTCGGTAACAGAGAAGAAAAGATGAAATCATTGAAAGTTCAGATTAAAGAACAGGAAAAAAGTTGTCAAACTTTAAGACAACAAAGTGTTAACAATAGTAAACAGTTTCAGCAACAGTACGACACTTTAAAACAGATAACAGACGGCATGAAAATGAATTTGGAGACCAAATTGAAGAATCAATCGGAGTTCAAGAAACAGTGTGTTGAAGAACGACTACGACTAGAGTCCCGTTTGGATGCTCTCGACGGTCAACATCAGGTGTTCATCGAAACCTACGAACGACTGTCGAAACAAATGGAAGAACGTCTTARAAATTGTCAGACATCTCTGATGGCACACATGAATGAARTTAAAGCCATGAGAACAGCTAACGACAGTAAAAATATTTAAAAAATAAGTGTCTATTTTAAGCACATTTTATATTTAATTTTTATATTCATTATATTCATTAATTATTGAATTTATATTTTATTAATTTTACAATATTTTAATTAATATTTTTTTAAATATACAATTTTTAAGTGTCTTCACGGTAATGTATAAATATATATTGATAATAATAGTAAAGTAAATTTTGCATTTACTTACCAATAATCGATTATATTTCATAAATTATAATAATAATAAAATATATATATATATATTTAATAAACTGTTTGTTAATAAACTAGGAAATAGTAGATATGTATAAAAATAAATGTTTGACTTGAATAATATGCTAACTTTCAACAAAAAATATAAATTTTTGTCATCGAATGGCAAAATGATTGAGTTATTTATTTTTATGATTATAAAGCGTTAAATATAACCTTATTTAAAATTTAAATTATTAAAACTAATAAAATCAAACTAATTTATCATATTTTATTGTTTTTATGTTGACTTTAATATTACTTATATAGTTCATCAAATTGAAATTAGGGTTATTCTCTATTAAAACTACTGTTTTCTTTCATAAATAACATTATTAAATTTAAATAAAACTATAATAATATCAACTATTAATAATTATTATTTAGTTAGTTATTTAAATCAAGTTTTAGTTAGGTTAGATATATTCAAAATTATTAGGAAAAAAGTAAATTTTATATTACAGGAAAATTATTAATTTCTAAAAAAATATTTTATAATGTAATAATATTTTATAAAGGATTAATTTAGCTTTATTATTTAATTTCAATTGATAATTAATTTAATTTATTATTACATCTATTAATTATCACTAATTAGTTATTTGGAGTTAATAATGTACAATACAGTAGTTTATTAAAGTGTCACAATCATAGACTTCCTTAAGATGACTTACCTCAGAGAGCAGAGTTACATAATATAAATATTTTTTTTAATAAATAGATTTTATTTATTTTTATTTATGTTTTTAAGAAATAAAGTCAATTCACTTTATAATTAATATGAATGACTTGACATTTATCAACGGGAAGAGTGGGTATATATAAATTTGATGTCAAACTTAAAAATAATAAGATTTACTTTTACTTAATTTATTTGAAAAGTCGATACACTTTTCCTATGATTTCTAATATATTATTATTATTACTACTATTTTTGAAAAATGTTATATAGTATTAATTATAAATTTATATACTTAGTGTTTGCAATAAACTTTTTGGCAATTATTGTTAGCGCTACTAACTATAACTATTATAATGGTTATTACGGTTCATATGAGACGAGCACCCGTAGGCCGCCGCCAATCCGAAGGACAACTACCACAAAAAGAACGGCAAAGACAACGACAAAGCCGTATCGTTATACACGACCGCCTCCGACATCGGGACCGGGAGGTCAGACAACATCACATCCGGCACCCGAACCATACAAATTTGAATACGATATCAATGTTGGATCACCGGATCCGACAGGACATATATCTCAGTCGGAATCTGGCGATGCAAACGGTGTGGTCACTGGAATGGTTAGCAAATTTATATTTACAATTAATTTTTTATTAATTTATTTAAAATATTATCTGTATTTATAGTACTCGTTAAGAGATCCGGATGGCAGACAGCGTACCGTTATTTATAAGGCCGATAGCAATGGCTTTCGGGCCACTATAGAGACAAATGAATTACCGTAAGATTTATTGTTTATTATTATTTGTTTTAAATAATGGTTTTTTTGATCGCATGTTTATCTAGACCTGATGTCCCCAATCCGGCTGATGTCACAATTATAGGAACAGGTGTTGCAAACAGTGATAACTCAGAGTCAAACGATTCATCATAATTTATATCACATCTACCAATAGACTCAAGTTATCGGTTAAATTTATTTTTTTAAATCACTTACATTTAAATATGATTAACATTTATTTTAATATTTTGACTAATTATTTCAAAAATAAATAATTAATAATTTATTTTGTAGATATTTTATAAATATAGAAAAATTATAATTGTTTTATTGCAATTAGTTGTTGATCTAAATTTTTATAGTAAATCACGTAATCATATAAATTATTAAATTTCAACATTTATTAAATATTAATATTAATAAAAACAAAATGATATTTGATTTTTAGTCATATTTTTATTGACCTAAAATGTATTATTATGTATTTAGTTCTATAAATAATTGTATTGTATTACATAATATAAAATATTTTTTTTAATAAATAATTTAGAAAAATAAATATAAATTTTATTTTTTTAAAATATTATTTGCTTTAATTGAATTGCAACTATCTAATTAATTTTATGTATTGTTTTGATGTTAGAATATGATTACCGGTAATTGTTATTTAGTTTTAAATTAAAAATAATTATATTTGATATTATTTTAAAAATAATCTCCTTTATTATATATTTTATAAAATATAATAATAAACAAAAATAAAAAAAAACAAAATTAATTTTTTTTAAAAATTAAAAAGGTATGGCAAACGGCCAGTTTCTGTGCTTATTTATGCCAAATTGAGTCCATGTGTTGTTCCTCCAGTCTCTGTTCAGGTCATTGATGGCCTTAACCTCACTGTCTGTCAAATTGAAGTTAAATAAATCAATGTTTGCGATGATTCGCTCTTTGGTCGCACTCTTAGGTATAACACTGACACCTCTCTGTGTTTGCCATTTGATACAAATAGCGGCCGCACTCACGCCATACTTGGAGGCCAATTGTTTGATGACCGGTATGTCCAACGGTGAAGTTGTATTCTTTTCTTCGACAGTACCACTCCTGGCCAGCGGTGAGTATGCGGTCAGTTTGATGCCACGCGACTCACACCAGTTCAACAATTTCTCTTGACTTAGATATGGGTGACACTCGACCTGATTGACCACTGGAACAGTTGACGAGTTTTTAATCAAGTCTTCAATTTGTTGTGAATTGAAATTTGAGACACCAATAGATCGGGTCAGACCTATAGTAAATAACAAAAACAAATTGATTATAATTTGTTAAAATTTTCTATATATTAAAAATAGATACACAAATTGGAAAATTAATTATCGGGTAATTATTTTGTTTGTTGTTAATATCAATAATTGTAATATAAATATAAAATTCATTAGTTATAGATTTTTGTTGTTAATCATTATTCTTATCATTGATTCTGAAAAACATTGATATTTAACAAAATAAATCAATTTTGGAAATATATTTTGATTAATACTATCATAATTTATAACTTTTTAGTAAAAATTAAATAAATAAATTAACATATTTAAAAATATATATATAATGCACCATAGAATAATATATCTAAATAGTTTATAAATGTATTAATGACCATGGGTATTTAATAAAAATCAAATAAATCAATTGATACCATCTTTTTTTATTTGTTCGAATTCCTTCCAGACATCGATCAGTTCAATGGTGTTGTCAAACAATGCCTGTCCCGTGGCATCAGTGGGATAGAAGTTGTCGTCAACTTGTTTGAGTGGTGTCGGCCAATGTATAAGCAACAGATCAACGTAGGGTAGGCCCAGATTTTTGAGACTACGTTTAGCGCTCAGTGTTGGTCTACCTTTTCCGTGCCAATTGGGCCACACTTTTGTTGTAATGAACAGTTCGTCCCGTTTGACTTTGCCATCTCGTATGGCATCTCTGATGGCTTGACCGACTTCGTGCTCATTCTCATAAAAGTCGGCGCAATCAAAGTGTCGATAGCCGGCATCGATGGCAACCCGAACAACATTTTCAACGACACCGGGCGGTGCCTCATAAGTGCCTAAACCTATAATTGGCATCCGATTGCCATCGTTTAGCGTAAGGAACGGGACTTTGGTGGCGATTCCGGACATTGTTTTTAAGTGTTTAATGAACTAAATCTTTTTAAAAACTTAAGAGAAGTGAAGACAACTGCTATGTCACTAATGGACAGTCAGCTCAGTTAACTTCTTTTATATGTTGTATTGCATGTCTATATAATCAATTGGGTTTTGAATGATACCAGATCTTCGTGTATAACGGTTGCGCGATATTATAGTTAATACTACTATATATATATTTTTTATTTTAAATTATTTGTATATACTGTACATTACGGTATATACACTTACAGTAATATACTGTAATGTATGTGTAAAGGGAATTGATAATGAATGACTGAATGAATGAAAGAATAATAATAATAATAATCAATGAAAACTGATTATTGAAATACAATGTCAAGGCTACCGGTGCGCTATATACTGGAGTAAGTGTACTATCTATGGGTATTGAAAGTACCTATTTATACACACATTCAATAACTTGGATATGTAGTGTAATAGTGATCTAATTTAAAAGTGTGTGGAGACTCCTTGTGCCCCACATCTAACAGTGACGGTAGCCTTGAATGCTTAGGAGTTCAGCGTTTGAACCACACATTGGCCTCGAAATGGTATAAAATGCTTTCAATGTCACCATTTATTGACTATCGTGTCATTGAATATACTTTCTAATGCCATACCGTTTCCTTCAATTCTATATATATAACTATTTTATATGCTATCGTAAGGTTATATTATATATATTGTATATGTATATACGGTAAGAGAGTCGGTATACGATATACTAATGTATTGAACAATACCAATATATTTGTAGGTAATATTTAACATATATCATTAACACATATATCTATTTTTCTCAATGACCTAACCTATTAAGTCTATAGTAGACTAGTCGGGTACACCTGATATCTTATTAGTATTGAAAATATAAAATATTAATATAATTTTTTATTACTAAAGACAAAGTTGTTTGTTAAATATAAATATTAATTACTAAATTATTAATATAATATATATAAATTATATATATATATACATAATATACATATATGTATATAACATAAACATATTATATATATACAGTACAGTATATAGAAAGAGTATATACGAGTATATATAACATAAAATAGTATCATACAGTATTGTATATAATGCTCTAAGTTCACTGGTGCAAATCGCCAGGGTTCATTATGTTATATAAATTATAATTATTGATATAAACTAATGATTAGATTAAACTAATTTTTAAAAGATTTATTTTCTTAAATAATTTTGCCAAAAAACAAACTTGTTTGTTTAGTATAATCGCAAGATAAATAAAATCAGATACTTTTTAATAAAACATACAAACAAACACACATACATATTACATACATATTACACACACACACACACACACACACACACACACACACACACACACACACACACACACACACACACACACACACACACACACACACACACACACACACACACACACACACACACACACACACACACACACACACACACACACACACACACACACACACACACACACACACACACACACACACACACACACACACACACACACACACACACACACACACACAATAAATTATTTATTAATAAGACAAGAATTATTTTTTAAAAATCAAAATATACAGTACTGTATTAAATTCTAACTGTAAAATGCAAAACTAAATAATATACTAAATTATTATTTTAATAATAATATTATACCAGTAATTATGCACAAATTATTTAATAAAATAAATATTTATAATGTGTATCACAAAATGTAAATTTCATTGCAGTATTTATTTTATAAAATAAGATAAATATATTTTGTTAGTTATTCTAAACAATGGACTCGTCTAGACATTTATCATTATATACTTTCAACAAATGCACCGGTATTTTACATATGGAATCGTCTAAAATAAATTACCGGTACATTGAAATAAATTTACAGCAAATTAGTTGATTAACTTTACAATAAACAAAATATATTATTCTAACTATAGTATTATTTTTTAATTTTTACTAATTTGTTCCAATTTTAAACTCAATTCAAAATTTAGAGTAAATAAATTATTAAAAAAAAATTATTTCCAGAGATTCAGTTAACGGTAAAAATTTTTGATTCAAACATAATGGGTATAAAAATATATAATAAAATCCCAAATTAAATAACAAGTGTCTCCAAGTTTTATAGTTTAAAAAAATCTTTTAATGAGAAATACAATCAAAAAAAAAACAAATGACAAAAAAGATAAGTTGTCTAATAGTGTGTTATATTATAAATAAAGTCCTTCAGGAGTTCCTTCTTTCTTGCGGTAGAGTACGTGCTCTTTGGCTTTCTTGAAGTCGTCGCCCAACACTTTCATACGGCGCTCGCGTAAGGCTAATAGACCGGCCTCTGTACAGATGGCTTTAATGTCGGCGCCGGACAGTTCATCTTTGGCCAGAACAAGGTCTTCGAAGTCAACATCATCGGCCAGAGTCATGCGTTGTGTGTGAATGTTAAATATACGACGTTTTGTCTTTTCGTCGGGCATCGGGAACTCAATTTTACGATCAATACGACCGGGTCTGATTAGGGCCGGATCTAATGTTTCAATTCTATTGGTGGCCATTATTACTTTAACATCACCGCGACTGTCGAAACCGTCCAATTGGTTCAACAACTCTAACATTGTTCGTTGAATTTCTCGTTCGCCGCCAGAATTGGAGTCATAACTATTAAAAAAAACAAAATAAAATATTAGACTAAAACATATTCACAATATGACATCAAATATTGACTGACCGTTTGGTACCGACGGCGTCAATCTCGTCGATAAACACAATGGCCGGCGCGTGTTCTTCGGCCACACGAAATAATTCGCGTACGAGTTTCGGTCCGTCACCCAAATACTTCTGAATGAGTTCGGAACCGACTACTCGCAAGAAGGTTGCAGATGTTTGATTGGCCACTGCTTTAGCTAACAGTGTTTTGCCTGTGCCGGGCGGGCCGTACAGAATAACACCTTTGGGCGGTTTGATACCCATTTCTTCGTAATATTCGGGATGAGTTAGCGGCAGTTCAACACTCTCTTTGATCTCTTGAATTTGTGTGTCGAGACCGCCAATATCGGCGTAGGTTTCTTGAGGCGCTTTCTCCAGTTTCATCACATTGACCATCGGATCCACATCATCGCTGAGAACACCGACAACGGCGTGCACTTTATGGTTCAATAAGACACAACAGTTAGGCTCTAACTGTTCCTTATCGACAAAAGATAAGATCGAGACATAATGCTCGGAGCCGACAGAAGTCGACACAATAGCGTGATTATCATCGATAATCTCTTCGAGGTTTCCCACAGACATCGGTGTCCCTAAAGTGGTAATCGACAGAAAATAAAATAATCAATCAATAAATTTATCGATAACTTCAAAGTCAAGTCGTCATCAAAACCTCTCAGATCATCCACTTTATTGCGTTCTTCATCAATATTATCTTCTTTATCTGCCTTAGCATTGATGGTTGCGTTACAATTCTTGAGGAACTCTTCCTCCATAAGCAGCCAATCTTGGATGCGCTCCAACTTCAGAAGTTTAAGCCTACATCGTGTGTGTGGCGTAACCGCCGGCAACTTGGATGCACTGTCCGGTCCTTTACCACCCTTACGACGGCGACCGCGTATTGTCGGTACCGGCGGCGGTGCCGAGCGTTCCTTTTTCTGACCCTTCTTGTCCTTATCGCCGCCCGAACCGCCAGTTCCCGATCCACCCGAATGATGCTGACCCTACATATCAATGGACACACAATTTAATATCAGTTTTTAATTTCTTTTTCACCACAAGTTTGACAAATCATTGTCTGTTTGTTTGTATGTAATTCAATGAATGATAAAATTACAAATAGCTTACCATTGTTTGCAATAACAATAACTTCGGGAAACAGTCTTTTGTTTTGGTGTTGACCTCTCAGTAAGTGTCCGTAAATTCGGGTAAAAATTCAAACAATTGTTTATAAAAATTAGTTTTTGCTGTGAATTGAAGTCAAATAACAAAATCACTGAATCATTGCTCAAATCATTCAATTGTTTTCGTATATATTTATACATAAATTACGTCAAAAACTCATTTTTAAACAAAACTTTAATAAAAAAAGTATTTATTATACTTTTATACTGTAATTAATTTAAAATTAATTTAAACAATTTGTTTATTTATGTATTGAAAATTAAGCACAATTTTTATTAAAAATAAAACTTATAATATTTTTTTGTTATTATTGTATTTAAGTTATAAAAATGTTGTAAAAAATATTGTTATAAATAAAATTATAGTTTGATTTGGGGTATGATTTGTTTGTTTTGTTTTTTCTAAATATATGACTTTTATTTAAAAAAATACAATTGAATTTCAATAGTCTCCTAAATTAAATAAACAAAATGCTATTTTCCTTACAATTTTATTAAATATATTAATTGTTTAAAATATAATTTAGACATAAATTTATTATTACTTACTTTTTACATTAGATTAGATTAATGTAAACGTATTATTTGAATACATAATAATAAGAGATATGTTTTGTGTGTATTATATTAATATACTGTATATTTAGTGAGTGTTTGTATTGTTTGTTATTATATGTACTGTAAATGCAATGAAAAAGTAATTATTAAATACTTGTCATCAAAACAAACACATAATGAAAGTGTCGGCAAATTTCTGGACATTTGGACTACAATTAGCGGCAATACTATGTGTTATGCAATGTATTGTACGATGCGATGARTCGGCTTCGGGACAGTCTTCTTCGGCCACWARTGACCAGACAKTGGGCTCAGAAAAGAAAGTAAAGAAACTGCAGATCGGTGTCAAAAAACGGGTCGAAAACTGTGACCGCCGGACATCTAAGGGTGACATTGTTCACATACATTATAAGGTACGGCAGCCAACACCCGCTCATTGGCCACTTGATGGTCACTAATGATTTGGTTTTATTGTATTTTATATATTTAAAGGGCACTCTCTACGATACCGGTGCCGAGTTTGACAGCTCATACAAGAGAGGCCAGCCGTTGACATTTACGCTGGGWATGGGTCAGGTTATTGCCGGTTGGGATCAGGGACTACTGGGTATGTGTGCCGGCGAAAAACGCAAACTGGTTATACCGTCCGATTTGGCATACGGTGCGGCCGGTGCGCCGCCAACCATACCGGCCAATGCRGCCCTAGTATTTGAAGTCGAGTGCGTTAAGATTGAAAGCCGACGCAATGATCTGTGACCACTGTATGACAGGCCATTTGACTACTTTCCCCAATAAATACCGCAATTTTGTCCCATTTATTATAATAATACCTGTCATTTAAAATTTCACATTTTTTTAACTTTTATATTTATAGCTCAGAATATTTATTATGAAATTATAAACAATTTTTTAGTCATTAATAATAATATAATTATTATATTTATGTTTAAATGTGATTTAATTGTCATTAAAGTGTTTTGTATTTTTAAATTTTATTTTTCAAATTAATTTTTTTTATATCTAAATTCATGTTTTGTGATTTAATTGATATTATTTATAATTAAAATTATTTTTTTCTTGTAATAAATTATTGTTTTTAAGTACACTTTGATAATCATTAATTTTAATCAGATTTTATTAATTTATAAATATTTTATTAAACATGATTATTATACAACAAATTTTGATAGACTGAATCTATGCAAAACTAATTTTTAGTTAAAATTTTATTTGACACTAACTAGTATTTACATTAAATGAAAAATAATACAAAAAAATAATTTAAAAAATATCTATTAATTCTAATTAGAGATTACCGTAATTGAAAAAATTTAAAATTAATTTGGATTGTATTAAATATTTTTTTGGATTGTTTTTTGTTATTTTTAATATTGTAAAAAATGTTTTTTTTATATTTTTGGCGAATTATTATTATTACTACTATTAATAATCTCAGTATTACTACTAATATTATTAGTGTTATTACTATTATTTTCTGCGTTTTTGTCTGTTTTTTCGGGCTTTTCCGTTACGACCGCTGGACACGTATTGGGAGGACAAGTGGTTTCGGCAGGTAGTGCGACAACAGTATAATTGAGTGCATTGTTGCCTATGATTGTCGTGGCATTAGGTGTGACGGGATAGTAGACAAACTTATAGCCAGAGCACATGCCTATGAGGAATATTAACCCGAATATAACAAACGCGGCACTGGCTATGCCGGCCAACACTAATGCACTGACACTTAGATAGACACTGACGAACGTCTTTAACAGGAATCGAGACAAACACCATAGGGTTGCGCTTATGATGAACAGGGATGGGATGATTAGTAGACCGTAATTGAATATCGAGTCAATTGTCTCATTGCTGGCAAACGTATCGACCACTTCCACCCGTACCGGACTGTTCGGGTGTTGGCGATTGTGCTCCTCTTCAATACGTTTTGCCTGATCATCGTTTCGCCACCAGCTCAGGGAGTCCCACGGGTCACGCAATGGCCGATCGTCCTGTAAAATAACTGGCTGTACCCCATATTTAATTTAAATCAATTAATAATTTTTAAAAATTATTAAAATAATGTTTTATAATGCTATATAAGCTATTACAGATAGATATTGATTACATATTTATATCACAAAACTTATATCAAATAATTATTATAAATTAAATTATTATATTGTAGTTCAATGAACCAAAACAATTGATAAATAATTGATTTGTTTTTTAAAAAATCAATAAATTTTCTAATTTACTAATAAGTTTTATACAATATATGTATTAAAATTATAAACAAGCAATATCTAAACATTATATAAACAAATTTTAAATAAGATATCATTAAAAATAAATTATACTTCCGGAATATTCTATAGAGAATATTCTTTATTGTATAATATATAATAAGCAATACATAACGTATTATTCTATATACTATATAATATTAGATTACCATTTTAATAGTATGCTCCGTCATCATATAGATAATTAAATTATAAAAATGGCAATTATGACAATTGTCAAAAAATTATTAGTTGTAAATTAATAAATTAAATAATTTCATAAAAATCGCTGTTTTGTGCATTATTTAGACAACTATTTGGCCAAATATATAAACAAAATTGTTAAAAACATGATATTATTAAATAATAATATAAGGTTTATAGTAATCAATAACTATGTCTAGTGAATGGTGTCGTCAATTGGATGCCAACACAGACTCTGAGCTGATAGAGAGTGAGAGAAGTATTTTATCGATTAATTTCATTAAATCCCATTCCCATAGATCCCATAGGTTTCTATAGTAACGGACACATTCATAAAAATGTGATGGTGATGCTCAAATTTGAAATTTTTTTGTTGTTGAATACCAGTTGGCAATGCTAAACAAACATTTTTCAAAATTATATTCAATTTGATTAAATTGCATCAGATGTTATTATATTTTTTTTATTTATCTATTTATCTTTGTATTTCTATAACAAATAAATACTATAAAACTATTGAATTTTACAAAAAAACAAAACATTATATATTATAATATACTATATAAAATACGTTTATTACATCTAATAAATTAAAATTAATAAGTTTGTTTGAACAATATTTAAAAATTATATATTTGTATAAATTATTTAAGTAACACATTAGTTTATTATCAATATAACAATAATATATTTGATACATTAATCATGATTGCAAATTTATCTAAATATTAGATGAAATATTAGTCCTAAATGTAATACATAGTAAAACAATTTTTCAAAAAACACTTCAATAGCTATCAATATAAAGTATAATTAGCTGTTTATATATGTCAAACATTTGCATATTAATATTTTCCAGTATTGAATTACTATCTCTTTATATATATATATGTGTAAATAAAGTTTTTATTAAAATTTATGATTGCTTATATTGTAATTTTTATTATTATAGTTATTTATTGTGTGCTAAGCTAATGAATCAATATAAGTAAAATATAACAAAATAAATATTTTCTATGTCAACATTTCTATAAATATCGATGACAGCAATTTTTTTAATTATTTTTTAAAGTAATATACAAAACAATACAAAATCATTTGAAAAGTAATACAATTTATAAGAAATACTAAACATTTTTTTTAAATGTCAGTAATAGATACTAATAAACTTTAGAATTACATTTATTGTCATATAATTTAAGTAAAGATAATAAATATTTTTAAAGTATAAAGTTATAAATGCAATTTGATATAATTTACAAAATTACATTATTAAAAAATACATTTATATTTATCTCTACAAATAAATCTCGGGTATCTCCATCTAAGACTTTTGTATTCATACGTTATTGTTAGTCTCAATGACTATAAGACAGAGTATTTTTAACCAATATTTTATGATTATAAAGTGTTTTCTCAACTAAAGTAAGTTTTTATTTAAAATTATTAAATTATTATTCATAGAATATTAAGTTAACTAAATTTATTAATTATATTAATCTCAATAGCAGTTAATAATGTTTTGCAATACACCAATATGGGTAAATAAATTTTAGTATATGTTTATTTCTATATTTAAGTATATAWGTAAATATTTTAATAATATTTAATATTGATAAAGAATAATAATAATGAGTTTAATCAATTTTCAATTTTTAGAACCAGAGTATGACATGGGATAGTAATGTTCCCCAATTGACACAATGTTTCCAACAAACTATACTACCTATCATACCAATGATCATAATGTTATTTTTATTGCCATACGATTGGTATATTATAAATAAATCATTTAATCATTTTAAACCATTTAGCTATCATTGGAAATATATATTGCATTTGGTATTTAAAATTTAATTATTAGTAGTTAATTACAGTATTTAAAAAAAATTATTCAATTACTAATTTATAATTTTTATTATTTAATAGATAAGCTGTTGTTTGCTAAGTATTTTAACAATTATGAAACTTTCACATTATTTATATCTAAGTAATTACAACGAAATATTAATAAGTGATATGTTTGCAAATGTGATTCAATTGATCACATATTGTTTGGTTGGATATCATGTTATTGTGTTTCATCGATACGGATATCGACATCCGATTACAATACCTCTAATATGGTTGACCTCTCTATTATGTTCATTGATTAGTTTCTATCATTTATTTATTAACAATAATTATAAAATTCAAAATTATTTGCTAATTGTAAACTGTATGGAAGTATACTTTACATTTCAAGCACTAGTAATCTCATGTATGAACCAACCGTCCACCGAATTTGAACAGTTGGAGAGCGACTGTCACTTCAAATGTCCAATGAATGACTTCAATATATTTTCCCGTATATTCAGGATTTGGATGAGAAAGTTATTGAAAATTGGATATAAAACTGATACGGATTTAAAACAATATTTGCTACCACTTTGTGATTATGTTAGTTCTCGTGGTTCATATGAAGTATTTGAAAAAGCTAATCAAAAATATAATACAAATTCATTAGCAAATATAAGATTATTGCCATTGATTTTCTGGACGGCGTGGTTACCATACATTATATCAGCACTATTAAGAATGTTATGCATTGCCTCTAACTATAGTCAACCCTATATTTTAGGGAAACTCATTGATTATATWTCATATCGGGACAGTCAGTTATGGCACGGTATCTATTATGCTGTTATCTATTGTTTCTTCACATTATGCAGTCGCCTATCCTGGTCTCACAGTTTTAACTATTCAAGTCTAGCCTACTATAGAGTACAATCGGCTCTTACTTGTGCTCTCTATAATAAAATGCTTAGACTTAGTCCTATGTCTCGCAGAGAATACACAACTGGTATTTAAAAAATTATTATATTTAAGTATTTAATTATATTTAATGATTGATTGTTTAATATTTAGGTGATATCAATAACTTGATGGGTGTCGATGTATCAGAAATCTGTAGTTTCCTAAACATTATGACTAATTTATATGCCATTCCCATCAGCTTTAGTATAGGTATCTTTTTATTATGGCAACAATTGGGTCCGTCATCGATGACAATCATTGTGGTTATGCTGTTTGTCTGTCCATTTACAACATATGCTATGCGACGATACAGTTGTCTCCAGAAAGAGCAGATGTCATTGAAAGACAAACGAATGGCACAAATAAGTGAAATATTGAATAACATTAAATTATTGAAACTATTTGGTTGGGAAAAGCCATTTATGGAAAGATTGTCAAAAGTCCGGCGCCAAGAGTTATGGAAATTAGTTAAGGGAAAGGTATGGGACTGTTCAATATATGTGACATTTCTATCGCTTCCAATGTTTATCGCTGGCATAAGCTTTACGATGTTTACATTGGTTTCTGGACAACAATTTAATGCTAAAAATGCTTTCGTATCGCTTGCTGTTTATAATCTATTAAGAGGACCGCTAACTATGTAAGCAATTATTAAATTTATAAGTTTTGATAGTTATCTAAATATTAAATTTATTTCTGACATTATTTGTATACTTCAATATAGGTTTCCAATAACCATAACATATCTGTTGAAAGCAATTGTTTCATTCAGAAGAATCAGAAAGTTTTTGAGTTCTGAAGAATTAGATAATTATAATAACTGTAATGATAATTGTGTCGATAGTATTCATGACAATGAATGTGTGGTTTCTATACATAATAGTTCATTTGGTTGGAGTAGTGATGACGAACCCATACTTAAAGATATTCAAATTAATATTAAAAAGGGATCATTGGTTGCAATTGTTGGGAGAGTGGGAGCCGGAAAGTCATCACTACTATCATCACTGATGGGTGATATGTATTGTATGAGTGGTAACCAACCAAAAATAAATGGATCCGTTGCTTATGTGCCACAAACGGCATGGATTCAAAACATGACTTTAAGAAATAATATAGTGTTTGTCTCTGAATTTGAATCGACAAAATATGAGAGAGTAATCACTGCCTGTGCTCTCAAAACAGATTTTGATTTATTACCGGCGCGTGATTTGTCTGAAATCGGAGAAAAGGGAATCAATTTAAGTGGCGGACAAAAACATAGAGTGAGTTTAGCCCGAGCTGTATATCAGGACACAGATGTGTATCTATTGGACGACCCATTGGCCGCTGTGGACGCACACGTGGCTCAACACTTATTCCAACACGTGATCGGACCAAAAGGATTGTTGAGACGAAAAACTCGACTTTTGGCTACACATAACATACACTTTCTCAAAGATACTGATTATATAATAGTTATGAGCGACGGACGTATTCTGGATTCCGGCACTTATGATGAGTTGTCCGATAGAAGTATGCTTTCGGAACAGATTCTCAAGAATAGTGACGACAATAAATCAATTACTAGTGAGGATCGTGTGTCACAAATAAGTTCTTCAAAAGTTAAAAGAAAGTTATCGAAACAGACTTCTAATATAAGYCATATATCTAGTGATATAAATGATAATAAAGAACCCATCGGTCAAAACCTTATCGATGAAGAGTACCAACAGTTTGGTAGTGTTAAACATACCGTTTATTTGGATTACATTTTTCGCTGTGGTTTATGGCTATCACTACTTGAATGTATATTATGTTTGCTATACAATGTCGCACAAGTTGGTGGTAACTATTGGTTAACCATTTGGACATCAAATAACTCTACAGAAATTGAGACAACATCTGATAAAACCTATTATCTGTCTATTTATTTGACATTTTTCTTGTTAAACGCTCTGTTTGTTACCTGTTCACAGTTAACAGTCACACTATGTAACTATAAATCGTCGACAATCCTCCACAAAGACATACTGTTCTGTGTATTGAGGACTCCGTTGTCTTTCTTCGACACCACACCTTTGGGTCGGATTATCAATCGTTTTAATCGTGACTTAGATATGATTGACGATAGAATACCCAACTGTTTACAAGAATTTATTCATCAATCGTTATATAATATTTTGATTTTGATTATCATTATCTATTCAAATGCTTATATGATTATATTGATTGCAATAATTATGTTGGTTTATTTTTTCTTATACGTAAGTAATAATAATAATAATAAATTTCCATTTGATTTTTTTGTTGTTGATATTTATTTTAATAATATCAATATTTTTTAAAAAGCGATTATATCTGTGGACATCGCGACAATTGAATCGTTTGAATTCAATCACCCGATCGCCGATTTATAGTCATTTTAATGAAAGCATTTCGGGTGCCGTTTCTATACGTGTCTATCGCGTCCAACAATTGTTTGTCAAAAGACTGCAAAAACTAATTGATATAAACATTAACGTCGAGCGACACAAATATTCAGCACAGATGTGGTATAAAATTTAAAACAACAAAATTTAAAACTGATTTCAAATTTATTTATTTTCATATAATTTTTATAGGATTGAAATCTGGATAGCAATCATTGGTATTGCTATTACATTTTCGACAGCACTGTTGATTGTCTTACAAAAAGACAACATATCTCCCGGTTTGGCAGGTTTTGTGCTTATGTATACATTTACTATGGTTAACAACATTTCATGGTTTCTCAAAATGACCGCTGAATTGGAAACACAAATGGTTTCTGTTGAAAGAGTCAGAGAGTATTCACAATTGAATAGTGAAAGTGAATGGGAATCAAGTGATAGTAACAAACCTTTGGATAACTGGCCCACAAAAGCTTGGATTGAATTCATAGACTATTCGGCTTCGTATAGACCAGAGTTGGAACCGGTACTCAAAAATATCAATTTTCGAGTGGAGTCGGGAGAGAAAGTAGGAATAGTTGGCCGAACCGGTGCCGGGAAATCATCGATAACTTTGGCACTGTTTAGAATAATTGAACCGAAAACCGGTCAAATTATAATCGATGGAATTGATATCACAAAAATAGGATTACATGATTTGCGATCCAAACTAACAATTATACCACAAGAACCAAATCTATTTGCTGGAACTCTTAGACTTAATTTGGATCCATTTGAAGAATATTCAGACCAACAAATGTGGACAGCATTGGAAAGGTCACACTTAAAGGTAGGATTAGTTCTTATAATATTAAATAATAATAATTATTATTTATGTTTAAATTTTTAGGAATTTATATCTCAATCAAGTGATGGTTTATTGTATGAGATAGAAGAAGGCGGTAACAACTTGAGTGCCGGTCAGAGACAACTCGTATGTCTGGCCAGAGCTCTGTTACGTAACACTCGTATCTTAATCCTCGACGAAGCGACCGCTGCCTGCGATCTGGAGACCGATCTATTGATACAATCGACTATTAAGGAAGAGTTCAGCGATTCAACAGTACTGACAATCGCTCATCGATTGAATACAGTATTGGATTACAATAAGATTATAGTATTGGATAACGGGATGATTAAGGAAATGGATTCACCAGACAATCTGCTCCGGGATTCCGATTCACTATTCTATAGTTTAGCCAAAGAATTTGGAATCGTTTGATTTAATTATAATTAATAATAATTTGTTAAAATTTACATTTAATTGAATGAACTTCAATATCTGTATCGCATTTATTTTAATAATAGTTGTAATTTTACGCGCAATTAAATTTGCAGTTAAAATAGTTGAAAATAAGACCAATTACTGCCTTTAATCTCTACACTCTCTTTATACTAATCTTAATAAAATAAATCTATTAAAAATTTATAGTTAATAATAGTATTGTTTACATAATATTTTACTATTAAAATAATATTGTATAATGTTATTTTAATTTAACATACTGTAACATTATATTTTTATCATATTATGATTTTTATTTACATTATTTATTACATTTATTTCTTATTTTTAACTCAAATAAAATATTAAAAACTGTTTATTAAATATAATTATAAATAAAACAAGAAATAATTAAAACGTTTTTGCTTTATCTATACTTMAAATAATTTTTTGTTAATATAGCTGTTTGTTTGTATTATATTCGTATTCATTGCGATTTTTTAAAAAAAACTTTAATTTGGTAATTTTTGATAAATAATAAGCTCATATAAATTCAGGGTTAAACCAATATATTATAGAATAATAATATTTATTACTTATAGATTAGACAAAAATTTATTTTAGTATATATAAATAGTTGTATTAAAGTTGAGAAAAGTTGAAATAAATCTTTTTAAAATACAATATTAAAAATTAAAACTTCAATGTTATATAAAATAGATAATACCTTAAAGATAATTCAAGGTTAATAAAGTACATTCACTTATTATACATTAATTATAAATTTATAATTGTGAGTTATATCAATTATATTTGGATGAATTTAGGTAAAATTGTATATAATATAATACATTCAATACACAGTACTGTAAATCAGTTATAATATAATTTTACAGTAAATGATTATTTATAATTAAAATAATAATAGTCTTAATTAATTTACATTCAATAAATTTTTTACAAATTTTAATTTTTAAATATTTTAGTTATTTATTTATAGATAATATGATAAGTTAAATTTATTTACTATACACTAATTCTATTGCAATTTTTGTAAATATTAGATGAAATGGTTAGTGCATAACATTAAATAAAATTTTTTATTCCGATAAAATTTTAATTGGTATTCAGTTTATACAGTATATTTATATAAAGCTGTGTAAATAATAAATAATTATTAATATTTATATATATTTGTTAACTTATAAAACATAAGTTATAATGCTATACGAAAATATAATATATGTTAATTTTTATACGATAGTGACAATCATTTTGTATATAAATAGGAATTAAGTATATAAATATTGTTTTTTAGTAACAATTTCATAAATACATTATACAATAATACTATATATRTATACTGTATAATAAAAGAGATTTTTATATTAATATAAATTTTTTATTAAATACATTATTATCAACATCTTATTAATTAATATATTATTGAAATTGATCTTGGTTCAAAAATGTTTTGCAATACACCAATTTGGGTATTACTAATAATATTTCTAAAAAAAACTTTTATTATAATTTAATTAATGACATATAAATTATTTACAGAATCAGAGTATGACATGGGATACTAATGTTCCCCAATTGACACAGTGTTTCATACAAACCATAATACCTGTCTTACCAATGATCATAATGTTATCTCTATTGCCATATGACTTATACACTGTCAACAAATCATTTAAATATTATAAACCAGTAAAAAATCACTGGAAATATATATTTTATTTAGTAAATATGTTTTATAATAGTTTCAAATAATTTATTAATTAAAACTMTTTAATTATCATTTAATTACAGACAACCTGTTATTTACTAATCATTTGTTCAATTAGTAAACTATCACATAATATATTTTTATTGGATAACAAAAACATATTAATAAGTGATTTATTTGCAAATGTAATTCAATTAGTCAAACATAGTTTTGTTACAATTTTTATGATTGTATTTCATCGATACGGATATCGACATCCGATATCAATACCCGTCCAATGGTTGACTAGTCTATTGTGTGCAACAATTAGTTTATATCATTTGTTTGTTAACAAAAATTATAATAACTATTTGTTTATAACAATTATAAACTGTGTTGAAATTGAACTAACAGTTCAAGCATTGATCATATCGTGTCTAAACCAACCGTCCAATGAGTTTCAACCATTGGATAACAACGAGTGTTATTTAAAGTGTTCAATGAATGACTTCAATGTATTTTCACGTATATTCAGGATTTGGATGAGAAAGTTATTGAAAGTTGGATATAAATCTGATGTCGATTTAAAAGACTATTTACTACCACTTTGTGATTATATAACTACTAAGAGATCATATGAAATATATGAATCTATAAATGAAAAATATAATCAAAAATCAAGATTATTACCAGAAATGCGTTTATTACCAATGATTTGGGGGATGGCGTGGTTGCCGTACATCATGTCTGCTGTCTTAAGATTATTAAGTATTTTCTCTAATTTTATTCAACCTTACATTTTGGGAAAACTTATTGATTTACTGTCCGATCGGAATAGTTATGTATGGCATGGCGTATGTTATTCAATAATTTATAGTATATTTACATTAATTGGTAAATTATGTATAGCACATAGCAATAACTATGCAAATCTAGTCTATTATAAAGTTCAATCGGCACTTACCTGTGCTTTATATAACAAAGTGTTTAAACTTAGTCCCGGCTCTCGCAGAGTATACACAACTGGTAATACATTAATAGTTAATTAATAGTTAATAGATTTTAATTAATAAATTGCTTAAATCATAGGTGAGATCAATAACTTATTAGGTGGTGATGTGACAGAGATTTGCAGATATTTTTATGCATTGACTAATTTATATGCAATACCAATAAGTTTTCTAATTGCTATTTATCTATTGTGGCAACAATTGGGTCCGTCATCGATGACACTCATTGCTATTATGCTATTTGTCGGTCCATTTACAACATATGTCGTGAAAAATATGAGTAATATTCATAAAGAAAAGATGTCATTGAAAGACAAACGAATGGCACAAATCAGTGAAATGTTAAATAATATTAAATTATTGAAACTATTTGGTTGGGAAAAGCCATTCATTGAGAGAGTTAGTAAAGTCCGGAGACAGGAGTTATGGAAATTAGTTTATTTAAATGTTTGGAACTGTATTATGTATATCACATTTAATTCACTTCCTATGATTATCGCTGGCCTAACCTTTACAGTCTATACATTAGCATCGGGACAGACATTAAGTGCAAAAAGTGCTTTTGTAACTCTCTCTGTATATAATCTATTGAGAAACCCATTGTCTGTGTATGTGATTGTATTATAAACATTGAAGTATTAGATAAATTAATTTTAGTTTATTTTGTCTTTGAATACTAGGTTTCCAAGAAGTATAACGTCTTCGATCAGAACTATTGTTTCATTCAGAAGAATCAGAAAGTTTTTGAGTTCTGAAGAATTGGATACTTCTAATGAATTTTATGATAATTGTATTAATAGTAATAATGACAAACAATTTGTGGTTTCATTAAATAACAGTTCATTTGGTTGGAATAGAGATGACGAACCCATTCTTAAAGATATTCAAATTAATATTAAAAAGGGATCATTGGTTGCAATTGTTGGGAGAGTTGGAGCAGGAAAGTCATCACTACTATCAGCACTGATGGGTGATATGTATTGTATGAGTGGTAATCAACCAAAAATGAATGGAACCGTTGCTTATGTGCCACAAACGGCATGGATTCAAAACATGACTTTAAGAGATAATATAGTTTTTGTCTCTGAATATGAATCGACAAAATATGAGAGAGTAGTTACTGCCTGTGCTCTCAAAACAGATTTTGATTTATTACCGGCGCGTGATTTGTCTGAAATCGGAGAAAAGGGAATCAATTTAAGTGGCGGACAAAAACATAGAGTGAGTTTAGCCCGAGCTGTATATCAGGACACAGATGTGTATCTATTGGACGACCCATTGGCTGCTGTGGACGCACACGTGGCTCAACACTTATTCCAACACGTGATCGGACCAAAAGGATTGTTGAGACGAAAAACTCGACTTTTGGCTACACATAACATACACTTTCTCAAAGATACTGATTATATAATAGTTGTGAGCGACGGACGTATTCTGGATTCCGGAACTTATGAAGAGTTGTCCGATAGAGAAATGCTTTCTGAAGAGATCTTTAAAACTAATGACAGTGTTGACAATAAATCACTTTCAACTGAAGATCGATTGTCACGAATGGGTTCTTCGGATCTCAAGAGAAGAGTATCCCGACAGACATCTATTTTAAGTAATATTTCTGGCGATAAAAATATTGAAAATAATGAAAAAATCGGTAATAATAAACTGATTGAAGAAGAAGAGCAACAGTTTGGTAGTATTAAGATAAGAGATTATTGGGATTATATTAATCGTTGTGGTCTATGGTTAACAATATTGTTATTAACATTTTGTTTCATATTTGATGGCACAGAATTTGGTGGCAGTTATTGGCTAACAATATGGACTTCACATAACACAACACAACTAAACACATCAATCTCTGATAATACCTATTATCTGTCCATTTATTTTGTTATTTTATTGATGAACACACTATTAATAAGTTGTGCACAATTAACAATAACAATATGTCGTTATAAGGCTTCAACTGTTTTCCATAGAGATCTGTTATATAGTGTATTGAGAACTCCGTTATCCTTCTTCGACACCACACCTTTGGGTCGAATTCTTAATCGGTTTAACAACGACTTCGATATGATTGACATCGATATACCCTATTGTTTGCAAGAATTTCTTATTGAATTTCTATATTGTTCGTTAATTTTGATTATTATTGCAATCATTAATCCTTATATGATTATATTAATGACAATTGCTTTTTTGATTTATGTTTACATATATGTAAGTACAGGACATTTTTAAATACATAATGTAATACTAAAAATACGTAATACTATTAATTAACTAAATTTCAATAGCGATTATTTTTGTGGACATCGCGACAATTGACTCGTTTGACTTCAATCACCCGATCGCCGATTTATAGTCATTTCAATGAATGCATTTCAGGTGCCGTTTCCATACGTGTCTATCGCGTCCAACAAATGTTTACCGAAAAACTGCAAAAACTAATTGATCTCAACATTAATGTTGAGAGACACGAGTTGTCATCAATTATGTGGTCTGTAAATAATAATATTTATATATATTATTTAATATTTATTTACAGTAAAATTTATATAAAAATTTATATATATTGAAATACAGGGTTGAAATTTGGGTCACAATTATCGGTATTCTGATTACATTTTTTACATCAATAATAATTGTTTTTAAAAAAGAGGACATAAATCCAAATTTGGCTGCTTTTGTATTGATGTATGCGTTTGATATCATTAATCACATCACTTGGGTTTTAAGGATAACAGCAGAATTAGAAACAGAAATGGTTTCCATTGAAAGAGTCAGAGAATATTCACAATTGAATAGTGAAAGTGAATGGGAATCAAGTGATAGTTACAAACCTATTAATAATTGGCCCACAAATGCATGGATTGAATTCGTAGACTATTCGACTTCGTATAGACCAGAGTTGGAACCGGTGCTCAAAAATATCAATTTTCGAGTTGAGTCGGGAGAGAAAGTAGGAATAGTTGGCCGAACCGGTGCCGGAAAATCATCGATAACTTTGGCACTATTTAGAATAATTGAACCGAAAACCGGTCAAATTATAATTGATGGCATTGATATCACACAAATAGGATTACATGATTTGCGATCTAAACTAACAATTATACCACAAGAACCCAATCTATTTGCTGGAACTCTTAGACTTAATTTGGATCCATTAGATGAMTATTCAGACCAACAATTGTGGACAGCATTGGAAAGGTCGCACTTGAAGGTAGGCTCCTATAATATTAACAGTAAACAATTACTGTATTATATTAATTTATTTTTAAATTAATAGGACTATATATCGCAATCAAGTGATGGTTTATTGTATGAGATAGAAGAAGGCGGTAATAACTTGAGTGCCGGTCAGAGACAACTCGTATGTCTGGCCAGAGCTCTGTTACGTAACACTCGTATCCTAATCCTCGACGAAGCGACCGCTGCCTGCGATCTGGAGACCGATCTATTGATTCAATCGACWATTAAGGAAGAGTTCAGYGATTCAACAGTACTGACAATCGCTCATCGATTGAATACAGTATTGGATTACAATAAGATTATAGTATTGGATAACGGGATGATTAAGGAAATGGATTCACCAGACAATCTGCTCCGGGATTCCGGTTCTATATTTTATAGTTTAGCCAAAGAATTTGGAATTGTTTGAATTGTTGTCAATTTATTAAATACTTTTTTTTGTTATTTTGTTTTTATTAAATAAATATATTTTTATCATTGAATTTTAGTAATTTAAATCTACTATAACTAAATTATAAAATAAAATAATTAAATTGAATTTTTTAAATATTATTTTCTATTTATTTTATATTAATTTAATATCAATTATATTAATTGCTAATTTTTCAAATCTATTTAATGTATATCTACTGTATACTACTATATAATTTGGTAATGCTTGTGTATATTACTTTTAATGTGTCGCGAGATTATTAATTTATTAAATAAAAACATATACAGTATACAGTATATACTGTTTATAATAAACTATTATTAAAACATGGATCTAAATAGTTAATTTATAAAACATAATTCAAGGTTAATAAAGTACATTCACGTTATATTTCAAGTTATATTGATTATCTTATGTATAATACGGTATTATGTAATACATATTATACTATACATTTACAGTAGTTTTAAATTCATAATTTATTACCATATAAGGAAATTATTTTTAGAACATAATACTAAATATTAGCATGATACATTTATTATTAAAGCAGGTGTATATAATTTTTGACATTAATAACATGACTAATCAATAAATTATTATATAAATAATCATTAATTTATAGTAATATACTTTTAATTTAATTTAATTAGAATTAATTTATATTAACTTTAATTTAAAAATCATATTATGAAAAATTGCGCTCAATTTTGAATTTGAAAAATTTTATTTAACCATATATGGTAATATGATAATTTAAGTTTTTATTTCGTATTTATATTACATGTTTTGTAAATATTAGATGAAATATTTACTGCATCATTAGATAAGCAATTTTCCAATACATCTAATTGATATTCAGTGTACTATATATATAAAGCTGTGTAAATTATAAACATTTATTAATAAATTATCATTATTTACTTATAGTATTTACTATAAAATTTTATTTTTAATGTATATTGCAATGATTTAATTATTATTATAGTTTTTTTTATCGTTTTCAATATATTTAGTAAATAGTAATAAATATTTAATGTCAAACATTTTATACTGTATAGTATATAACTACAAATCAAGTTTATTCAATATTCATTAATAAGTTGTCAATACTGTACAATAATACTTGTATGCTGTATAGTAGTGTACACTAAAAAATATTTTTAATTTTAAACTTTTAAGTGTCTAACTTTATTGCAATATCTTATTAAGTATTTTTTTTGTATTAAAGTTGTTCTTGGTGAAAAATGTTTTGCAATACACCAATTTGGGTATTATTATTATTAATAATTATATTTATTTGAAAATTTTCTACTAATAATTTGATTAATATTATATTTATATAAAATTATTATTTTTGTAGAATCAGAGTATGACATGGGATACTAATGTTCCTCAATTGACACAATGTTTCATACAAACCATACTACCTGTCCTACCAATGATCATAATTTTAACTCTATTGCCATTTGATATCTATACCATTAACAATTCATTTAAAACATCTAGGCCATTTAATAAAAATTGGAAATATGTTATGCATTTGGTATACTTTTTGTTTATTCACATAAATTATATTTTTCATTATAATAATAATAATGTTTTTTTTGGTTTGTTTTAGATTACTTGTTGGCTGTTAATTATTACTTCAATTATCAAACTTTCGGACAATATTTATCAAAATAATAACAATAAAGTTTTATTGATGAGTGAAATATTTGCAAATATTATAAAATTAGTCACTTATTGTTTAGTACTAACTCTTGTGCTTATATTTCGTCGATATGGTTATCGACACCCGATTACAATACCTGTGCAATGGTTGACAAGTTTATTGTGTGCATCAATTAGTTTATATCATATGTTTTATAATAATGAAAAAATTTATGAGTTTGCATTCATCATAATTTGTATTGAAGTTTATCTCAACTTTCAAGGAKTAATCATATCGTGTCTAAACCAACCGTCCGCCGAATTTGAACTATTGGACAGCGATTGTCAATTAAAGTGTCCAATGAATGACTTCAATATATTTTCCCGTATATTCAGAATTTGGATGAGAAAGTTGTTGAAAGTTGGATACAAAACTGATGTCGACTTAAAACAATATTTGCTACCACTTTGTGATTATATAACCTCCCGGAGCGCATTTCATAAATATGAAACTGAACATAAAAATTATAATCCAAACACAAGATTAGTACCAGTAATCAAATTATTGCCATTAATTTGGTGGACGGCGTGGATGCCATACATTATGTCATCAGTTTTAATGTTATTTAGTATTGGAGCCGCTTTTATTCAACCCTATATTTTGGGGAAACTTATTGAGTTTGTTTCCAATGAGGAAAGTCAACTATGGCACGGCATATATTATGCTATTATCTATTGTTTCTTTACATTAATCGGACGATTATGCAGTTCTCATAGCTTTAACTATTTAAGTATTGCCTATTATAGAGTTCAATCGGCACTTACCTGTGCTTTATATAAAAAAATGCTTAAACTTAGTTCCGACTCACGTAGAAAATACACAACTGGTAATAAATATAACTAATAATTAAAATTATATAAAAAAATAAAATTAATTTTTAGGTGATATCAATAATCTAATGGGTGTCGACGTATCAGAGATTTGCAGATTTTTTCACGTTATGACTGAATTATATTCAATTCCTATAAGTCTTTCAATTGGACTCTACATATTATGGCAACAATTGGGTCCGTCATCGATGACAATCATTGGGATTATGCTAATTGTCGGTCCATTCACAACGTATGTCATGAGACAAGTTAGTGATCTCCAGAAAAATCAGATGTCAATGAAAGACAAACGAATGGCACAAATCAGTGAAATGTTAAATAATATTAAACTATTGAAACTATTTGGTTGGGAAAAGCCATTCATTGATAGAGTTAGTAAAGTCCGGAGACAGGAGTTATACAAATTAGTTAAAGGAAATGTATGGAGTTGTGCGATGTATATCACATTTAACTCACTTCCTATGATTATCGCTGGCCTAACCTTTACAGTCTATACATTGACTTCAGGACAAAGATTTACAGCAAAAAATGCTTTTGTATCGCTCTCTGTATATAACCTATTAAGAGTACCATTGACTACGTAAGTCAATAATATATAATCATTTAATTAACTTTTATTTAGAAAATTAAATAAATAAAAATATGATATAATATTACGGTAAATAATTTATTTTAATTTGTAAACAGCTTTCCGATGTCAATCATATTATTAATCAGAGCTATTGTTTCATTCAGAAGAATCAGAAAATTTTTGAGTTCTGAAGAATTAGAGAAATACAATGAATGTAATTGTTTTGATAGTATTGATGAAAATGAATGTGTGGTTTCATTAAATAATAGTTCATTTGGTTGGAATAGAGATAGTGAACCCATACTTAAAGATATTCAAATTAATATTAAAAAGGGATCATTGGTTGCAATTGTTGGGAGAGTGGGAGCAGGAAAGTCATCACTACTATCAGCATTGATGGGTGATATGTATTGTATGAGTGGTAATCAACCAAAAATAAATGGAACCGTTGCTTATGTGCCACAAACGGCATGGATTCAAAACATGACTTTAAGAGATAATATAGTGTTTGTCTCCGACTACAGGCAATCAAAATATGAGAGAGTAATCACTGCCTGTGCTCTCAAAACAGATTTTGATTTATTACCGGCGCGTGATTTGTCTGAAATCGGAGAAAAGGGAATCAATTTAAGTGGCGGACAAAAACATAGAGTGAGTTTAGCCCGAGCTGTATATCAGGACACAGATGTGTATCTATTGGACGACCCGTTGGCTGCTGTGGACGCACACGTAGCTCAACATCTGTTTGAACACGTGATCGGACCAAAAGGAATATTAAGACGAAAGACACGTTTATTAGCCACACATAACATACACTTTCTTAAAGATATGGATTCTATTATTATTGTAAGCGATGGACATATTCTGGATTCCGGTACTTATGACGAGTTGTCCGATAGGGGTATGCTTTCTGAACATATGATAAGTAATGTTAATAATGACGATCGCGTATCGGAAATGAATTTACAAAATATTAAAAGACAAACTTCGCGTCAAATATCAACTTTAAGTCGCACTTCTGGTGATAAAATTGATGACAAATTAAATGATGAATTGGATTCATCTAATAATAATCTCATCGATGAAGAACATCAACAGTTTGGAAGTGTTAGACTTACAGTTTATTTAGATTACTTGCGTCGCTGTAGTCTATGGTTATCACTATTACTGGTTATCTTTTGTCTATTATATGACGGAACAGAAATCGGTGGTACCTATTGGTTAAGTTTGTGGGCTTCAAATAATTCATCACAAATAAACACAGAGACCGACAATAAAACTTATTATTTGACAGTTTATTTGGTACTATTCCTCTTTAACGCMCTGTTTATAATGGGAGGACAGTTGACGATCACGTTTTGTTCATATAGAGCCTCAACAGTCCTGCATAAAGATATGTTGTATAGTGTATTGAGAACTCCGTTATCCTTCTTCGATACCACACCTTTGGGTCGAATTCTTAATCGCTTTAATCACGACTTCGATATGATTGACGATATGATACCCTATTTTTTGTTTGATTTTCTCAAAGAATTTATTTACTTTCTATTGATTTTTATTATTATTGTTTATATCAACGCTTATATGACTGTATTGATGGCAATTGTTTTAGTGACTTATTTTTTTCTATACGTAAGTATTAGTAAGGTTTTAAATTATAAATTATAATATTAATTTCATAGCGACTATATCTGTGGACATCACGACAATTAAATCGTTTGATATCAATTACCCGATCGCCGATTTATAGTCATTTTAATGAAAGCATTTCGGGTGCAGTTTCTATACGAGTCTATGAAGTCCAACAAATGTTTGTCGAGAGACTGCAAAGACTAATTGATCTTAACATTAATGTCGAGCGACACAAATATTCAGCTGTCATGTGGTCTGTTAATTAAATAAATAAATTAGTAGTAATTCAATTGTATTATTAATTTTGATGTAATATTTTGTAACTTAGGATAGAAATCTGGACATCAGTTATAGGTATTATTATAACATTTTCAACGGCAATGATAATAGCATTCAAAAGAAACGAAATTAGTTCGGGTTTTGCCGGCTTTGTACTCATGTATTCATTTGATGTCATTAATCACATCTCATGGGTCTTAAGAGTTACGGCAGAATTAGAGACACATATGGTATCTGTTGAAAGAGTCAGAGAGTATTCACAATTGAATAGTGAAAGTGAATGGGAATCAAATGATAGTAACAAACCTTTGGATAACTGGCCCACAAAAGCTAAGATTGAATTCATAGACTATTCGGCTTCGTATAGACCAGAGTTGGAACCGGTACTTAAAAATATAAATTTTCGAGTGGAGTCGGGAGAGAAAGTAGGAATAGTTGGCCGAACCGGTGCCGGAAAATCATCGATAACTTTGGCACTGTTTAGAATAATTGAACCGAAAGCCGGTCAAATTATAATCGATGGAATTGATATCACAAAAATTGGATTACATGACTTGCGATCTAAACTAACAATTATACCACAAGAACCCAATCTATTTGCCGGAACTCTTAGACTTAATTTGGATCCATTAGATGACTATTTAGACCAACAATTGTGGACAGCATTGGAAAGGTCGCACTTAAAGGTAGACTCCTATAATATTAGGAGTAAACAATTACAGTATTATATTAATTTGTTTTTAAATTAATAGGACTTTATATCGCAATCAAGTGATGGTTTATTGTATGAGATAGAAGAAGGCGGTAATAACTTGAGTGCCGGTCAGAGACAACTTGTATGTCTGGCCAGAGCTCTGTTACGTAACACTCGTATCCTAATCCTCGACGAAGCGACCGCTGCCTGCGATCTGGAGACCGATCTATTGATTCAATCGACTATTAAGGAAGAGTTCAGCGATTCAACAGTACTGACAATCGCTCATCGATTGAATACAGTATTGGATTACAATAAGATTATAGTATTGGATAACGGGATGATTAAGGAAATGGATTCACCAGACAATCTGCTCCGGGATTCCGGTTCTATATTTTATAGTTTAGCCAAAGAATTCGGAATCGTTTGATTAACTATTTAATTCATTATATAAATTATAATAAGTAAATTATAGCATAATAATGTCTGATTTATATATACAATATTGTAATATATACAATAAATATTTATGTACCGGTATTTATAATTATGTAAAATAAATGTTTTTTCTGAAATAAGTAACAATACTTTATATTTATTTATTTTTATTTAATTTAATAACAAAATAGAATTCTTCAAAAAGTCTTCAAATATATAACAATTGATAAATATATCTAATTATAAATACAAAAATACTAATTTTAATCAATCGTCAATTTTTAAACTATTCCGAATTCTTTGGCTAAACTATAGAATAGTGAACCGGAATCCCGGAGCAGATTGTCTGGTGAATCCATTTCCTTAATCATCCCGTTATCCAATACTATAATCTTATTGTAATCCAATACTGTATTCAATCGATGAGCGATTGTCAGTACTGTTGAATCGCTGAACTCTTCTTTAATTGTCGATTGAATCAATAGATCGGTCTCCAGATCGCAGGCAGCGGTCGCTTCGTCGAGGATTAGGATACGAGTGTTACGTAACATAGCTCTGGCCAGACATACGAGTTGTCTCTGACCGGCACTCAAGTTGTCACCGCCTTCTGCTATCTCATACAATAAACCATCACTTGATTGAGATATAAAATCCTAATAATTTAAACATAAAATATTATAATAATTATTTAATACTATATGAACTAATTCCACCTTTAAGTGCGACCTTTCCAGTGCTGTCCACAACTGTTGGTCTGAATATTCCTCCAATGGATCCAAATTAAGTCTAAGAGTTCCAGCAAATAGATTTGGTTCTTGTGGTATAATTGTTAGTTTGGATCGCAAATCATGTAATCCTATTTGTGTGATATCGATGTCATCGATTACAATTTGACCAGTTTTCGGTTCAATTATTCTAAACAGTGCCAAAGTTATCGATGATTTTCCGGCACCGGTTCGGCCAACTATTCCCACTTTCTCTCCCGACTCCACTCGAAAATTGATATTTTTAAGCACTGGTGCTAACTCTGATCTATATGAAGCCGAATAGTCTATAAAATTTATTTGTGCTTTTGCGGGCCAGTTATCATTTGGTTTCTTATCTAGAGTTGATTCCCAATTACATTCCTGTTTTACTTGTGAGTACTCCCTGACCCTCTCGACGGCAACCATTTCTGTTTCGAGATCTGCGGCCATTCTCAATGAAAATGTGACGCCCCATACAATCTCAACCGAATAAATAAGTAGAAACCCGGCCACACCCGGGGATATACTTTTACCGTAATTTACTACTAACATAGCAGTCGACAGTATAATAATTGATGCAATAAGTGCACACCATATTTCAATCCTAAATTAAGATTTAGTTAACTTTTTTAATTATATTTACTTATAAGTTATAACAAACCCGATTAAACTAACCAAAGTGCTGCTGAAACCATATGTCTGTGTATATTGATGTTGATATCCATTAGTCTATATAGTCTATCGATGAAAATTTGTTGGACTCGATAGACACGTATGGAAACGGCACCCGAAATACTTTCATTGAAATGACTATAAACTGGTGATCGAGTGATTGAATTTAAACGGTTCAACTGTCTGGCCGTCCATAAAAAATATTTCTATAATTATATACAATATAAAAATCATTTTTATAATCAACAAATCTTAAGTATAGTCTATACTCACGTAACATAAAACAAATAGTATAATCACAATCACTATAAATATAATCATATATGCATTGGTGTAGACAATGATAGCCATAATTATTATAAACCAAAATGTAGTCTTTGTTGTATCCATTATATAAAACGGTATTTCTGTGTCAATCAATTCAAAGTCTTGATTGAATCGATTGATAATACGACCCAAAGGAGTGGTATCAAAGAAGGACAGTGGTGTACGAAGTATACTGTATAGCATATCGCTGTGCAATACACGGGACGCCCTGATGGCACAGTATCTTAAAGCTAACTGTGCAAATAGGATAAACACGGCAACTAGTAGTATAGCAGTCCAATAGTAAGTTACAAATGTTTTACGAGAAACGTTATCCACTTCTGTAGTGTTTTTTGATGTCCACAAACTGACCCAATAGTTACTGCCGACATCACAAACATTAAACAAAAATACAAATACCATTGAAGTGATAACAAGCCATAGTCCACATCGACTTAAATAATCCAAATAAACTGTATATTCAATACTTCCAAACTGTTGGTGCTCTTCATCAATAAGTTTAGCATTTTTTGCCTCCCTTTCTAACCGTTCCTTTAGTGTCTCTATTTTATTATCAATTTCTGATTCACTTCTCTGTGATAGTTGTCGTGATGTCTGTTTTGATAGTCGTCTCGATAACTGTCTATTTGTATTCATTCGTATAGATTGTAGCGATGTTTGATCTTCACTATCAATTGACATCTCATCTGATTTATTGTCCAACATTTGTTCCGAAAGCATACCCCTATCGGACAACTCTTCATAAGTACCTAAATCCTGAATACGTCCGCCACTCATAAGAATAATACAATCCATTTCTTTAAGAAAATATATGTTATGTGTGGCCAATAAACGTGTTTTTTGTCTTAACAGTCCTTTAGGTCCGATCACGTGTTCAAACAGATGTTGAGCCACGTGTGCGTCCACAGCGGCCAACGGGTCGTCCAATAGATACACATCTGTGTCCTGATATACAGCTCGGGCTAAACTCACTCTATGTTTTTGTCCGCCACTTAAATTGATTCCCTTTTCTCCGATTTCAGACAAATCACGCGCCGGTAATAAATCAAAGTCTGTTTTGAGAGCACAAGCATTGACTACTCTCTCATATTTTGTCGATTCATATTCAGAGACAAACACTATATTATCTCTTAAAGTCATGTTTTGAATCCATGCCGTTTGTGGCACATATGACACACTTCCGGCAATTGTTGATCTCTGTCCTCCTGTTTGATACATATCTCCCAAAATTGCTGAAAACAAAGACGACTTTCCTGAACCAACTCGTCCGACAATAGCCACCAATGAACCTCTTTTTATATTTAAAGTGATATCTTTCAAAATTGGTTCTTCATTTATATTCCACGCAAATATACAGTTTCTAAGAGATATAGCATATCTATGATGACTGACATCGTCTATAATTCCCAAACTTTCATCCAATTCCTCAGCACTTAAATACTTTTGTATTCGTCTAAATGAAACGATAGCTCGCGCTAAATGACTCAATACATTGGGAAGTCTAGTAAACAAAATTAAATTATTTATTCAATAGATATATTGATTTAAATAAATATATAATTAATTGAATACCTGGCCATTGGTGATCTAATCATATTTAATACAAATAACGATACAAATGCTTTTTTGGCACTAAACGGTTCAATTGATGTCAACGTATAGATAGTGAATGATATGCCGGCAATAATCATTGGTACTGAAGTCCACATAATATCAATACATATTCTCCAATAGTTAACATTATTTAGTGCCCGGAGCTCACGGTTTCTTGTTTTGGTTATTCTATCCATGAATGGCTTCTCCCAACCAAACAGTTTCAACAGTTTTATATTATTCAAGACTTCACTAATTTGATGCATACGTTTGTCTTTGAACTCCATCTGTTTGGTCTGCAATTTGTCGATACGTCTCATAGCATATGTGGTAAATGGTCCGGCAATCAGCATAACAGCCACCAATGACAACGATGCCGATCCTAATTGTAACCACAATATGTATAGACCGATACCAATACACAGTGGAAAGCCGTATAAGTTTGACATTTGATGAAAAAACATACAAATCTCAGACACGTCGACACCCATTATGTTATTGATCTCACCTTTAAATTAACTTTTAGTTTTAAAAAAATATATATTCTCATTACCCACCAAACACACCCCTATTATTTACCAGTTGTATATTGACGACGAGCACCGGGACTAAGTCGAAGCATTTTACAGTATAGTGCACTGGTAAGTGATGCCTGAACACGATAATAGGCGATACTAGTAAACCAAAAGTTATGGTCATCCAACACACGGGCACAAACAATAAAGAAACAGTAGCTTATGGCATAAAATATGCCGTGCCATAGATGGTTGTCATTGTTTGATATGAAGTCAATGAGTGCTGAGAGAACATAAGGTGCCGTAAAATCTGAAGCAATAAATGCCAAATCAAATATCGCCGATATTATGAATGCATTGCATGTCGTGCACCAAATCAGTGGCAATAGTCTAATCTTAGGCAGTAATTTAGGATTATATTTTTTATTAGCCAATTCAAATGCATTGTGTGAGGTACGGGAGGTTATGTAATCGCAATTTGGTAATAAATGTGGTCGAAGATCGGCATTGCTTTTGTAGCCATACTTCATAATAGTGACCATCCAAGTGAAGAATATACGTGAAAACACATTGAATTCATTCATTGGACAATAGGGTTGACTCTCGGAGTCTATTGTCTCGAAATCTGAAATCTTTTGTGTCAAACACGAGACAATCAATGCTTGAAATGTGAGATAAACTTCTAGACAACTGATTATAACATCAAATACAGTAATATTTGTGTTGTTATTGTATTTAATAAAAACATGATATAAATTGATTGAAACACACAATAAACTCGTTAACCACTGAACAGGTATTGATGTCGGCTGTCGGTAACCGTACCGACGGAATATAAAAACTAAAATTGTGACCAAAGTATAAGTCAACGATTTTACCAAATGTGAAAATACTTCACTTAAAAATATTAAGTTATTATTTTTAAAGTATTTCCACAAAGTTTTTGATAAATTACTTGTCGATACAATTATTAATGATATTATTGTTATCTAATATATATAGTAAAGTTAAATAATAAAAAAATAATAATTAATAATAAAAAATAAAATATAATACCAAATGTGTAATATTTTTCCATTGATAAGGAATTGACACAACTTTCTGATATGACTTTCGGACAGTATATACATCATAGATAAGTAACGCTAACAGGACTATCACTGGAAATACGGGTAACAATGTATGTATAAAACATTCAGTGAGCTCAGGGATATCAGAATCCCACGTAAGGGTCCGGTTCTGGATATTATTATTATTACAAGAAAAAATATAATTATTTTTATTTAGTTAAAAAATTAAATATTTTTTTTTACAAAAACTTACAAAAAGTGCTGTCTTACAAAAACCCATTGTTTTAAATGTTGTTAATAATTATCGTAAATATTGTAAAACATTTATCAAAATTATTCCATATTAAAAAAAATTATTTATGCAAATATAATCAAAATACCTAAAAATAAAATTATAAAAATAAAATTGTTATTTATAAAATAGCAATATTTAGATAAAATTTAAAAAAAAATAAAATTCAGTGATGCTTGTATTTATAATATTTATGTCAAAAATTATTTTGTTTATACAGTAAATCAATATTATTACGACATTCAAGGCAATTGCGATAATATAAATTGAAAGTCAATTTGTATGAATACTTTACAAATATTTATACTGTAGTTCAAACTTATTAGAGGCGCGCTATTAATTAGTATTACTACTATCTGTATAAATATTAGTTATAAAAAAATATAAGATATATAATAATAAATTATAGAAAAAAATTATGATTAGTCTAATAAATTCAATATTTCAATCGTTTGTCAAACGTTTTTTAAATTATATAATATTTCATTTAGAGTCTATCAATAGATTACACTTATGTAGAAAATAATTTAGTTTTTAATATGTGAGCAGGGTTGTTAAAAACAACAAAATTTTGCCTGAATTGTACATCAATTCATCACTAACTTTCCTATTCACATATAGTGATCACTTACCCATTTACACAAATATAAATTAAGTTTGTTGTATAAAAATTAAATAAACAATTTATATATATATATAGAAAAATTAATATATTAGTTTATTTTTTTAGCCAATAGTACAGTTTAAAATAAAAAATTTTAATATAAATAATGTACAATGTATACAATGTATAAATAACTTTATAAAAATATAAAATAATTACGGTAATTGTTATTTCTTTGCTATTGTTATCCAAATATAATGTCCAATAAATAAGAGATAATTTAGAGCCAAGTCATACAACAGTCATGAGATCCACTTCTATCTCTGACCTGAAGATCACAAAATTATTAAAATAATAACAAAAACAGTATTTCATTGATTAATTCAAATAATATAAAACAATAAAATTTAACAAATATTTCTTTTTATTAAATTTTCAACAATTGAAAACACAGATCTAATAATAAATACAAAAATGTAACAGTTTTTTCATACAATTCCAAATTCTTTGGCTAAACTATAAAATATAGAACCGGAATCCCGGAGCAGATTGTCTGGTGAATCCATTTCCTTAATCATCCCGTTATCCAATACTATAATCTTATTGTAATCCAATACTGTATTCAATCGATGAGCGATTGTCAGTACTGTTGAATCGCTGAACTCTTCCTTAATAGTCGATTGAATCAATAGATCGGTCTCCAGATCGCAGGCAGCGGTCGCTTCGTCGAGGATTAGGATACGAGTGTTACGTAACAGAGCTCTGGCCAGACATACGAGTTGTCTCTGACCGGCACTCAAGTTATTACCGCCTTCTTCTATCTCATACAATAAACCATCACTTGATTGAGATATAAAATCCTAATAATTTAAACATTATTTAAATATTGTTATAATAATTATTTAATATTATAAGAACTAATTCCACCTTCAAGTGCGACCTTTCCAATGCTGTCCATAATTGTTGATCTGAATATTCATCTAATGGATCCAAATTAAGTCTAAGAGTTCCAGCAAATAGATTTGGTTCTTGTGGTATAATTGTTAGTTTTGATCGCAAGTCATGTAATCCAATTTTTGTGATATCTATCCCATCAATTATAATGCAACCTAATGTTGGCTCAACAATACGGAAGAGTGCCAAAGTCATTGACGATTTCCCGGCACCGGTTCGGCCAACTATTCCCACTTTCTCTCCCGACTCCACTCGGAAATTGATATTTTTAAGAACCGGTTCCAATCCCGGTCTGTAAGAAGTTGTATAATTTATAAATTCAATTCTTGCATTTGTTGGCCAATCATCTTTCGGTTTGTTTTCTAATGTYGAATCCCAATCGGATTCCTCTTGTAATTCAGAGTACTCTCTAACCCTTTCGACGCAAACCATTTCAGTTTCGAGTTCGGCGGCCATCCTAAGTGACCACGCGATACCCCAAACTATCTCTACAGAGTATATCAGCACAAAAGCGGACACTCCCGGTGAAACGTGATCCCGTTCAAAAACAATCAACAATGCAGTTGAAAATGCAATTATTGAAGCTATTATACAACTCCATATTTCAATCCTAAAGTTATCAATTTTGGTATTAATAAATCAAAAAACGTTTATAAATTAATTGTTTTACCACATAGTTGTTGAATACATGTGTCGCTTGATATTAATATTAATATCAATTAGTTTTTGCAATCTTTCTATAAATATTTGTTGGACGCGATAAACACGTATAGAAACGGCACCCGAAATGCTTTCATTAAAATGACTATAAATCGGCGATCGGGTGATTGAATCCAAACGATTCAATTGTCGCGATGTCCACAAAAATAATCGCTATTGAAATTTAGTAAATAAAAAATAATAATATTAAGATAAATACAGACTATTTAAATAAAAATCTATCTATACTTACGTAACAATAGATAAACAATAAGGAAACAATTAATATAAATATAATCATATATGCATTCGTAAATATAATTATTCCCAGAATCAATATAAACCAAAATACTGTGGAAATTGTTTCGGCATAAAAAAACGGTATTTCTGTGTCAATCATCTCTAAGTCGTGATTGAATCGATTGATAATACGTCCCAAAGGAGTGACATCAAAGAAGGAAAGTGGTGTACGAAGTATACGTTCTAACATATCGTTATGCAATACACGTGATGCCCTAATGGCACCTTTTCTCAGACCCAACTGTGCAAATAAAACAAACAGTGCGTCCAATACCATAGCTGTCAAATAAAATGTAAGGAATTCGTCTCGAGCTTTGGTAGTATCGGTTTCAGTGGTATTTTTTGATGTCCAATAACTGACCCAATAGTTTCCGCCAACTTCGGAAGCATTGAACATGAATGTACTGACAAATCCCATAATAAAAAACCAGAGCCCACATCGGCGCAGATAATCCAAATAAATAGTATATTTAATACTTCCAAACTCCTGGTGCTCTTCATCAATAAGCTGACAATTTTCAGCCTCTCTTTCTAACCTTTCTTTTAGTGTCTCTTTTTTATTCTCAATCTGTGATTCACTTCTCTGTGATAGTTGTCGTGAAGTCTGTTTTGACAATTGTCTCGATATCTGTATATTTGTATCATTTGAAAGCATTCGTGATGTTTGACGTGATGTCTGACGGGATGTTTGATCTTCACTATTAACTGATTTGTCATCTGATTCAGTAGTGAACAACTGTTCCGAAAGCATTCCTCTATCAGACAACTCTTCATATGAACCCGAATCCAGAATACGTCCGTCGCTCATAACTATTATATAATCAGTATCTTTAAGAAAGTGTATGTTATGTGTAGCCAATATACGAGTCTTTCGTCTTAACAGTCCTTTTGGTCCGATTACGTGTTCAAACAGATGTTGAGCTACGTGTGCGTCCACAGCCGCTAAAGGGTCGTCCAATAAATACACATCTGTGTCCTGATATACAGCTCGGGCTAAACTCACTCTATGTTTTTGTCCGCCACTTAAATTGATTCCCTTTTCTCCGATTTCAGACAAATCACGCGCCGGTAATAAAACAAAGTCTGTTTTGAGAGCACAGGCAGTGATTACTCTCTCATATTTTGTCGATTCATATTCAGAGACAAAAACTATATTATTTCTTAAACTCATGTTTTGAATCCATGCTGATTGAGGAACATATGACACACTACCGGTAATTGCTTTTCGCTTTCCTACAGTTTGATACATATCCCCCATAATTGCTGAAAAAAGTGATGATTTACCGGACCCAACCCGTCCGACTATAGCTACCAGTGAACCCTTTCTTACTTTTAAACTAAAATCTTTCAAAATTGGTTCTTCATTTAGATTCCAAGCAAATGAACAATTATTTAACGAAACTGCATGTCTTTCATCGTTGATATCTTCTCTAAAGTCATCAACATTTCCTAAACTTTGGTCTAATTCTTCGGCACTCAAATACTTCCGGATTCGCTTAAATGAAACGATAGCTCGCACTAAATGACTCAATACATTGGGAATCCTAGAAATATATATATTTATTATTTTATGGGTTAGCGGTAAGTGTTTCTAAAAAAACTTTATATTATTATTAATTACCGGCCCATCGGTCCTCTTAAGAGATTTAATACAGAAAGAGTTACAAATGCCTTCTTTGCGCTAAATGGTTCACCAGATGTTAGGGTATAGATTGTGAATGACAGGCCAGCGATGACCATTGGTATACATGTCCACAGAATATCAATACATATCCACCAATAGTTAGATGTGTTTAATGTTTTTAGTTCCTGATTCCTGGTTTCTGCCACTCTTTTAATGAAAGGTTTCTCCCAACCAAACAGTTTCAATAGTTTAATATTATTCAAGATTTCACTCATTTGTTCCATACGTTTGTCTTTAAACTCCATCTGTTGTGTCTGTAGATTGTCTATACGTTTCATCACAAATGTGGTAAACGGTCCGACAAATAGCAGTGCGACCACCAAAGTCATCGATGCCGGACCCAACTGTTGCCAAACAATGTATAGTCCAATTCCCAGACTGATGGGAACGCAATATAAATTTGACATTTCATGAAAGAAACCGCAAATCTCGGTCACGTCGACACCCAAAATATTATTGATTTCACCTATAAATAAATCAGTTTTTATTAACATATATTTAATAACTATCAAACCGTTAATTACCAGTAGTATATTCACGGCGAGCACTGGGACTTAGACGAAGCATTTTGGCATACAGTGACTGAATAAGCGATGATTGTACCCTATAGTATGCCAAACTAGAAAACCAATAGCTATGATTGTCAAATACACGGGCGAAGATAAGGGCCAAACTATAGCAAATAGCAAAGAACACTCCGTGCCATAGATGTTCATCTTTATTAGAGATAAAGTCGATGAGATACTCAAGAATATATGGCTGAACAAAATTGAAGGCAATTAATCCAATCTGAAGAACGGCTGATATTATATACGAAGACCACGCTGTCCACCAAATCAGTGGCAATAGTCTAATCTCTGAAACTAGTTTTGCGTTTGGATTGTATTTTTTGTTAACCGATTGAAACGTTTTGAATGAGCTCCGGGAGGTAACGTAATCACATAATGCCAGTAAATACTGTTTCAGATCTGCATTTGTTTTGTAACCCGCTTTCAAAATCTTTAGCATCCATGTGATGAACACACGGGAAAATACATTAAAATCATTCATTGGACAATAATGTTGGCCATCAGTATCCAGTGTCTCGAAATCAGATATTTTTTGTGTCAAACATGATATAACCAATGCTTGGATTGAGAGGTAAACTTCTAGACAACTGATTGTGGCATCAAATGTAGGACTATTGGTGTTATTATTATATTTTACAAAAACATGATATAAATTAGTTAAGACACACGAAACTCCTGCCAACCAATGGACAGGTATTGATGACGGATGTCGATAACCATACCGACGGAATATAAACACCAAAATTGTGACCAAACTATAAGTAAGTAATTTTACTAAATATGCCAACACTTCACTCGCAGGTAAATTGATTTCATTTTTAAAGTATTGCCACAAATTTTTTGATAAATTTATAATCGATATAATTGTCAGACATATGATTGTAAGCTGTTATTAAAATTTATTTTTAACACAAAAAAATTAATAAAATAGTAAATAATTTTTATGTAAATACATACTAAATGTGTAATATTTTTCCATTGATAAGGAATTGGCGGTACTTTTTGATATGATTTACGAACAACATATACATCATATGGAAGTATCACTAATAGTATTGTGAGTGGAAATATCGGTAATACTGTATGCATGAAACATGTGGTCAGCTCAGGGATATCGGTATCCCAGGTTAGTGTCCAGTTCTGTATTTTATATATTTGATTAAAAATTAATATCATAATTTAAAAATAAATAAATAATTATTACATAATATAACTTTTAATTTTAATAAAAAAAAACTCACCAAAAAGGGTGTATTACAAAATTCCATAATAAACTTAATAATTTTTAATAATTTTATTTATTTATAAAAAAATTTGTTTAAATTAATAACACAAATATAAAGATTTTATAATTAAAAAAAATAAATGCCTAAAATATATCTAGTTTGTTGCCATTGTTTATTAAACAAACAATTTATATAATTTTATTTAAAAAAAATAAGTTAATTAAACATTTTTAAAGACTTAATAATCAAAATATAATACTAAATTGATGAGTATTTTAGCAAAATTTTTGTTGTATTTGTTGAATCAAATTGCATGGATTTATATACATTTGTATAAGTGATACAAAATAAAATTTGTTGCACTTTTGCTAAAAATATTTGCAACACTTGTAATATTAATACTAATAATTTCGTTTTGTTGTCAAATATTATTATTATTAATAAAAAAATTATTGCTTATTTTTAATACACAATCTAAACCAATAATATTTTTTTAGAAAAATAAATATAAACAATTTATTTGATGACAATAATGATTTAAATAATAATTTTAAAAATCTTATTAAATGTTAAACGTTTAATGTTAAAAAAAACACAATTATTTTATCGCACAGTAATATAAATGTTACGTTAAATTAGATAACATGTTATAATACTAAATATTATATTTTATATTAATAATAATAATAATATCACTTTCGATAATAATTTATTTAACATTATTTTTTTTAAAAAAAGTTGTAATACAATGAAATTTTTTTATGTATTAATTATCAATCTGGATAATGATATAGATATTATTATTGACTAAACTATAGTTTATTTTGTTATATTATTGGATGAGTATATAAATTATGTATTAATAGTGCATTTAAGGTTACATTTACTTTTGTATTTTTATCTGAAAATTTATTTTTATAATTTATTAATATTAATAACAATTATTCGCTTAGTTATTATACGCTGAGTGATACTGTATATACAATTCATTTATTAAAAAATTAATAAATAAGTAAATTATTTTTAATATAACAAATATTCATAGATTGTATGTTAAATACAACTTATTATTTATGATATACTATCGTATATCATGTAAGAAATTAATAATAAAATCAATAGATATTTAATAAATAGTTATAATATTCAGTATTTAAATGTATAAATTGGCCGAAAACTTAATACACGATTTTTTATGTATAATAATTATATTATTATTACATTAAGAAGTCATTCACTGAATATGTGTTTACCGTTTAAATGTTTCAATCAATTGATCAATTGGTTTGTCATAACAGTGTAATCAACAGTTTTTGTTGGCCTAACGTTTGCCAAACGATTGATTAGTTGATGTATAATATGTTATAATAAGAGAGAAAGAGAGAGAAAGAAAGAGAGAACACATAATACATGATTGATATTACATTGCATTTCATAATAATCATAACAACAACAACACTGTCTACTAGTTATCTGTGATTATGTAATATAAAAGTATTTACAGTACTATTAATATACAGTACATGTGTTGTTGTTGTTGTTGTCTGACAACCGGTAAGTTTATAGCGTATATTAAATTATAATAATATACAGTATATTCATAGTAAACGTCTTAAATTTATTTTTTAAAAATAATTACAGTATATGATATAAATTGTATAAATTATTAGCTTATTGTAAACTTAACTAATAAAGTTAGATATATATTAATTAATGGGTGTGTGTTTTCAATTTATATTAAAATATTTTTGTTTCTCAACACATTTTTACTCTACCATTATATGTAATAAAACAATTACTTTTAATTTTTATAGTTTTATTWTTATCAACGTTATTAAAACAAATATAACTTACCAGTAAATAATACAAAACTGGTAAATATAATAATAATAATCAGCTTAACCTTTGATTTTTGAAACCACTTGAAATAATAAATATGTCTAGAAAGGTATATCATATAATATTATTGGTATCTTTATACTGTATTTACTTATATTTAATAATAAAAATTTAATTAAATTATATCTTAACTTTAATTATTAGATTAATAAAAAAAAATCTTTTATATTTAATAATGTATAATACAATATACGGTACTGTATTACCGTAAATAATTTATAAAAAAAATAAATAGCAGCAATTTAATAAATAAATTTTATACATTTAAATAAATTAAACAAAGTAGAAATATTTTATAAAAGTTTTAACTAATATACAGCATTACTACACTACTAATACTACTTCTATGGTAATAGTAATACAATTTAGTTACAGTAATATTATTTTGTTGTAAATAATTTTCATAAAACTTTGATAATTATTTTTTATGTCTTTTAAACAATTCTGAGATTTTCTTCGACGATTCGGATGCCATACGAATGGGCTCTCGAGGACTGTTAAGACCTCGCAATCGTGTCTTTGTTAACGATTTGTTTACTATTATTAATAAAAATTGAATTAATATATAAATATTATTACAATAAACATAAAATAATAATAATAAGTATAAATGTTTACCTAAACAATTGGTAGCGCTTTTGGACAAATTTGAGTCATCAGATAACTGATTGTCAGAAATATTAGTTTTCAATGATAACGACAACTCATTATCGCTATTTTCTGTACAATTTTTATCGGCCATCACATCGTCGGCCAATTCGAGGAAGTCATTGACATTGAAATCTTTGTCCGAATCGATAATTTCGCGTTTGATTTCAATGGTTCGGTGAATTCCATCTTGAAATTCGTTGATAATTTTGTCGATGTTTTCGGTCAAATGTTGTTGTTTATGATCATTAAATATGAGTAAATCTGTGCACTCATAGCCACAATCCGGGACATCGCAGACAAAATTCTGACCACAATTACCGATAGTCTGTTGCTCGACGTTGTTATCAATAAGAGAAAACTTTTTGTCCAACGATTGCTGATAACACAGTCTCTTGTGGATAACAATTGATTTATTGTCAAAATTAGAAAATTTACAAAATGGACAAACAATTCTCTGTAACCGTAACTGTCCTTTTGGTTTCGGACCGATTTTGCTTTTCGTATGCAATTTTGGCAAATTTGTGTTATAGTTATTATCAATATTGTCATCAAAATCAATAGTTGATTGAGAGTCACATTCAGATTTGATTTGAATTTTGCTCAATAAATCTTTTCCTAAAAATGATATTTTATGAAAAACAAAATAAATGCTTAATTATCATCATTTTAAGTGTTTTTAAATTACCATAAATAAAATTGTTGTCACTTTCATTGTTACTGAGATTATCATCCATAAAGTCATTTTCATCGTCTTTATCATCATTAATGTTAACACTTATCGGTTGATTATCACTATTGTCTAAATCGTATCGCAAATCATTAATTTTTAGATTTGATTTTCTTTTCAAACATTTCTCGGTGGATGTCGTCGGTATTATCTCATGTATTTCATCATTTGATTCTTTAGCATCTAATTGATGGTCAGGTATTTGTAAATCTGGTTCTTGTGTTTTGTCATTATCTGAAACATTATTCTTGGAAACCAAATCTTCAGCTCTATTTAATCCCGAAGAGCTATTATGTTGTTGTTTATGCATTTCGTAAGTATTTAAGTCACTAAACTCTTTAAAACAGACACTACAGAATAAGACAGTATTATTGCAATCATTGGCCATCAAATGGTCGACCAGTGTGTCAGCCGACACGAAACAGGTCTCACATTTGTCACATTTCAATGCATGCATTTTTCGGGTGTGATTTAAAAATGTATTTTTACTGGTGGTATAGTAATTACAATTGGGTCGATCACATTTATAACAATATTTATATTTATATATTTTATCTGCATTTCTATTTTGTCTAAAATATGGAACTGTTTTCTTATTCATGATTCTCTTATTGATAACCAATTCGTAATCACCAATAATATGTGTGCCCACTGTTGGGGTTGCCGTTTGCACTGAACCGGTTGGCTTATTAGATTGCATCAAATTTACTAATAGACTTCCTATTTAAAAAAATAAATAAATAAAATTAAAGTAATGTTACCGTAAATTTAAAATAAAAAATTACCAAAAAAATACGCTATTGAATAAATAAATATTTAAAAAAAATAAATTACCAAAAATAAATTTATCATCAGGTCTTGTGTCTTCATCGCTACTACTTAATAGTTGTTGTTGTTGTTGTTGTTGATTGTGTTTTTGTTGTCTATTATGCAAACTATGTTGTCTTATTTGTTGTGCGATAATCTGATCCATTCGTTCATCAAACTTATCAACTAATGATGTGTCCGACGATTCGGACAACATTTGGTGACAATCGGTTGTTAAAACATTATCTGTTGGTTCATCAGTTAAATCAATACATTGATTTGTGGTCGTCTGTACAGTTGATCCGTAATTAAGTGATTTAATGTCACGCAAATACATTTCTCTTTTCGATGAAAAACAAATGGGAGACAACATATGTCCCGTCACCTTCCTGTGCTCAGTTATCAATCTCAGCTCATTGGTTACGTAATCACATCTACTGGCCGTACATTTGAAGTACTCGACTGAAGTATTATGGATATCCTTCATATGAATCATAGCGTACCTCACTTTCATATAATCTTTACCACACAGTTCGCAGCTAAATGGCATACATTTTAAATACTTATTGAATCCCAAATGTTGGTCAAATATATGGCGGACAGTGATCCACGGATAGCGGTTAATGAACTGACAATCACTGTATTGACATTTGAAGTATTCGGTCTTGTCTTGGATGGACTTTTCAACTGTTTTTTTAAATATAAAATATAAACACAATCAAGAAATTACAACAGTATTGGTACCCAAAAAATCTGCGATTAATTAAATAAACTTACGTTCATTAAGTGTCTTCATATAATGCATTCTATGGACATGACTTAATAAATGACATCTTTTAGACAACGAATTACCACATTTTGGACACAAGAAAGACTCATCAGTTGGTGTTATATCTGAAGCTGTAATCAATAGAGAAAAATCAATTAATTAATTTCACCGATAAATGAAACCCAATTGGCGTATAAACTATAAACTCATACACTGTTTGTCAACAGTTGTATCGTCTTCATAGTCACTGTCGTCGTCGTCGACAATCATAACTTCTTTATCATCGGTGGTGACAAATGTTGAAAAAATAACCAAAATATTAGATCAACACTTTCTGGTCAGACTATTACCATATATAAGAGATATGATATAATACCAACCGTTGTCATTGTCGTCGATTTCGTATTTGTTTTGATGATATTCGCGGACAATGGACTCGTAGTCTTCATCGAGTGTTTTATATCTGTTTCGTTGTCTTTCCGTTTCATTGCATTTGCAGTTTCGGTGAAACTCTTGCAAAGTTTGCCGAAACTCGTCGGACATCGTGAAGAACTTGTCTAAAATGAGTGTCAACTTCAAGATCTGTGTCTCTTTGGCCTCCAATTCGTCCACAATGTCTGACAGACGACGACGATCATCGCCGTCATCACTATCGGTGTTAATTAGCGGTTCCCGCGCTGACAATTGCTGGCCATCGAGATCTTCGGCTAGCAATAGGTCGTCGATTGCGGGCTGCGGTTCGGTAGTCGTCGACGAGTTCATCGGTCACACACTAAAAAAGTGACGTCAATCCAGTTATTTGCGCGAAATTGTGGATCAAATGCAGTGATAATTGCAGTCATCAATGGATAAAATAAATATCACTTCAATATTAAACTCCAAACAAAATAAATAATAATATTATTTATTATATTAAGTAAACAAACAATTGTATACATAAATAACGTCACGTTTAAAAAATTGTATAATTTTTAAAAAAATACAGTAGTTTTTAAACAAAATTCAATTAAATATATGAAAATTGAATTATATTTTAATACTTAATATACTGTATTAATATTGTATAATATTTTTTTAATATATCTTTCTTTCTAATTATTATAAAAGGATTTTTGTTATTATAATTTATTCAACAATTATTGTACAGTATTTATACATATAAATTGTAATATACTGTATATATTTATACATTTTTAAAACTTTGCATAAAAACTTAATTAGCAAATACTGTATATATCATATTATACCTGTAATATAATATAATTAAGTTAACTTGAAGCTAATGAGATAATATAATTTTTAGTGCAATTAAATAATTTCGATTTTTCCGACATTATTAAAATTATAAGATAATCAAATTGTATATATATTTATACATTTAAAATATTTTTAAAACTAATCATATTAATACAGTATAATAATATACAGTAATAAATAATAAAAAATAACAATTGGGAACATTTGATTATAATGGAAGTATTATATCTCATTATTATACGAGATTAGTATATACCGTATATTTAATATTCAGTAATATTATACTGAATTTATATTACAATTAAACAATATAATAATTACAATAGTAATTATTCATTTAAATAGCGCCCATCGGGATAGGGTGGYGGCGCCGTATTATCCTTGACCAGTGTCCAACTCCACCGGTAATCAGTGATTGCAACGTCGGCACTGTAGCGAGCTTTACCCGAAAAGCCTACCCCAGAACCCGCTTGACTGATCAGTTTATAGCCATTTGAAATTAATTTTCCTATAAATTAAAAAAATCATTACAACTGATGTTATTATTATAAAAAAAATTATATTTAAAATTATTAAAATTATTATTATTGATAGCACCCACCCATAACAGTGGCGGGTGGCAAATTAGTGGACCAAACTTTTTCTTTAACCATACGTGCGTTAATACATTTGTATAATTGTGATTCATCTGGCGGTATACCCACCTGATCCCTGGCTATATATGTTGGACCAGTGAGTAGGCCATCGAAGCCAATGTGATCATTAAGTTCTGTGGCACTGACCGACGTCCAGATACGACCCGTCAATAGTATAACGACTGACATTGTATTATATTTATTAAATTTATTTATTTATACCACTTATTTTTCTACAAAAAAAAATAAAATGTTAGAAATTAGTAAATTTATTCAATCAATATTGATATTAGTTTCTATGAACATAAAAATTATATATTGATCTTTTAAAAAAAACATTTGTTTTTAAAATTCTTACATAAAATCAATAAAGTAGTTATATTTTTGAGATTCAAATTTTATTCAAATAAAAATTCAACAATAATAATAATAATAATAATAATAACAGTCCTAACTCTAAATATAATATAATTATATTGAATTATTTATTATATTAGTTATTTAATATAATTTATGTGATTATACTTAACGAACCGATAACTAAATATTAAATTTCTTATTGAATAATAAATGAATATCAGATTAAAGAAAAATATTTTATTATACAATTTTGTTGAAATAATACAATTTCTAATATTGTTTTCAGATGTTTATACCGTATATTCAAATAACAAGCAAATTGATATTACAGTATTTTCTGCTAACATATAAATTTAAAAATTTATAACATTTTACATTAATATAACAAATATTTCTATCATCAACATAAGTAATAAAAAATGTATTTTACATTATCTTTAATAATGTAATATTTATTCAATAATATTATTATATTTTATTAAAGGTTTGAACTTTGAAAAACTAAAAAACACAAAAAAATTATAACAAACAATAAAATTTAGAAAATTAATGTTTATTTGTTTTCTAAATTTTTTCTGAGACAACTTTTTTCTTTTTTAACATTTGAATATTTAACAATTTTAATAATAATAATAATAATAACAATAATAATATTGTAATACAATAAATTGGATAAATTTAAATGTCTTCTCTTAAAGCAAATAAATCTCTTATATTTTTATGTTTGCAAAATGCCATCTAATCATTAAACCACTTCAAAACAGTATTGATCCGTTTTCTGACTTTCCCTAAAAACTGTTACAACAGTGTGTGTGTGTGTGTAAACAAATGCCTTACTGAGCCATAATCTATACATATCTATCAGTCACTACTCGCATACAGAATATTCTGTGATCCTTATAGTCATCTAACGAATTATATTTCAAACATAAACATATACTGTATACAGTATCAAATAATATATATAYATATATATACTAATATATATACAGTTATAACTATAGTATTATTATTAATATAAAATTTATATCAAAGTGAATCAATACAAATGTTTTAGGACTTACCGGTAAATACAAAAGCTATGGTGGTCTAGATTATGTACTTAACTAATAGATACATCAATTGATACAATTATTTGATTTCAATTAAGGTTTCAATAAATTCAATAAAAGATTTATTATTTTTTTTAATAATGTACAGGTTTTGAACTGTTTGTTAACAGTATTATGGAAGAAACACTCCAAGCACTGGGAATTCATGCGCACCGATACCATAGGATTAAAGGGACGGACAGATAGATAGACAATCGACAGATAGTATTAACAACAAATCTACTCATAATATAACTTATAAACAGTAAATATAAAGATAACTATATTATGATATATATATATACAGTATATACAGGTATAACGGATTTTTACATTAAAAGTTAGTAATCTTTATTTATTTGAAGCACACGATTGACTGATCAATTTATCAGTAACTTTTAATTTAAAAAAAACTAATACTCATTTTTTATTAAATTAAATTTTCCACTCTAATAATTTACCAAAAAAAAATTAATTTCAATAAATGTAAATTTTACGACAAATTACTTTATTATAATGATTTTAATAGGTTATTATTTTTTTAATTTCTAAAATCTTATTATTGTATAATAATCGTTTTATATTCAAGATTATAAAAATGTTAACTTTTTAATTAGATATGAAGTATTATTTCTAATATAGTTTATTGTTTATTTTTTGGAGGAAAACAAATTTACTTATTTGTACAAAATTTTTAGACAAATATTTCTATATTAAAAATAGAAACAATTATAAATAAGCAATAATTTATATACATTATATACAAATTACATACACTATAATAATATTTAATAAAATTATATAATTAATCAAATTTATATAATTGCTATTCATAAGAATAACAAATTTTATAGTAAATAAATGAAACTTAATTTGAAAATGTATTATTTGTTTTATATAAAATCAAAATATATTATATAAACAAATAAATTGTTTGATTGTTACTTATTTGATATTTAATTAACTATGATTTATTATCGGTTAATAATAGTGTTTGGAGCTATTATATTGATTATAATTTTCTAATTGTATTATTTATAAATGACACACAATTAACACCAATTGCATTATATTATATAACAAATTAATGTTAGCATCATTGCTCCTAAATCTAATGTCTATTGTTCAATATAGTCCTGTCCATTGAACACATTCATCCATCTAAATGTGATGGTTTGCCAATAACGCCATCCTCTATCCTGTATACTACTCTAAATAAATTATCGAAAAAAATAATACTCAATCATTATATTAATTTATTTGAGTTGTGATACAATTAATCAATTAGACTAATACTTTGTACATTATATTTTACGCCAAAATAAATTATATATACAATAGTAAACGTATTGATATATTATATATTGCTTCATCAATACACAAACACTTACAAATACATATACAGTAAACTTAATCTAATATTACTTATTAAATTAATTGTTTTAATCACCAATGTTATTTTGATTATTACGATTAGATGTCACAATCGTTTATAATTTACACTTTGCTATTCAAAAAATTAAATAAAATTATGTATAAATTGTGAAATGAATTATAATTGGTAAAAATTATAAAAATATGTATCTAATTAGCATTATATAAATACATATATAATTTATTGATAAGTTTAATCGTAGTCAATAAAAAAGTTTACATTTATAAGACAACTTTATTTTTTGTATATTTGCGCAAAAACTCCGGATATTTATACATCACTTACAGTATATTTACTAAAAAGTTTAAAGCATTTCATTAAAACACAATAAATTTGTTATTGATTTTACGTTTGGATTTTTAAAGTTAATGAATTTATAACTTTTTTCCAAGTAGTCCTATTAAAATAAAAGTTTAATTTAATTTTTAGATAAAATATTACGACATTAAAATTGAGTTTTTAAAATTGATTTATCTAGTTTATAATTTAACACACAGACACACACACATACATACATATACACAGAGACAAGTAAAAGTAGGAAATGAAACATTTTCAGGATAAGAGCCAAATCTATACCATAGATAGCAATATATATTCAAAAACAACAACAAAAACAATGCTTTAAATTCAATATTATCAATATTTTAAATGTTAAAAGTTAAAACTAAATTTACGGTTTACGAACAAAAAATCTTTTTTTTAGGTAAAACACTCTAACATACGTAAGCTTATAGTTTTTAAATTATTAATTTTAATAGATTGACAGTTAACTAAACCACACATTACATCAAAAGTGTATTAACAGTTTTTTTATGAAACCAAACATTTAAAGTACATAATGTAATCCCACGCACCGTTTTTTTTATTAAAGTAGTTGTTAATTTTTTGACATTAAGTCACTAAATATTTACACAATATCAAAATAAATTTAGTTTATAAATTTTAAATACATTTTTTTCTAAATATTAACATTTAGCTATTTTTAAATTACTTTATTTAATAAACTTTACTATAGAATCACTTATTTTATATATTAATATTATATATTGTAATTTGAAAAAATATTCAATAAATTATTTATTTTATTCTTTATAAATTTATTACCTTTTAATAATATAAATATAAAATTTTATTAAATAATTTAAAATAAATATATTCAATTTTATCACATTCTAGAAACAAAAAAAAAGTTTAATGATTTTTTTTGAAAACTTTTTAACAAATATAAAGCTTATTGTATACTTTAATAATAAATGTAAAGACAGACAAAATATAATCAATATAATATAGTACAGTATATTATAATAAATACATGACATACACTAGACATATATTTAAATTATTTTTTTGACTAATATATTATTATTATTATTATTATTATAAAATAATTTCGTATAGTATGTCATTGAAATTGTCACATAATAAGCACACATTTTTTTGTGTCTAAATAATAATAATAATATAAAATATTTCAAATAGCAAATCATAACAACAAATAAGTTTTCTAACAATTTTTTTGGACGTCAATATACAAACACAAAATTGCTAGAAATCAATAACTAGAAAATAAATTAGAGTTTAAACTTATTATTATTTCTAAATGTCATGTAATTTATATATATACAAAATTAGTCAATAGTAAAGTATTTAAGTTTATAATATAATAATAATATAATTAAAAAATATTTTTGTTTTTACAGAATTTAATTTACAAAACCTGTGGAGTTACAAATTGTAATATAATAAATAACTTAAAAATTTCATTAATTTTCAATTAGATAATTTAATAGTAATAATAATAATAAATTAACAAAAAATAGTTTGATAATTTTTGCTAAATAAATTTTTCATTTATTAACAAATATGATATAATTTGAATTAGCAAAATTTGATTACAAAAATATAATATAAATTTTTCTTAAATGTTAATTTATGCCTTCAATTCAATGCCATTATCCGAGTGTTGAACAGCCCTATAGTTGGTTCGGGAAATGCATTGTTTTAATGCCTGGACACACAATACCATCATAACACACAACACAACTATTAACGATAATAGACCTAATATTTCAATTGAATACATGATTAAATTTTTTAATCAAATCAGCAAATATTAAATATTAGTAAATAATATAAAAACTTTATTATATACATTAAATAAAATATATATTCATTTAGTACAAAACATGTTTCAATCAAATTATGACACAATGTTTATTTAAATATGCAGTTTCATCAAATAATTATATTAAAAAAAGTATGAAAATTTTTTATTAAATTTTATTACCCGTCAAAAACAAAGCACTTAATTTACACAAATTATAATTTATTTAAATATTATAAAAATTATTATTTTTTTATTTGAATAAACAAAATAGCACACAAAATAGCATATATACAGTAAAAGATTTATATTAATAATACTTACTGAACAAAATGAATTCCTAATACATAATTATATCAATTGCTTAATCAAATAATTATTACAAAACAAAGTATACAATACATGTTATACTAATGAACTAATTGGTGATCACATCACACAATTGATAAGACAAGAAAACATACGATGCATATCAATACAGTAGATCACAATACTGTTATATATCAAACCTATAAACTTAGTATTAGACAGCAATTTATATCATACAATATATTTCATAACCTATATATAACATTAATCTATTATATGATCAATTTTATTATTTGAAAATATTATAAAGATGTTTACTAAAAAATAATATAAATATAATAAAAATTGAAAGCGACATTAATACAAAGGTAATATTTTTTTATTAAAAATTTAATTTTAAAATTAAATTTAATACATTATTAAATAATAGATTATTGATTTAAGATATATAATTCAAAAATAAATAACTTTATATTTTATATTTTATAGTTTACTATTTTTACTTATCACATATACCTTAAACACAATTAATATTTATAACAAACTTTTCTTTTGTTAATTTATTAAACTATAATATCTATATTCTTATCATTTAATAATTTCAACAAACTTTTTAAATATATGGTTCAAACTAATATTATTAATTTATATTATTAGTATAAGTAGTAGTTGTATTATTATAGTGTTTACTCAATTTTATATTAAATATAACACACTATTAAATATTATAAGTATACAAATAGAAACATATATATATATATATATATATATATATATATTAAATTTTATATTATAATAGTAAATTATATACAATTACAAATGAAACTATCAAAATATTAATAYATTTAATGTGTAATGTTATATACATTATATGGCCATATTATATGGATAATTAAATGAATTAATAGTTGTAATAAAACTGTGAAATAATGTCCATAAAATTGATGGTCTGATTCATGAATGATGATCAACGGGGATAACCATTAATGTTATGGGGAATGGGATTATAGGCTTGAATTAACGTTAGATCCGTTGCTCAGAGTAATCAATGGACTTAGACGTCGGTTTCGTTTGAGTTTCTTTGCCGACTTAACTATAAGCTTATGGTTAGTCTTTAGTATACATGTATTGCGACGAGACTCGAGATCGCCAAACATCGGCGGCAATACATTTTCGGCAAATTTGTTGGACACGTTTCCCGGCGGTATGTAATTGGCAACTATTATTAGTTTACCATTACGTGTACGGGCCTTACCGATGCCAAAATATTTACAACTTTTCCATATTAGTTGTGTAAAATGATCTGAAATATTACCAAAAAAAAAGATTTTTATAAAACAGTATATAAAACTTTATAAAAAATAATAATTAATACTATATATTATTATTAGTTATTCATTATAAGTAAAAACATTTTAGATTAATCTATAGCATACTATATAATTAAGTTGTAGCTTATATTATAAGAAAATGACTTTATAATTAATTATATTGCATATATTATACAGTGAATATTAAATTGCCAATATTAGTTTTTTTTTGGATAAATATTTAATAAATATTTTGCTAAAATGTAATAATCATAAAAATTAATTATTTAACATGATATCATTTTTATTATAATCATTATTTTTTACTGAAATATTGTATGATTTTATTGTAAATGATGAATAAAATTGATAAAATAAATAATAAAAATAATTTACGTGTCTAAAATTAAAGTAAGTTTGTACTATGTATACAAAAAAAATATTAGTCTATGATATAAATCAGTAAATATTTTAAATAATATTTTGTATTTAATTTGTCGACAGACAGTTGTCACACATGTTTTATATATAATTATATTTGAAGACAACATTAAGCATTTGGTTTATTATTGAATTTTATATACAAAATAAAAATTTAATATCTGCCAAAATGCTTTTATAATATAAACACAAATAAAAATTTATTACTATATTTGTGGTCTATTTAGTAGTAAAGTCTATAAATTATTTTTAATATTTTTTGCGTGATTTATATGAGTCTCACGTTGTCCGACATAACAAATTAAACAAAAATATTTATAATAATAATAACACATAGAGTACTATACTACTAGATATTATTATTGTTATATAAATTATTATATAAGTATATAATAATATAATATTATCCTACAGTACTATATATATCAGCATTTAATATTATTGTCTACAATATATTAATAAAGTCAAATGATTATATCACATCCACTGTATAGATATAATCAAATATTTATTGCATTTTTATTGTAAAAGTATGCAATTTTTACTGTTTCTCATTTCATAACATATACTATTTAGTAGTGTCATCACAAATAATATAGTACTGCAATAGAAATATAAAAATAATTGATATTTATTAATTGTGTAGTAAATTACAACAATATAAGTATCATAATATGAATTGAATTTTTAAAAATTTATTTCCTCAAAATAACTATATTTCTGAAAAAAACATGTTAAGTGAAAATAACTACTTAACAGTCAATTTATTCAATAATAAAGTAATGCATTAATATAAAACTAAAATAATAATACCATATAAAATATAATATTATTTTTTAATAAGTATATTCATAACGAATCTAAGCATTGCAAGTATAATATAATTAATATGTAAATTACATAATTCAAAATACATTAAAATGATTTTTATCACACATATGAATAATATGAATAATTGTTTATTTTATATGTTAATTGTATAGTATTAGTTGATAGTTTTCTCGGAAAAAAGAGTATATTATGCATTATATATATGATTAATAAGAAACCATATATTTTACATTTAGAAAACTTATGATAACATAAATAATGAAAGTTAACAAAAATAAAGACAAAAAACTCAATTTAGCTGATTATACGATATTTTTCAAAACATCAAAAGTCAAATTATAGTCATAACATTATAGGATTCACTTTTTAAAGGTTTCCATATAATAACAATTTTCATACATTAATTAGTAGTACTATGACTATAGTCTATGAGTTGTTACGTTAGAAATTTTATTAGAAATAAAAATAAAAATATTAGTATTTATAAAGAAAAAAACTTTGTAATTGCTTTTTTCTGGTCAATAAGTAATGTTTGTTAACATAATTAACATAAATAAAAACATTAATGAATACATAAAAATTAATTTTATATAAAGTTTATACTGTTTGTACAATAATATTATACTACAGTATACTCACTGGACTGAGTATGTAGGAGATGGGGCTCAAGTGAAAAATCATATGAATCGATGTAATTATACCAATATTTGCAAACATCTTCAGCTAAAATATAATATAAATATTATTTAAAATTAATTTATTATAATTAAAGTATAAATTATATTAAATTATAGATATTTCAAAAGTTTTATATTAATAATTTATAATAAATAGAAAAACAAACATTTATAAAATAAAGTATTTTGCTTATCTACTATTAAATAATAATAATAATATAATTTTAAGTCAATAACTAAAAACAAATATTGTTTTATTTTTGTAACAATTTAATCAATATGTGGATTAAAGCAAACATTGAATACAAATTTTATTATTTGTTGTTTCTAAACAACATTAGAAAACTTTTATATAATTATCTTTAAATTCAAATGTAATGCTTAACGCTCTGAAGTCATTCAAATTTAGCTATTTTTACCTTAAGTGACCAGATTGTTATGGCGCGTGTTATTAAATTAATTTTAGACCAATCAAAATTTAATCTATTATTAAGTTTTCAACGGTTTTAGAATAATTACAAATATTTTAACATATACTAGCCAAACCTATAAATGTATGATTATATCGTATAATGGTAATATTTACTGAAGAAGTTGAGGAATAGGTCATATTATCATATAATGGTAATATTTACTGAAGAAGTTGAGGAATAGGTCATATTATCATATAATGGTAATATTTACTGAAGAAGTTGAGGAATAGGTCATATTATCATATAATGGTAATATTTACTGATGAAGTTAGGAATATGTCAAATATTTCATTTATTTTTCAGTCATTTTTACCATTAGATGATAATTGGATCTAATTATCACAATCTTCAGCCATTTTTACCATTAGATGATAATTGGATCTAATTATCACAATCTTCAGCCATTTTTACCATTAGATGATAAAAGCCACTATATGTGAGCATCACTTATTATAAGACATACATAAATTTAATTTTTAATAACTTATAGATAAAATTAAAATTCAATAATATTTAATTTTTTGTTCGATTCATTTTGATTGGTCAATAGGCTCTGTGCCGATGGCACTGTTTTGTCACCAAAGTAAAACATCGATTTGTGCCGATGGCACACGTTTGTTGTCAGCGCGTTAAACAGTAAAAAATATTCAGAGAAATTTGTAAAAAGGGAAAACAAATAATATAACAAATTTAAATAATTTCAAATATGTTTGATTTAAATGACAAATAAGAACATAATAATTAACATAAAAACAAAAAGTATTAAACATATTCAATAATAATATAAATTTTTATTTTTGCATAATATATAACTTATTTAATAACAAAATAAATAATAGATTTTCCGTGAAATCATAAGTATTGAAAAACACGTAAATCTGTAATAATAATGAATTTCAAAAGAATATTCTCTGAATATTTTACATTTTTATATAATATATTATATTAATAAAATGCGATTTATAATTCAATAACAAAATTTAATATTAAATAAAAAAATAAGTGAGAAAAATATGCATATAAAAGGCTATATGACTTTATTATAAAAAAAATTATAAAATAAAATAATAATAATAATAATACGCAGTAATAATAATTTTAATATAAAAATAATGATTATATTATACATATTTCTGCAAATCATACGAAAACTCAAACAGAGAGAGAGATTAGTAATATTTTGTCATTAAATGGGTATTAAAAGTTTGTTTGCACTCATATTTTTAATTAAGTAAAACTATATGTTTATATCATATTACCTGACGGATCAAATTCGGAATAATAAGTCCATTTGGACATCAAATTCTGGCCGATCTCCGGGTCGTTCATATGATAGAATGTATCGGTATGTGAGAGATGGTTGGCCCAGAACTGGGCCTTTTGGCACAACTCTAGTGACAGCATCAAAGGTGTCACTCCGTGGTGTGACCTAACAATGTTATGCCATTGAAGTGCGTGTAAAACAAACTCACTCTTGGAGTACGTGGCACTTCTCACGGCGTCTTGATATCGGAACTGTTCCGACCGTTTCACTATATGCTACATAAGCAGTCAAATAAAACAGTTTATAGCTATTATTATATGGATACTAAGCTGACATTTGATAAATTATTATATTAAGCTATTATATAACTAAATACTGTATACTGTAATGTTTATCAACAAAGCTTCTTCAATATCCTTAACATTTGCTTTCATTGCCATATTCTCTAAAATAAGTTTTTTACTTTATCTAAAAATTACTTAAAATTTTAACATTTTGACAAAATATTCAAGAATCACAAGATTACTATCTAAATAAAAACAAAAACATTCATTTTTATATAGTGTTTTTAAAAAAAAAAATTAATCATATTTATGTATCAGTATATTATATTTAATATAAAAATCATAAAGTGTACTTTGTCATAAAGCTGTATAAAAGTGCATTTATTATATTATTAAAAATTAACAATTTTATATATCACTGTCACAAACATACACACTATAAAATAGTTGGTTAAGTAGAGAATTATTTTCTAAAACTATTACTTTCAAACTTTAATTTTATTAAAAAATACTATTATATAATTAAAATAAACTAAATAATTAATTTAAATTATTTAAAATAAAGACAAATGCAATATTTAATTAAATTCACAAATGACTACAAAACAATAAAATATTTATATTCTGAATTAACGTATAATAATATGATTATATATATTTATGTTTTTAGTTTTAAATTGATAAATTAAGTATATTATATATATAATAAATATAATAAATATTTTTATATAAAAATTAAATATTACCAGTTTTTATACGGTATAAAAATACTGTTTAGTACAATATATATTGTAGCTTATAATAAAGTTTATAATAATGATTATTTTATATTTAACTATTATGCATATTTTGTTTGAATAACAAAATATTTATTATTATTAAACACATACTTTTATTCTAGTATAAAATAAACAAATAATAATATAATAATGTTTTACTAGATTAAATAAGATTATTTTTTAAGCTAAAAAGAAAAATGTATTTATATTGAAGTTTTAATGGTTTTTTTTAAAAAAAATAATATAAACGTGTCAACCACAATACATTTAAATTTATATATTAGTAAATAAACTGTATTATACTTTTTAATAGAAAAATATATATATTATTTATAATTTTTCTGTGTGTATGTGTTTTTGTGATAATGTTTTTTGTGTTTTGTCATTAAAAATATTATGTTTTTTATATTCTAAAAAAATTTATTTATAATAATGTCGACTAAAATACTGTATTATTATACTGTATTAGTTTTTAACAATTATTTTACAATTTAGTTTTGCTCGAAGTTATTATATTTTATGTTAGTATTAAAGAAGTTACAGTTTGGTATATTTTATTAAATTTATTATTACAATAATTTTATTATAAAATACGTTTTTATGTAAATAATTTATAATTTTAGACTACAGTATATACGGTAAGCTAAATAATAATAAAACAAATAACATTTGAATAATGACATCTATTTTTATAACTAAATCTCATTATATTTAAGTACTTCTGATAATATTAGTTAAAATATTACATTAAATATTTGTTATATTTTCATAATAAAAATATATTTATTAAAAATTCATAAAAATAATTGTATTATAAGTAAGCTAATGAGTTTATTGACTTTTCTAATTGTTAAGTCAATTCATACTAAATAAATGTATATATAATACAGAAAAACAAATTCTGACAGAATATTCTAATATTATTGAATAAATTCTGTTATATAATACATAATATATAATTAAAAAAAACATATTCAATATTTATTACACATCGATATTTATAGCACACATAATATATAAAACAGAAATAACTTATATTCAAACAATTCAAATTTAATGTAAATATACTGTATTTATACATATAATGTATATTATTAAAAATTGTTGTTACGTTAAAAGTGATAAATAATATGTTTTAATAAGATACCAAAACAAACTGTACTACTGATATATATATATATATATACTCAAGTGTTATAAAAATAGCACGACTTGTTTATTAGTAAATATAACATATTTTATTGATATTTATTTAGTATTTTTATAAAAATTTCATGAATCACTTCAAGTACAGTATAACCAAATAACTATAAATCAATCAGTTATCTGATAAACACTCACAAGTCATTCATATAATTCAATCAAATTTATAAATACAGTACCAAAAAATAAATAAATAAATATTTAATCAATCATTTGGATGGAAACATACCTGTTTTCCTAATAGAGAAACTATACTATTTTCTGTACTGCCATTGGAACTGACATTACTCTGAACTTCCTCCTCGCTCTTAGAACAGGTGGGTAACGACAATATGTCCTCACTTTCACCGCACGGGTCTCCAGTTTCACGACTCAAACTATTTAGCGGTACGTCTTCGTCCTGTTTCGATGTATCGGAACTATTGGTAGCCGTCGAGTGTTTGTCGTGATTGTTATTATTGTTATTATGGATAAGTATTCTCAAGTTGTTAAGCTTTTTATGTATGTAATCCATGGTAGGACTTACTCACATTTAATAGTCAATTAGATATATTATAGTAATATATATTTATATATATATTATTATTATAAATAAATTATATGCTATTGAATTTCTATCAATAAAATTTTGTTAAATATTTGATGGCTTCGATGCATATAATAAATCATAACATTTCTATTAAAAAACAACTGACAGTTATATCGTCCGCAAGTCAATAGACTAAGAAAGCGAATGACATGAATGAATGAAAACTACTGGTTCTCTACGATACTGTCGGTGCCGTACAGTAGTCCATATGATCTCATCTCTGTCTACTTACGGCACTGTTATTAAAACGCATAGTCATTGAACTCCAGCTGCACTTAAATCTAATGGATAGCTGTAAGCTATTGTCGGAGACATTTATTGTATGGTATGTAGTGACTGATTGAATAGACGGGTGAATCAGTTATATTAAACAATGWGAGAGAGAGAGAGAGAGAGAGAGAGAGAGAGAGAGATGATAAAGATAATAGAAGATATCGTTGTACTGTAATAATAATAATGGATTAGTATTACATCTTGTATTGCGTTTTTCATTAGACATATAAGTAAAACAATACAAAAAAACAAACCGTTTTACTATTTTCTTATAATTTAATTTTCAATGACATAGACAGTCAACTTTCTCTTCCTTTTTATTTATCAATATATATAATAAATACTGTATATACAGTACAACTAAATATATATATTATTGATTGCTATGTCTTAGTATTATAAGTTAAAAAATATATATACACAGAAGTAGATATAGTATATACTACCAAAAAAACAAAACAAAACACAAAGTTTTTGAACTCTCGGATGTTTTTATAACGTTATAATATAATAATGTGTGTATTATTTTTGTCGGCAAATAGTCTACAAACACGACATAAAAGCTGAAAACAGAAAAATAGAGGAATAAAGAGGAATAAACTTTTTAATGTTTGTGTCGTTAGCTTACATTCACAGCACATAACAAATATAACAGTTTCTCTCATGTGTTTTCCTAAAACACATACAACTTATATACCAATGGAAATCCCTTTGCTTTTTCTATGGCATTATCAGCGCAAACACACTAACGATACCAATGTATACTATTTATACAGTATATAATATAATATACTGTATATACACACACATATATATAAGTATTATATATATACATTTATATATATACTGTATATATATTTATAAGTTATACATTGTGTGAGTATGTACTGTACTGTATATACTGTATATATATATGTAAATACATTTATAAATATTTTTTATATATATATTTAAATCCAAGAATATTCTTTATAAATAATATTATAAATGTTCTGATATGTAGCTTATGTGTGGTATAGTTTTTATAAAATATATTATATTATGTAATATTGTGAAACGCTTATCATATCTAAAACGTATTATACGTATAAATATAATTTATGAATATATATATATATATGTAAGGGGAAAAAGATATTATAAATAAAATTTCATAAAATAATTTATCAAATATCCATTCGATAGACAAACAGACAGATAGGCAGTCAGCCCACACTTATATAAATCATTATTAGTTTCAAAATAGGTATAAAACCTTTCAATCATACGCCTATGATTTTAATCAGATATCATAAAAATGTTTTATAAAAAACAGTATATTATATATAAATAGCTTTTTAAAAATTTTCCACTAAATATTTGTCTTATTATAAAATTGTTGAAAAATAAATATTTTAATACAATACTATTTATTATTTTCCAACTGTTTGTGGGATTCTCATTAGTAATGAAAATGTATTTTTTCAACAAAAAATTATTCTATATATTATAATACTATATTTTTTGTAATAAAGAGCATAATTTATACTGAAATACAATATATTATTTAATAATAAAAAATAAAAAAGTTAATCATTAAATCTGTAATATTAATATTATATTTTTATGAATAATATTTAAAATACTATATAATAAAATTGTGTTATTTGATAGCAAACAAAAATTATTTTAGTCATATTAGAAATATTATATGACTTTATTAAACATATAATAGAGTATTAAAAAATATAAACCAATGTTAAAATAACTTATTTAAAAATTTATAATAATAAATAAATAATTATTTTTTGTATATACAAAAATTATGTTGTATTTAATTTTACAACTATTTTTCTATTTTTTATATTCAACAAACATATGTTTTTGAAAACACAACGTAAACAAGTTGTAAGTTAGTTATGACTTGAAAAATCATATCTTATATACGAAAAAATAAAATAAAAACAATTTTATTGACAATTAATACCCAGAAGTGTTGCGCTAAATATATGTAAGACTACAATATAATGTTATGATAGCTTGATTACAGTTTATTGCGTGGCATAACTTTTATTGTGGGGACAGTTAGTATATTACATGGAAAAGCAATTTAAACAAACAAACAATATATATGACTCCCTATTGAATAATCGATGATCGGTTTGATTATGAATTGGTAAACAATTTAAGAAAAAAACAATTCTGTATGGAATACATATGTATTGAAAAATAATAATATAATACAATAATAAATTATAATACAATATAAAATACTAATAACAAAAATAATAATAATTATTATTTTGAATTAATTATAATAACACTTTATGTATGCATTTCTTTATCTTTTTACTCCAGTAAACATTACTGTATATTATTTTAAAACTGAATACTAAACTTTTATATGAATTATTTTAGATTAAAATAATATATAGTAATTAAATTTAAAGTAAAAAATATAAATATTTGCTAACTATATATATATATATATGACTAACATATTTGATGACAAAACACGAAACCTATTAATGTTTTTTAATTAAATAGACTGTATGTTTCACACATCATGTCTTCATAATTTGCATATTTTTTCAATAATATTATGTATTTTTTCTTATATTTTAAATTAATTTAAAAAAATAACAAAAAATGTATTCATTTATGTAATAAAAATCAGTTTAGTAAAATTTTATTAAAATCATTAAAAAAAATTTGAAATTATAAATATATATATATATATATATATATATATAATATCATATTTTGTAATTCTCTACATGTTTTTGCGTGTATATGTGTTTCGAAATATATTGTTTTTAAATCAATTTAATTCTAGAAAAAAAACTTTTATATCATATTTTGATTTATCAAACCCTAGTTAACTATTTATATATATGTTATATCAAATAATTTAATATAAAATAGCCATGGTTCATTATTGGCTAATTTAAAAAATAAAATATTTTATATTTAACATTTTATAATATAGTGTATTTGTAGTTTTTTTGGCTCATTAGTTTCAATCATACTATACATTTATAATATTTATATAAAATATTTTGAATGTTCAATAAAATAGTTGGATTGATATTGATTTTTAACAATATCTTATAGAATATCTATACGATTATATAATTTATTGGTATCTTTTTTTTATTTTATAGCCAATAATTCGTAATAACCAAAAGTTTTGTTGAATAACATACAATATTTCTAAATAAAATACTATCCATAGATTTATGACCTAGTTTAAATTATGATAGATGATAAATATAAAATCTAATAAAATTGTTCCAGTATTATATAAAAATAAATCGATATTTTTGCTATTATGTTTTGACAAATCTAAATATTTTTTTAAAAAAATAAATTTAATTTAGTATCAAATATTTATTATTCTATTGTATACTGATATTTTATATTCAATATATATGTATAAAATATTTTTTTAGTAAACCATATTTCAAATTTTCAAAATAACATTAACAATCTAAAAATTTATAAATTATAAATACATTTCAATTTTTTTCTAAATTATTTTTTTTCAAGAGACCAACAGTTTATTTGCAAAAAAATAACATAAAAAATAAAAACAAAATAAAAAGCTGTTTTTCAACAAACTTATCAGGGTTAATAACAACAACAACAGCAATAACAAAGATACTCAAATATATGTTGCATTATATAATATAACATACACTACTTATTATTAGGTTCAAAAAAATAAGGTTAAGTAATCGACAAATATATATCATAAAATAAACACTTTAATTCAATTAGAAAATGTTATTATACAACAAAAAATATTATCAAATATATATATATATATACAATATGTAGAGCAAGAAATAGAGATATATTTTTTGTGACAACAAAACACTTTTGCTTTTTATTTTCTAAGTGAAGATCTATTACTTTGACCTGAATTTTAAAGTACAGTACTGTGTATATACATGTTTATTGTATAGTTAATACAGTATTGAAGTAAAGTATGTAATAATATTATTTTTTATATACAGTATTATAGAGTTTACATTAAAGTAGCAAACAATATATATAATAAAAGTTTATCCTAAAATTAAATTAAACCGAAAATAAACTATAATCATTTTTTATATATATAAAAACAAGTAAATAAGTGTTGCTATTGTTTAATATAAATGTTTTTCAATAAATATATTTATTATTTTTATTATTAGCTATTAAATTGTATTAAAAATTGAAAGCAAATGTTTGCTGAAAACAAACTTAAATTAAATAAAGTATATTATAGTTCTAACAAAAAAATATTAATAATTTTATGTCACTAACATAACTGGACAGTAATAAACTTATGGATACAATAAATGTCAGTTTATGGTGAAAAGTTTTAGGATAAATATTTAAAAATATTAATATAATCCTAATATTTTTAATTAAATTTAATGAATTTATTCGTTCACATATTCATCTCTCTCTCTCTATATATATATATATATATATATCTATCTATCTATCTATCTCTGACAATGTATGTACAGTATATATCAATCACTTTATCTTCTCTGTATTTAATTATTCATACAGATTTACATATTGTTCACATTATATTACATAATATACACAATTTGCTTAATTTTGAAAGCCCGGATGCCTTTCAATATAAAATTTAATTATATTAGCTATACAATAGTCAAATAACTGTATTTATAGTTAAGGAGAAAAATAATAAAAACTAAATAATAATAATAATAATAAGTAAAACTTTTTTGTGTTACTCAACAATATTCGGCTATTTTGTTGTTGTTGTTATGCTTTACTATAAATGCAAACAATATACAGTACTAATGCATTTCAATGATACTATAATACTATAAAAGTTTATTTTTCATTATATTACTTTGGACTCAATAATCATAAAAGTATTGACTTGACTTTTACGTAAAATTAAATGACAAACAAAACGTTAATGTATTTTGTAATATACTTTACTGTATAGTATATACTATTGAGAAAACATTTTGATAGATCTAATAAAATCACATTTAATTAGAAAATAAATCTTTTATTTGCTAAATAACAGGTCTGCAAATTAATAGTATATTGTATTTATTGTATTAATTGTATATATTATATACAGTATATGTTAATATATAATTTAGCTAGCAAGATAAAATATTTTACATTTATATATCAGTACGAAAATATTTTTTTTAATACTAAACAATTTATTAAATTTATAATAAATATAAATATTTTTAAATATTAATTTACTTTTTAATCAATTTGAAATAAAATGCATTACTGTATATAAATATAATATTTAAAATCTAGATATTTTTAGAATAAACATTTAAATAACACATTTAATCCATATAAAAATTTGTCTTACATTTAAATTATTTTGTATAAAAACTTAAATATAAATATAATCAATTAAATGAATATATTCAAAAAACATATAAAGTATATACTGCATATATTTGTTTATTAACTATAAATAACTTTAGATTTCAATAGAAAATTTTATATTTTATTTATAAATAATACTTGATGTTTGTTGCATAATATTGATAAAACTAAATTAAATTAAATATATTTTGCTAAAAACTACTTTTGCCTAAAATCTTTTAAATATATTAAAAATTTTATAATACTTTAATACTTATAATAAAATTGTAATATAAATTATAACTTATTTATAATATATTTTTATTATAATATAATACGTTAATAATATAATGTAAAATTTAGAAAATATATATTAAATATTAACAAAAATACTATTAAAAAACTGTAAAGATATTATGCAAATCAATTCTAAATAATTTATATTAACTATAAATTGTTTTATAAATTTTAAATATATATTATTGACTTTTTTAGATAAACAATTTTCTAATTTTGTTTACAACTTTATAAAAATATATTTTTTTCATATGCAAAAAAATAAATTATATAAAAATGTACTTTATATTGTAAATTGTATTAAGTTTTATAAATTATGTAAAATATTTTTTAAAAGTTTAAGATTTGATGACAAAATTTTATAATAGAAAAAATAAATGTACCAAATAAATAAGTAATATAAATAAATATTATGCACAAATAAACACTATATTTTATATTAAACTACTTATTTAGTCATTATTTTACATTAACACTAATTTTTATAGTAATCATTATAATAGTGAATCTCTATTAATTAAAGAGCCAAAAATGAGTGCATTAAACAATTTATGTCATAACAATTTAATTGAATAAAATGTATGAATATTTTTCATTTTAAATTAAAATCTYTTTAAGTGATTTATTTTAACATAAATTTTTATAATAAAAACACATTATTTTTTATTGAATCTAAAAATAATAATAATAATAATAAATTATTAAAATACACGCATACTTTCCTATAGCTCACACATCTAATAGTTTAAAAAGATTAAAACCCTAATTTGGATTATAATTTATTTCTTATACAATATTTAATCATTAATAATCAATGTTTTATATGTTTAAAAAATGGGAATCGGTTTAATATTTTTTCTATTTTTATTATTCAATAATTCAGACAAATTTAATCATTTAACTTTTTTATTTTAATAATACAGTTATAATCTACTATACAAATAACATAGTATTGCAAAAATATTTTTGATTACATTCATATTTAGTAAACATAGATAATCTTTAAGTCTAATAATAATACAAAACAAAAATTATATTACAAAATATACTGATTATTTTAATAGAAAAAATAAAATAAAATAGATTATATCTTCTATCTAAATAATACTGTATAACATTTTTACGTAACATTTATTTTTAGTTTTATCATAAAATTTAATATCTAACKATAGTATTTAGTATCAACTTATATATATGTTATTACATTGATGTTATTATATATATATATATATATATATATATATATATATATAAGTAAACCAAGAGGTAATCTTTTCACAAAAGTCTAAACCCATGCGATCTGTAAATAAAATATATATTTTGTTTTATATATTTATTTTATATTTTCATTTAACAAATAACAGATTAACAAAAAAGAGACAAAAGTTTAGTTTGCTTAATATTTTATTATTAAGTTTTTAATGAAAAAATATGTAGATAAAGTATTTTGCTGTGTATATGATTATAAATATACTGTATATTATTATCATATTTTGTTTATTAAATCTAAATTATGAATGTAAAGTACTGTTGAAATTATAATATAGAAATTAACAGCCGGTAGGCCAGTCCTTGACATTTAATGTCAATAAATTTAATAACAAAACAAAAAAAATTTATTTTTCTTAATTAAAAATTTTCGCAATACTATGAGTAAACAGTGACTTATAATAAAATATACTAAAAACAATACATACAATATATTCAATATCAAGATTTATTTTTGATTATAATTATTTTTATGTCTGTAATTATTTTATATAAGCTTAATAAGTGTTATAAAAAATGAATATTAATGAAAAAATGTTTTTTTGTATAAAATAGTGACAAAAATATTTTTATACAATTGATTATTTTATCACACACACACAGAATAATAATAATAATAATTAATAATAATTTTTATAAAAAACACATTTTTATTATAAAAATAGTAACCCATTGATTAAGTACTATTATAGTACTGTATTGTTAAAATTATATTATAAGCTAACAATAATTAATCTACATGTTTTTATTTTATTCAACTGAAATTATTTACTAAAAAATACTAGTAATTAATTTATTGCATTTAGATATATAGTATATATCATAGCTGGTGACCACGAAAATTAATAATTAATGTTTTTACGTGAATACTACTATAATTATACTATAAAAACAATTTTATGTATACTTTTGGGAAAAGTTTGTGTGTATTTGTTATTTGAAAACAATTGTTACAAAAATAAACTCTACAGTAATATAACTTTAATTATTATTATAAACTTAAAATGAATGAATAGATAGTAATACTGTCAGTGAATTCAATTGATATAATGGATTCACCAAATAAATAATTACTATAACACTATAATACTGTGTTATATTAATTCAGTCCATAGTCTATCACTAAAGTGTACAACTATTACCTATATTTCATTACAATACACAAACAATTTCATCAAATGAAAAATAATGTATTAAACACTTGATTGGGAATCACTTTTCGACATTTAGAGCATTGAATAGCATTTCGAGACAATTAGTTTAATTAAAAAAAATTGTTTTTAGTATTTATAATATCATATAATAATAGTAAAGCAAAAGTGTAACATATTTTAACACCTGTGCGTATATTAAATTTTTTGTTTCTCAGTTATGCTAGTTTTAATTATACAGTTTTTGTTTTGTTTTTTAGAATTAATATTATTTGCTTTTACTTAATTAAATCAAAAATAAGATATATATTTATATATAATTAATATTATAGAATAAATTAATGTAAAAAATAAAATCGATAGTAATAAATTAACTGCATTGCCTATTAATATATAATTTTATAGCACATAAATAAACAGAAATTGTTTACACATTTATAAATGTTATAAAAATAACTAATGTAAACAATAATAATTAATTTTAAAAAAATAATTAAATCATATATTGAAATCGGTTTGCAAGTGATCCTGATTTTAAAAATGTTTTATCAAAATAACAAAAAATATTTTTTTCATAAATAAAAAAGCATCAAAAATAACAAAATGTTAATTTAAAAATGATCATTTTTGGATAGTTTTATATTAAAACAGACATTAAATAAAATGTTAATTTAAAATTAGTTAATCATGATAAATATTAATTGATTTATTATATTTACAAATTTGTAATTATTTTTATAAATAAGTAAATAATGTTTTTAAATAACATCTTATTATGTTATCTTTTATAACAATTTGGTTATAAATTTTCTTTTTATCAAAATTTGGATTATTTATTGTTCAAAAAATATTCTTAAATATTATTTAGTGTGACTATTAAATTCCCGTATTTTCCCGAATCCAATCCCTATAAGAGGGAACACTGGCAAAAACATCAGGATATCCGAGACCACAGGGAATACCAAACGATACGACACCAATTTGTCCGTCACTACTAACCAATGGTCCTCCGGAGTCGCCCTTAAAAATGTTTTTAAAAAAATTTATATAAAATTAATAAATATATTAATAGATAAATTATAAATTATAAATTCTTACACTACAAGCTCCCTCTCCTTTAGGACTAATTGTACAAACGTTTGTCTGATCGATATGAGTTCCTCTGAGTGTACGTTTACATTGGTCTAAACTAATTGTTGTGACCACTAATTTTTGCAATAGTTTTGGATCGGTTTTTTGTGGATATGCTATATAACCCCAACCAGTAAGCCAGGCACGAGTACCGGCTGATACCGGATTATCAGCCAATTTAATTGCTCGGATACTATCTGTATATTTTATAGGCACTGTTACCTTTACAACACCAATATCATTGGTGTGCTCGGCTTTGCTATAATCTTTATGTATAATAAATTGTGCCGCTTTATAGCTAACTCCTTTATCACTTATACCGGCCGTTCCCGCCACAATATAAATCTGATTAATATTTTTGCTAATAGTTTAAAAATTAAACAATTAATAAAATTTATAATAAAATAGTTTTAATTTTTTGATAATATTTACTTATAAAGACAATGAGCGGCTGTTAGTATCCAATTGTTACTAATAATTGATCCACCACAAAATTGACTATTACCTTGACTATAACGGAATGCAATTTGATAGGGAAACTGATCGATATTAGCATCGGTACCACCAATTATACGACTGTCCAATGGTATCGATTCATTTAATTGTATATTAAGCGCAACTAACAATATAATCAAATAATTATATTCATTTATTTTAGTAAACATTTTTACTAACTTAAAGTAAATTTTGTTAAATTTTATTATAATATATAATAAAACAATTAGCAATGAAACACTTAATTTTATAAAATTATGTTAATATTTTAGGTATTGTGTTCATAATAATAAAGTAATGATATATATTTAATTCAATATTAAATAATAATAATAGGAATTCTGATATAATTAAATTAATAATACATTTACATTATAAATTATTATATTTGTATAAAATAAAAAGTTTAGTAAAGTACTAATGTTTTGGTCACCATTGATTAGGAAAATTATTTGAATAAATACCACAATAACTATTTGCTGATATAATTTTAAATAATTTAAGTTTTAGTAAACATCAATTGCGTTATAAATGACTAACAATTTTATAAAATTATTTAGTTTTAAATTACTTTATTAAAAACCTGTACAATACATTTTTGTATAACTAATAAAATTAACTGAGAATCTTAATCTAAAAATAATAATATTATTATTTTAATTTTGTTTTAAAATATTTTTTAAAACTTTCCCTAAATTGAATATTTTATATATCAAATTAAAAAAAATAAGTTATTTATTTAAAATAATATATATATTGTATGTAAATATTTAGTTGTGCTTTTTTGTACATAATTATCAAATTTTATTTAAAATATAAAAAATATATAAATTATACTTGTATTTCTGTATAAATTTACAGTATAACTTATTTTCTATTATATCAATAATGAATTTTTCAAATGAATTTTTTATTTATTTATTAATTATATAGTAAAGTAATTGCTTAATTTAATAATATAACAATTAATATGTTACGTTCATGAACTTCATATTATAAATTTATTATATAAAATCTAATATCACTAAACTTATAAAAATTCAATCTATTATGTAGTATATCATTAAAACAAAAATTGCTAATCATATAAATATCGTTAAAGCAAATAAAAAACATTTTTAAATTGAAAAATTACAAATTAATTTTTAATGATTAATTAAAAAGAAAATTTATTCAGTGAAAATTCAATAATAGTTAACTAATAGTCAAATTAAATATAAATTTTATTTGATAAACATTTTAATATACTATATCAGATATCAAATATGATTTAAAATGTAAATAAATATTTACTACAATTATTAACTACAAGTATACTAATAATAATTTACAAACAATCAATAGTATACTATAATTATAACCAAATTGAACAGTTGTATGATATATTATATATTATAAATTATATAAAATAAAAGTAACAATACTAATACTAATACTAATATTTCAAATATACTGTAGTAGTAATAAAAACTTGATGTATAAAATTTTGTGGCACTACCTATCAGCCATTATAGATAATTAAATATGAAAAAATTTATCCAAAATAAACTAGTAATGTAATGAATAATATAGCTGCTAGTTAGAATTAAAATAAATAATCTATCTATAATTACCATGTACAAATTTTTAAAAATGTAATTCAATTTTCTAAAATCTCTATGATCTTTATTTTTAATTAATTAACATACAGGGTACTTAATTTATTTGAGCAAATTTCATTTTATACTTATTATTGGTATTATTAATTAAATAAAATTATCTTATTTTATTTTTATTAATATTTCAAATTAATTTATATTTTAGAAAATTAATATTTTGTTGTTTAAAAAGTATAAAAAATAGATAACTTCAATTTTTTAAAAACTTAAAACTTTTGGTCAATAAGTCCGTATTTCTATACAGTTTTCAATTAAACATGGTAATTTTAATAAAATGTATTTAAAAAAGTACTAATCTAAAACAGTTAACTTTTGTATGTTTGCAACAAATTTATTTAAATGCCTAAAAAAGTACTAAAATATTAAATAACAGTAAACTTTTTTAACGTTTAAAAAATAAAAGTCAATAAAAATATTTATTATATAAAAATGTTAAATCATTCTTTTATTAAAAAAATTGTATGATTAGAAAATATGTTAAAATTTTTGTAAAAATATCTTATTATTTAATCTTGAAATTTCGCCAATAAAATCATAATTTTAAAATAAAGGTTATAATTTAAAAAATACACTTTTAATAAAAGTATAAATATATACACATATTACATCAATAATCATAATAAAAATCTAATAAATTAAAATTAATTAATAATATGTTATCAAATCAATAACTATTATGTTATTAGCTAATAGTTTAGTAATATTGTTGATAACAATAGCTGTCGATTGTGTATCACTACAATCACGTGTCATCGGTGGTACCGGAGCTTCAATTACTGAATTTCCTTATCAGATATCATTACGTTATGTTGAAGATAATTCACATTTTTGTAGCGGAGCTATTATCAGCCATCACTGGATACTTACGGCTGCACACTGTGTTTACGAGTAATTAAATAAATATATATATATATATTAAAAATGTTAAAAATTAAACTACTTAACAATAGATATTTTTTAATTTATTGTTATCGTTTTGAATATTTCCTATAGTATGACAACTGCCGACTTTTACATAGTAGCGGGAACTGCCTATTTGGACAAGGGTGGAAGTAGCTATGATGTCGACCAGTTTATTTTGCACCAGGACTTCGACAAAGTTAGTCTACAAAATAATGATATAGCATTGGTTAGGGTCGTCCAGAAAATTAGATTTAACGACAAAAAACAACCGGTAGAGTTGGCTGACAAACCCGTATCCGATGGTTCGGATGCCTGGTTGACTGGTTGGGGTTATGTAACTTCTCCACCAAAGTTTATAACACCAAATCAATTGCAAAAAGTAGTCGTTCAGACAGTCAGTTTAAACGATTGTCGTAATATACTTAGTTGGCTAACAGTACACAATGGCACTGTATGTACATTTGCTGGTAAAGGAAAGGGTACCTGTCAAGTAGGCATTGATAAAAAATATATTTAATTTAATTTACACACAATTTAAAGATATTGTTAATATCATTTAATAGGGTGATTCCGGTGGTCCATTGGTAAGTGGGAGACAAATAGGTATAGTTTCGTGGAATATTCCCTGTGCTGATGGTTATCCCGATGTCTATACAAGTGTACCGTATTATCGTTCATGGATTAGAGCTAATGCAGGAATTTAATTAAGTAGTGCATAGAAATTGAATAAACTTATTGTATAAAGCATTATTAAATTTAATAATATTATTATATTTATGTTACTTATTTATATACCAGTAAATTAATTATAACAAATAAAATTTTATGCTAAATCTGATATTATATATATACTGTATATAATAAAAATAAACTAAAAATACTGTTAATCTAATATGATATTTTTATCAATGAATTGTTAAAGTTTTTAACATATATAAAAAATATCCTATTTATTGCGTTTACTAATAATAATACATGTAGAAAAAATTAATTATTTTATTGAAACTCAGAACTATTGCTTATACAGTAGTTTTTGATATTTTTGGTCTAAAAAATATAATCTTTTAATATTTAAATGGATTTATAAGCACCAGGATTTTGATAATATTAACTTAGATAATAATGATATAGCATTGGTTAGGGTCGTCAAGAAAATTAGATTTAATGACAAAAACCAACYGATCGAGTTGGCTGACAAACCCGTATCCGACGGCTCGGATGCCTTACTCGGATGGTTGGGGTTATATAACTTCTCCATCAAAGTTTATAATACCAAATCAATTTAAAAAAGTAATCGTCCAAACAATCAGTTTAGAGGACTGTTGGATTACAGTACACAATGGCACTGTCTGTACATTTGCTGGTAAAGGAAATGGCACCAGTCAAGTAGGCATACCTTATTAAATACAGTATAATTAATTTAATTTAAAGATAGTTTATTCAATAGTATTAATATTACATAATAGGATGATTCCGGTGGTCCACTGATAAGTGGTAGACAAATATGTATAGTTTCGTGAAATATTTTCAGTGCTGATGGCTATCCCGATGTCTATACAAGTGTACCGTATTATCGTTCAGGGATTAGAGGAAATGCAAGAATTTAATTAAGTAATGCATATACTTKTAAAATGTATAAATTTAAGATTATTTTATATTTATTAACTGAAATAATTTCAATTAATAAATATAAAATAATCTTAAATTTATACATTTTACAATTATTGTATATTAATATATTTTTATTCGTTATTTATTAATAAATCAGATTTTTAATAATTAATAATCTGATAATAGAGTTGTTTGCTTTAAATTAACAAAAAATATATTTATGTTTATTTACAGGATTTTGCAACATGTTTGAAATTTATTATAAAAATAATTAAGTACCCCGGTAGTTAAATAGATTTCAAATAAAATATTTTAATATATAGTTTCGTTAAAAAATATTTAATTTTTGTTTATTGCTAATTTTTTAATTTAATTAAAATTTATTATACAGGTATATGTAATTTAATAATATAATCTAAAAATTAACAAAAATAATGAAAAAATAAATAATTAAATTTTTGATTTTTGTCGAATCCACGAACGATATGCCGCAACACTCGTATAAATATCGGGATTACCGTTACCGCAGGGACGGGGACCGGCAGATAACACACCAATTAGATTATCATTAACTGCTAGTGGACCACCAGAATCACCCTTTATTACAATTTTAATAAAAATATACAAAATATTATATATTATTTGGAAATTATATTAAACTAAAAAATAATAATAATAATAATAATAATAATAATAATAATAATAATAATAATAATAATAATAATAATAATAATAATAATAATAATAATAATAATAATAATAATAATACAGCACAAGTTCCCGCATTGCCACTATCGGCACAAACATTGTTTTTGGACAGTCGTAGTGAACTATAAATTCTTTGACATTCTTGTAAACTAATGATTTTTGATAACACTCCTTGCAATGTAAGTGCCGGTGTATTACTCTGGGCTGAGTAGGCACCCCAACCTGTACTCCAAGCTTGAGTGCCATCACGTACAGGTGCATTGACTAATCTAATTGGCCTAATGGTGTCACTGTATTTAAACGGTTGATCCAAACGAAGCAGTGCTATATCGTTGTTTAAGATATTACCGGACGGGCCATACTTTTCATGTTGTATTACTTGAATAGCCCTACGGGTGACACCACCGGATCGAAACTGTGTCCGACCCGCTGTTACGTGTATATTGTTTTGAGGTTTTCTAATAACAAACATAACATAATATAATAATTTTACACTAATTAAAAATCAACACAAATAATATAATTACTTATAAATACAATGAGATGCAGTGAGAACCCAATTAGGACTTATGATAGATCCGCCACAATATACAAATTCAGTACTACTTGTAAACACCTGTATTAACACTTGATATGGAAATTTGCTGATATCTACGGGATTCCCGCCCACAATCTTCGGCTCAATTTCTATCCCCGAACAGCAATACTGTCCAATAAAATAATTTAAACAAATAATTACTGCAAAAACAGTTATCGATGTATTAAAAAACATATTAAATATACTAATAAAATACTGTACAATACCACAAGTTTTTTTCAAATAATAACAATTATGATTTCAATCAAATCAAATAACAAACACTTATATAAGGTATCAAATCATATGAAAAGCATATTAATTAGTTTACAAATTGCATGATTAACAAAAAAAATAGTTTATGAAAATGATTTTTAGTAATAATGTTAATAATTATTATGTRTAAAATTACGTAGATTTTACTTAGTTCATTTTATCATTTAATAATATTGCATAGTAATAATGTTTAATTTATTCAAAATTTTACCAAGTAAATTTTTAAATATAAATCATTAAAGTGATTTTCTTTATGTAGATTATAGATGCTTAATTATTTTTCAGATTAAAATGCTAATAATTATTTAATTGATTTGTCATTAATTATTTTTATTTAAATTAACTGTTTATAATAATAATTAAAAATTAGTTAAATTGATAACATATAAATAAAATAAAATGTTATTACAAAACCGATTAAATTGAAATTATTTAACTATTTTGATCCTAATGCCAACAAATAAATTGATACTAAATACATTATTATATTATATAAAATATTTATATTAATAAATAATAAAACAATTAATTTATAATAAGTTTAAGTCTGAATAGTAAAAAATTTTAAATGTAATCATTACATTGAATAATACAAAAATTTTTATATTATTATTTTTAAAAACTTCTCAATAGTTGGCGCACTATATACAGTATAAGCTATAAATAAAACAAATGTATAAATAAAACAAATCTTTAAAACAAAACAACTTAAAAATCTTAATAAAATAATATTATTAGTTTTTATACGATCATAAAAAAGTCGAAATTATTTCACTTTTACTAATTGATGTTTAAGTCCCTTAAGGTTACAAAAAAAAATCAAATAGAAATAACAATTTTTAATTAATTCATTTGTCATTATTAATGCTTATATTTTATTAGTTTGTTTTTAATAACAATTATTTAAACATTAATTAATTTTAATAGTTTTCAACAACAACACAAAAATTCAAATTATAGTATTTTTTTGATCTAAACAAATCTAAATTCAAAATTTTAAAGTTTAAATTTTGATATTTTTGCTGCCATTTTATTTATATTTAACAATATATATGTTGTTTTTGATTCCTTATAAATTATCTGAATTTTAAATTATATTTAAAAATTATTTAAAATAAATTTTATTAACAAAATTGTTTAATTAGTTATTATTATCAAATTTATAATTTTAAAATAATAATTATTTAAATTAACTAATATTATAAATATTTTTAAAACAAATTTAGATTTTATTTATTTACTACTATTATTTAATATAAAAATTTTTGAAAACATTTTATATTATTAAATATTTATATAAATAACGACTAAATTTAAATAGATCTTATATTTAAATTGTTAATTTATTAATTCAATTAATAAATATAAACTATATTCCAGTATTATCTCTGATCCACGATCGATACGATGAGACATTCATATAAATATCGGGATTACCGTTACCGCAGGGACGGGGACCGGTAGATAACACACCAATTAGATTACCATTAACTGCTAGTGGACCACCAGAATCACCCTGGATGTTTGTTATTTCAATTAAAATAACAAACATAAATAAATACAATATAGTTAGATATATGATATATAATATTAATATGTATACCTAGTTTACACCCACACATACACACAAAAAATTATAATCAATACTTACACCACACGTTCCTTTGTAACCATTTCCGGCACAAACATTATTTTCTGATAATTCTAATTCTGGATATATTTGTTTGCATTCATCCAAACTGATGGTCTTCTCATACAAAAATTGTAATCTATTTGATTGGTCATTACTATAGGGTGAATATGCGCCCCAACCGCTAACATAGGCATAGGTTCCCAAAGCAATCTGTTTGTCAAACAGTAAAACGGGTCGAATTTTGTCAGTAGTCTTGAATGGATGTGAAACATGTATGAGTGCCATATCGGCAACAATTTTTAAATCATGTTTATAATCATCATTTATAATGACTTTATCTGCCTGTCTGGTTACACCACCGTCGAAAAACATTGTGTGTCCAGCAATCACTTTAACATTGTCTTTTGGTTTACTACCGGTGTCCACCCAATCATCCACACATACAGTGTATATAGAATAGATATTAATTAATAATTCAAAATTATCAAAACAAAACAAAATTTATTAATAAAAAAACTGTGTTATTATATTAGATGCATACTTATAGAAACAATGGGCGGCAGTTAGTATCCAATTTGGACTAATGAGAGATCCGCCGCAATAACTATAATATCCATTATAGTGTACTTGGATTAGTACCTGAAATGTAAATTTACTGATATCTGCATCATTGCCACCAATAATCTTGGGCTGAATTTCTACTATACTGTCCTATAAAAAAATTAAGACAAATAACTGCAAATATAGTTACTATAATTTTTCTTAACATATTGTATAGAAAGTGTTTTATTATAAACTATTATATAATTTAAAACAAATTTTATTCAATAAATATGAATTTGTGTAACTTTAATATCGGTCTACACTATAAATAATTTCAATGAGTCAATTGAACGGTACTTTTATAGTTAAAATAATACATTATTAGTTATTTTTATATACTGTACTATCATATATTGAAAAACTACGAACAGAGTGATAATTAATAATTATGGATTATTTTTGATGATAACAAATATTTAATTAAATTTATATTAATTGGCTTATAAGCAATAATTGCTAAACTGATAAAATTACAAAATCATTTAATTTACAAAAATATAATGATTTTTATTTATTATTATTTGCCTTACAATTACTTAAATTAAACTTTTAAAATTTTTAATTTGTTAAGTTAAATTAAACATTATTTTAGTTATAAAATTTTTTTTACCAATTTAGTCAGATACAGTTGACCACAAATAGTTTGTAAAATAAAAATTTTTAAGATAATTACTAATAATACTAATGATAATAGTAATACAAATAAAATAAAATAAATTTGTTCACCTATACTAAAAATTAAATATATTAAATTTTTATATTAAATAAATGTTTTAATATTATTTCTTAATAATAGGAAAAATTTATTAAGTTTAGCATTCTCAACTGTTTTTTCATTGTAATAGTGTTATAATTGTCATTATATAAAATAAACTAAAATTAATAGTAAACAGTGATTATTGTAAATAAGTCATGTATGGTATTGTATGACTCAGTATAACAAAATAATTACATTCATAAACATATAAATAATATAACTCATAATTAACACAAATAAATAATTTAATGTTTTTATTTTTAAACGTTTTTATTAATATTTTCAACATTTAATTAAATGTTTATTATTATTATTTTTTATTTAAATCCGACATTTTATTTTTAAGATATAAAAKAAAATTTTTCTAAAAACATCTAAAATTATTTTTGATAATTTATAAAAATCTGAGATAAAAATTTCAAAATTCGAAAAAAAATTTTGACAGACATATAGAATTCAGAAACGTACTCATTTCAGTAGATCGTGATATATTAAAAATAATTTATAATAATAATTGTAAAATTTATATTTTCTGTAATAAAAAACTAAATATTCATTAATAAAATAAAAAATTATTCATTAAAATTTATAAATAAAAATTTTACAAAAAATAGTAATTTTAATATACAATTAAATGTAAATACAGTATTTAATATAAGTTATAGTAAACAATTTGACATTTTTATCATCATTAATGATTGTGATATAATATTTATTTAAGCAATAATAGAACAAAATAAAAGTATAATATATAAAAAATTATATTATTTTATTTATAATTTTTAGACAAAATAACCATTTGTTTTAAGTCTAATAAAAAACTATTAGTTTGTTTTACATGAAATTCAGTCATTATTTTTTGTCAATTTTTTTGTTATTTATTTTCTAATGACTTAATAGACTCTGACTTTGAAGTGATGTTTCGTCAGCCGATTGATACAATTCCGGGCTATTGTTGTCTTGACTACACTTATCGTCGTTGTTGTCATCATTATTATCGGTGTGATTGTTGTTATCCTTAATGATTATCGGCAATACATTGTCTTTAAACTGGCCTTTAATGTTGCCGTTTGGCCTATAATTTGCCACAACAATCAACTTTCCTCCGCGTGTGTGAGCCTTTCCAATACCAAACTCTTTGGTATTTTTCCACACAATTTGTGTGAAATGATCTGTTAAATTGACCAAAAATTTTATTATATACTGTATTTTATTGTATGTAATGTATGTGTGGGTGAGTGAGTGAGTGAGTGAGTGACAAAGCTATTAAATAGTTTAGAACAATGTTATAGTAAAAGTCAATTTATATTTAGAGAAATATATATATATATATATATATATTSTGTATAACGTTATATATTGTATTTATAAAATAACTTTCAAAAAATGTGAAACTAGTTTTTAAGAGAATAATTTCTATATGAAATAGATTTCAAAAAGTGTGTTATATATAACTATGGCTTTTGGTTAGATATAAATTGATATAACAAAAATTATTTAAAATAGCACCGGTATATTAGCATTTTTTAAAGTTATATATAAAGTATACCCGAAATATTGTTATTTATTTTTAGTTTTATTATACATTTTATTTTAAATATTTCTAATTGATTTTATTGTCTTAAATATAACTTAAAATAATACCTATTTTTATGTTAATATCAATATTATAAATATAAATTTATTTTATGTATTTTCCAAGTATACACTTATTTTATCATAAATATAGATACAGTACATATTTTTGGTATCTATTGTTAATTAAAACTAATATTTGATTTACTAAATATAACTATGAATTTATTTTATTTTATGATTATTTTAGTCCAAATATGATTTTATGATTTGTTTAAAAGGGTTATAATCCTAACATAAAAGTATGTCAAAGTAGCCGCTGGTGCGGACACTTACCCAAACATGTGTATAAAAATAGGACACTGACTGACCATTAGGACAGTCACTCCACAAACACACACATATTACTATACTTTGTTTAAACTTATTTTCATTGATTATTGTAATACTTTATAATTTATATTATTTCAATAAAAGTTACAGTTTTTATAATATCAAAATTACGACTGCAATTATTTAAAAGTTTTTTGTTTAATAATTTATAATATATTTTCAAGCAACATTATATATACTTTTAAGAAATTCATATAAATTATTTTTCCATTATGTTTATTATATATATATATATATATATATATATATATATATATATATAGTTGTTTATTTTATATATAAATTTTATTTTATTCAAACAAAATTATTTTATTTAATATCTATGTTTTAAAAACCGGTCTCACCTATTTTTAAATATATATATATATATATATATATCATTTCAATTTGAACTATAAGAACATCTGCCAAAAAATCTATTGAAAATTATAACTTTAAAAAGTTATATAAAAAATACAATTGTGTATTCTAGCGTATATAAATAATTGAACATGTACAATTATTGAACAAATAATTTAAGTTTATATAACGTGCCTAAAACTAACCCCACGTAATAAAATATAATAAATACAATAAAACATAAAATTGAAAACTTTTCTATAAAGTTTTGATATCGATTTTTATTTTTAATTTGTTTTTTTTAAATGATTCATTTTATATTTTTATCTTTTATTTTAAAAAATATCTTATATTCTACACATTATAAATAAAATTGTTGAACTATTTCTAATAAAATAAAAACAGAAATTACTATATATTATATTAAAATAATTTAATAAGTTTTGACTAAATAATTTACGATAATTATTATATTTAAATTATAAACAAATAATTTAGATATACTATAAAATAAACAAATGGTGACAAACATAAGTGTAGATTAATAAACAATATTTATGTTTAGATATATTGTATGTTATTTAATATTCATAACACAATATTACATCTTTAAGTCTAATGTCATAATTACTAACTCTAGACTAATATTGTAATCTAAAAATATTTTTATTACTATAAGTGCTCCCATAAGTAAAAATATTTATAAGTTTGAAAATAGGTTTAGTAAATAATAAAAATAGTTTATATGTCTATTTTATTAGATTTCACTCTAAGCATAAATCATATTTTAAGTATAGTTACAGTATATAAAAACTAGTACTGTATATACCAGTGATTAACATTAAGTGTTATCATGATAACTTTGTGATACATATATAACATAACTAATTTAACAGATATTTAATAGTAATTTTCATAATTTATAACAAACAATGAGTAAGTTAAACAAACACTTACTCATTTAATATGTACTAGCTTATTTGTACAATTTTGTTTTATAAATTTAATGTTAATCACTGGTATATACCAATGTATTTGTGAAACTAAAAACCACTGCATAGCTAAATATGTTTATCTCATATATGATATTATATATAAATAAAATTGACTTTCATATTATACATTATTAGTCACAGCAAACAAATAATCAAAAACAACAACAAAATGCATAAATAATATATAGAACAGAATATTCTGAGTCATTCACGAATTTCTATGAATTACAGGGAAAATACATTTAGATTTTTTTATTGATCAATAAAATATAAGACATACAAACAATTGATTATTTAACTACTGGGGTTCATATCAATAGACAAGACAGTTATTAGACAGCAATAAAATAAGAGGATCAATAGAAAAGGAGACAGTTAGATTTAATTTACTAAGCAATTGAGCACATGTAGCTCAATATGAAATTGCTAAACATTGTTATTAAAGTCTACACACACATACATTTACTTTTATCTACTTACTTGCTAATGTATGCATTATTGATGGATCAATGTTAAAGTTATACAATGCAATCTCGGAGTACCAAAGTTTCACAATACTTTCACCTAATTGTTTGGCCAAATAGTTAGACAGTTAACAAACTTATATACTTAAGCAACAACAAAAATATATACAAATAATATAAGATTATATACTATGTACACATTATATATAAATATACTGTTACTGTGATTGTTATATTATCAGTAAATATTAATATATTAAGTTTACTATCACACTAACAAACTCAGTCATATTAATAGACTATTGCATTGGCAATACTTTAACGAAAATACAAAATAAATATATACCATATGTTGCTATAAATATTGTCATTAATATAATTGTCAAAATACATTATATAAACATTACTATACTATCCTTATCGTAAATATAACTAACTATCTAATGCTAGTATAACGTCTACAATGATTGATAATAAATAATAACTGATAACCTGGTGGATCAAAATCTGGATGACAGGTCCATTTGCACATTAGATTTTCGCCTATTTCCTGATGGTTACGGTATTTGAAAGTATCGGTGTGAGCCAAATAGTTGGCCCATTCCTGTGCCATAGTAACCAAATCATAGGACAGGGTCAATGCGGGAACGTCGTGTTTTACACGAAACCGATTGTGCCAACAGAGTGTTTCACTAACAAATGTATTGTCCATTATCTGTTGTTCCCGATCTATATAATAGTCGCGCCGTACGGTCACTGGACGGCCCATTAATAACTATAGAAATTATTAAAATATAAAAAGTAGAAAAAAATTGAAATTGTAAAAATCTTTAAGATAAACTAATGTCATCACATTATTATTATTAATTATTCAGTATATTATAATTATAATATTAATATATTAAGTAAGCTTACTTTTAATTAATTTTTTAAAAGTAATAATTTTCATTATTTATAGATTAAATACATTATTTTAGTAAAACTAACAAATTTATAAATTATTATCTTTTTGCTAAAAATATTTTTCATTCAAAGTTAATGCTAGATATTAAAAAAGCAATAAATTAAATATTTTTATATATATGTTGAAATATCTAAACAAATATATTTTGTAAAAATAATATCAATAAAATTTATCATATAATAATAAAATACAGTATATTGATAAACATACAATACATATAGGATTTAAGTTTATATTTAAGTCAATCAATCAAAACAAAAAAACAAATATTTCATATAAAAAATAAGTTTTAAAATTTCAATACAATTTAATAAATTTGAATAAAATATTATTTGCAAAAATATTTAGTTGTTTAATCATTTATTTTACTTATGCATAACTTATTGATTTATGCTATAATTTTATAAATTAAATTTATATATAATATATAGATATATTGTGCACAGATATATAGAAAATATTGATTTTATATATAAAAGATATTTCATATACCGTTTAAATATTATATATATTTGTTTATCTCATCATAATTTAATAAACATTTTTACTAATAGATTATTAATGAAAAAAATCATAAGACATACCTTATAGACGGCTGAGGTATTGAGCTTAACGTCCTGTCCTTCACTGGATGCTGAAGAACGAGACGGCGATGAGTTCAGTGAGTAGTGACTACTGTATTGATGGTGTTGTTGTCGTTGCTGTTGATGACTATGATTGCTATGAGTGCTGACACTGTCTAACATGGGATGCGATTGACGACTATCATGTAAATGTCTGTTAGGTGTCGAATGTATGGACATTGTCTCCATGAGCTCAAACTCAGGAGAATTGGATCGGTTTGTAGTGTGTTGTGATGTCAACGACGGAGCACTAGTTATGACCATTTTGGGTGCCGTCGGTACCAATGGACGTGATTTTTGTTTGTATTTAAATTTTCGGCGAATAAAATCCATAGTAAAGTAATTATTATTATTATTATTCACACAAAATATACAGAAAATGTTTGTTTTTTAGTTTATTTATCAACAAATTTTTTGTTTCAATCTATTAATTATAATTATATTTAATAGTATTTATTATTATTATTATTGTCTATGAAGTTGTCTTTGTTGTCAAACCAATCTCTATGAAGTAAACCATTAAATTTCTTGACGACAACTATCTGCACAAAATATATCAAATTTAATGTAATTATAATAAATTATTTATATTAAATGTATTGTAAAATATGATACAATACTGTATTATTTTGATTGTAAAAAAATAATAATAACATATATTTTTATGATTAATATAATTAATAATCATATTATTATATTTAAAAAATGTTTTATTTGAAATTATAAAATTATTTTCATTGGAAATAATTATCTAGTATAATTTATTTAAAAGAATAATTAGAAAAATATAAAATAAACATGGTAAATTATATATTTAGTAACTTAAATTCAGAATAATACTAACTTAATATGATTTACAGATTACAACTATTAACAAAATTATGTATTCAATTCAAAATAAATATTGTAATATTATCTAATAATGATATATAAATTAAATATAAAGTTCAATATAAATACTAAAATTTATTTTCTCATCTTATTATTTGCTCAAACAGTTTTGCTCCTAAGGCAGTCTCTCTCTCTCTCTCTCTCTCTCTCTCTCTCTCTCTCTCTCTCTCTCACACACACACACACACTGTTAACTTAAATGTAAGTTTTGTATAACTGTTTCATTAAACATAAATATAATATAAATATTATTATTTTTTAGAGTTCAGACAATTGTAAAGTAAAGAAAGTTCCCTAATAAATTCTCTCTAAATTTCACGAAAAATATTTTATTTTCTCTCTCTTTTATTATATATATATTAAAAATATAACAATAGTAATTCAATAAATTTACAAATATTATTTTTCCAAATACCAATCGATATACAATTTTATATAATATATTTTTTACAAACATTATAATGTGAATTAGGGTTCAATAGATGTTAGCACATGAAAACAGATTTCTTAAGAATTTCCAGAAATCAGGGAATTGCATATAAAACGATCTAATTTGCCTAAACTTTAATTATTTTAAACATATCATACAGTTATGTCAAATACATGTGCACACAAATTGAAATATTATAAATAAGTTTTTTTAGTACATTTATTTCATTATTTTGAAATTTATTTTTTATATTTGTACTATATATGCGAGTTTATGAGTGCGAGAGAGAGAGAGAGAGAGAGAGAATTTAAATAATCTATTTTTAATTCAATATAATTTTTAAATTTTAACCCACAGTTATTTTTAATACAATGAGTAGGCGATGTAAACACATAAATATCATTACATAAAATAAACAAATTATTAATATTTATATATTTTGTATTTTTGCTAATTGATTGGTTTTAATATTAATATTTATAGACTTTATAGACACTGACACAAACAAATACTTTATTAAACTATATTTTTGTTTGATTTTATAAAATTTGATTATTATTTTGAAAACATAACAAACAAATATTGTTATAATTATTTCTCTACCCATTGATTGTGATGAMKGAAACAATTAGATAAAAATTCTTAATTCTTATATAAAAGCCATGAAGTTTTTGTACTCAAMAYAMTATTAATGAAATAAAAAACAAGTTAATTAGTGAGTGAGTGAGTGAGTAAGTGAGTGAGTGAGTGAGTGAGTGAGTGAGTGAGTGAGTGAGTGAGTGAGTGAGTGAGTGAGTGAGTGAGTGAGTGAGTGAGTGAGTGAGTGAGTGAGTGAGTGAGTGAGTGAGTGAGTGAGTGAGTGAGTGAGTGAGTGAGTGAGTGAGTGAGTGAGTGAGTGAGTGAGTGAGTGAGTGAGTGAGTGAGTGAGTGAGTGAGTGAGAGAGTGAGTGAGTGAGTGAGTGAGTGAGTGAGTGAGTGAGTGAGTGAGTGAGTGAGTGAGTGAGTGAGTGAGTGAGTGAGTGAGTGAGTGAGTGAGTGAGTGAGTGAGTGAGTGAGTGAGTGTGAGTGAGTGAGTGAGTGAGTGAGTGAGTGAGTGAGTGAGTGAGTGAGTGAGTGTAAGAGAGAGAGAGAGAGAGAGAGAGAGAGAGAGAGAGAGAGAGAGAAGACTAATAARACAATAATTAGTWTAAAACAACACTTAATTTAATGTAAGAAAWTTTTTTGATATATTCTCTTTGAGACTTCAATTGAGTATTCAATTACTGTAACGTATTTTTATTGTTTTCGGTAAAACAATATTATTTTAATGACTACATTAACAACAAATATTACACTAAAAAAATAAATTTAAAAAACCAAACAATTAAGTATATGTTGTTATTCGTAAATTTCATTTTCAGTAAAAATTTATTAAATAATTAGTTTTGTTTTTAGGTTTAAACTTTTGTTTTGTTATATTAACGTTACACATAAAATAAATTTAGTAAACTTTAATTTTATTATCTTAATTATTATTTATATTTGAAAATTCAAAATATTTGTCATTTGGGAGTTCACTCAAATATTTTTATAGACTCTATTGTATAGTTATATACTGTAGTTTAATATTAAATTAACTAAATATTAAAATGTCAAAATAAAATAAGAAATTAAATTTATATGAAAATAAAAAAATATATAAATTATAAAATACTGTCGAAAAAAATAATATGATAAATAACAACTATTTTTAATAGACATTAATAATAAATCTAATAAAAGTGCAATTATTAAATAAAATTTAGATAAATAATTTTATTTATAAATGTTTATAAAAAACTAATATTGTATATGTTATGATATTTGTGGTATTATTATTAAATTAATAAAAGAAATAATCATTTTTATTATAACTAATGTCTTCTTTAAGTTATAAACTATACAATCATTATAATGGTTATGAAATGATATTTTCATGGATTATCTGTTTAAATCATTTAATGGCTATGTTTTATCCTAAAAATAATAACATTTTACTGTAGAATAAATAGTATTATTATTATGTAATTTATGTTGTTATTCATAGATTTACAGTAAAAACAATATTAATAAAAATGTTAAGCTTATAGTTTATTACAAACTATATAATACTGTCTATTATTTTTATGTTATCAAAATTTAAAATAATTATACTGTTTAGAATCCTAAAATATATTTTATTTAAATAAAATTATAAACAATGTATAAAATAAAGTATATTAGTAGTTACGACATAAGGGTGACGGAAGGGGAAAGCACAGTGCTTTCCCCCATATAACAGTATGACGGAGAATAGGTGACGGAGATCACGTGACTCCACCTAACCTAACCTAAGTGTACTACACCAATGACGTCACCACTACCTCTACCTGAACCTTACCTACCCGAACTGACCAATTACCCGAACTGACCAACTACCCGAACCTTACCTACCCGAACTGACCAACTTACCGAACTGACCAATTACCCGAACCTTACCTACCCGAACTGACCAACTTACCGAACTGACCAATTACCCGAACCTAACCCAACCTAAGTGTATATCAATGACGTCACCACTACCTTTAACCGAACCCAACCTAACCTGACCAACTAACCGATCTGACCACCTACCCGATCTGACCAACTTACCGATCTGACCAACTTACCATACTGGTCAACCTTCCGATGTATTAGCGGAGAGGGGATAGCGGAAATCATATGACCTAACATGAGTGTAGATGTAAACAAAATAAATATAAATACATTTATTTTTAAAATAATATTTATAATTTATTTGCATTTTATTTATTTACAAAAGCGTTCATTAAATATTTTCTCTCTAAAATTTTTATCTAATACATATGATATATTTTCTTCAATTAGTTTACACTTATATTCATGAATACGTCTGTTAAAAACTATCCAATGCCAGTTAGATATACGAGCCTGTCTTGAAGCATATGACCAAACATACATAGTCTTTATCTGTATTTTGTCATCAAATCTAACTTTCTTCATATTTATTTGTTTATTAAGTAATCAAAGTATTTAAACATAAACTCTTCATATAATTCATTCAATGCTTTTCTAGTATAAACACCAGTCAATATCATTTTCCCTTTTCTAGTGAGAGTTATATGTCTTTTATTACCACAATTGATCCTCAAATGTGGAAATATTTCCAACTCATAATTACTGCTCCAATTAAATTGATTCATCAGTTTCTCTACATTCAAGTCGTTTTTCAGGTTATGTGACGCAGCAATGTTAGTCACACGTAAGTTATGTAATTTGATATCATATCCGAGTTTTTGTATTATGCGAGCAGTCTTTCGTAATGCTATTCGACCATCATTTTTTGATTTTGCACCCACACATACTAGTTTACCAGAGTCGTATATCATAACCGTGGCATTAGGGTTACGATACCGTTTAATTACTCTCACAAATGGGTAATTGTGATATACACAATTACAACAGTTGTTACACAATTTTCTTAAATCAATAAAACCAATCATATCAAAGAGATCAGCAGTCATCGAAACATTAGTTATCACAGGCATATTGATAATGCAAATTGTATTACTATAATAAATGTTGATGTAGTTATAAACTCATAAACTATTGCATCAACTATTACAAAAACAGTTGAAACAAGTTGTTTAACAACTATTGCTTCAATTATTGCAACATCTGTTGCAATAAGTAGTTTAACTACTATTGCAACAACAAATAGTGTATTACACTATCGTAAATCCTGTTTACTCTATAAAATATTAACTTATAAAAGCAAAGTGTATACACTATTATTGTATTAGTGTTTATTAGTTTTGTTATAACTGATTATTATTGTAAATTAAATTTTTCATCATCAAAATGGTTGGCAAAACATTGTTTCAAAAATCCATTTTCACCAAATCTGATGGTGAAAACAAATTTGACAAATTTGTTCGTGTATTGGAACACGAAAACGGTGAAAAATTTGTGGACATCCGACTGACTGTTTGCAATGATGGAGAAGATGTCTTCTACACCAAACATGGCGTTTATTTATATGGTAATGAATTCAAAGAATTGTTGAAAAAGATGGAAACCCAAGACTTTGGTTCTTTTGGAGATCTTCGAGTTATCTCATTCATGCATTTGAAAAAACAATTGTATTGTTTTAGTATCATTAGTAATGGTAACATTAAAAAATTAAATGTCATATTCCCTGAAATTGACATTATATTGTCATTGAAAGATGAAATCATTAAATATCTTAATTAAAGTAATTATTGTATATTATAAAACAAATATTGTAATAAATAAACAAAACAAATTAATTGAATAAAATAAATTTTATTAATAAATAAAAAATGTATAATTATTTACATTTTAATATGAAAACAAATAGTAATTTTTAATCCATTTCCACAATAGCTCACATTTGTGTTGAGCGCATCTCATATCTGATTTATCGGGTATGATACGTTCATGAAAATGACATGAACGGCCTCCATACATTCTCTTTAATGTCTTAAGACTAGGACATCTATACTGATCCAATTCAACGTAAGGTATAGCGCACATGTCCAATAGATCAGCCAATTGTAGACACTTAATACCAATGTATGGCTTTTCTTTGCTTTTGATTTTCTCATACATCTCAATAATTATCTGTTTGGCATCCATTGTTGAGTTTTGTGTAATCTCAGTGTTCACTGTACGTAACGATAGTCCCAATAAGTTGTTGGCCAAATAAAGGTTAGTAATCCGATCTTTCAATTCCATATCTCTATAAGTTAGGTTTGTCTCACACAACTCAGACATTTTACAAGTGTGAGATATTATTGCAATCTCACGCGGGACAAAGATATTGTTATAAACAAAGCCTTGTGCGTCCATTACACCACAGATTTGATTAATTTTACTCATTTTAGAGATTAAGTTTGTTTACTATAAAAAGTAAATCGTGTTCGTTGTTGAGGGGAAACCCTTCTTCTATAAAATAGCGCTCAATGCGATGTCTATATGTTGACGCAATATTTGCTAACGTACCATTAATTACGTTTACATTAGTCATAACAATAAGAAACTTTTCATTATAAATATCTTTTATTTTAATGTATATTCTATAATAATCACTAAAATTTTTATACACATCTGATAAATGACATTTACCAGTTACATAATAATTTGGCAACACAATCATTAATGTGAGGATTAAAACCAAACACAGTTTGGATTTGTTCAAATGATCCGCCATTAAAATAATTAGTTAAAAAATAAATACAATATAATCCACAAGTATTAGAGTATACACTTTGAAAATTAATACAGTTGTAATACCAACCGTTTACAGTATTGTCTTTTATAAAATTTAAGATATCATTATGTAGTGGTTGTAATCCAAATGAATCAAAATATATAATGCTATCATTATTTGTTTTGTATACACTAACCCAGTGTTCACCAGCATCACTAGCTTTATCTGTATTAATAATAACACCACTATCTTTTGGTATAATATTTGGTAACATATCTCTCGGATATGTACCATAATATTTATTACAATTTTTAAAATAGTTATTTATTTGTAATGTATTCATATTTATTGAAAATTTTTAATAGCAAATCTTGAGCTCTCTATTTCTACACAACTATCATATTCGCAGAATATGATTGCAGTTACAGTCTCTTGTATAGGGTAGGCAAACTTTAGTTCAACTCGTAAGTTACCTCTAACCACAGTTGATACATAACCACTTTTTGCTACTCCATCAGATAAATCCGGTGTAAAATTGAATCCAAATAGTGTATAACCTTCAGCATACTCTTCCCGTGTTATGTCAATATCTGTTGAATGTTTGATTTGATTTGCTGTTTCAAATAATCCAAAGTATTCACGCATATATTTTTTATTTGTAAAGTCTGGTGTGTATGGTCTGTGTGGATATTGAGTCCCATCAACATAGCAAGCAATGTGTCGGATATTGTAATTTTTAAAATAAAATGGGTTCATATTATATGAACCATTATATGCTTCGTTACTAACAAAACCAATATATATTTTTCTAGGAAYCACTCCATTGATTATATTATTTAAATAACAATCTAATGTGTCTTTAGCTATAATTGATGTCTTTACTTCCTTTCGTGTAATAAAATAGCGGGCATTAGCACTTTCAAGTGCTCTATTGTGTGCCACAACTACTTGCGGGTTAACAATAGATTTATGCATAAACAGTCTTACGTCCATTATTTCAACTGTTGGTATCAATGTTTTATCATAAATTAAATAAAACTTGGGATCTTGTGGATAGATTTTAATATTCAGTGTGACTCCTCCAAGTAATGACTTTACTTGTGATGCTAAATCAATGTGCAAATTGCCATACATTTCAACTTCACACCCGTCAGATAACGAGTTACCTGACGGTCGTATACGACTACTTCTTATTTCATTTACCGAATCCATAGGTGTCTCATCTTTATGCCAAAATGCAGTCTCTAAATGCGTTTTTCTTGCATCTCTATTACTGTTAAGTAATGTGTCAATATATGACACATATGAATAATTCACTGATGATGTTGTAACAGTTGTTTGACCAATATTAACATCAATTTGTTTAATAAATGAATGCATTAAGTAATTGATTGGAGATATTAGTTTCCAGTCTTCTTGTTTAACTTCAGGGGTTGTTGATACAGTAGATTTTTGTAGTTTAAATTTTAAACACAAATATAGCTCACTTTTGCTTAAATTAATATATTCATTTAAACCTGTATGCACTTCAAACTCAATAGTATTTGTTGAATTAGATAATGTACTTATTGGACGGTGTTCAGTTTGAACATCTCGTTCAATCATTAGTTGGGTAGGTGGTACTCCAAAGACATCCATTTCTGGAAGTGTCATTAGAGATGATAATTCGTGTATTGTAGACATTTTTAGTATTTTCTTTGTTTTTTCTTAACTGTTTTACGTCTTTTATAAGATTTTGGTTTAGTTTTTGTTTTTAATTTACGTTTACGTCCTAAACCTTTTTGTTGTCTAACATTTGAAACTTTATTTTTAACATCTGTTAAAATTGTATCAGCTGATCGTATCAGCTGATTTGTGCCGGCTTCTTTGAATGATTTACCAGATAGTATATCATTACCAATACCGTTAAATGCATCCCATCCTTTAGTTGCTACATATTTTAATGCAGGTTTAATGTGTTTAAATATTTTTCCAAATATACCATTTCCGGACTGGTATCTATGTCCAGCATAAGATACAATACCGTTACCGGCTTGGATTTTATAGTAATCAATATATGGATTATTCATACTTTAATAAAATGCAAAGTTATAGTTACTCTACCAAATTTAAATGGTATAGATAAACCACTATCATCTTTTATAGATATTTCAAGTGTTTCAAATTCATTGAGTCTTACAGGTCTATATTGAGGTCTTTCATAATTTAAATGTACTGTATCTCCAAATTTATATTTTCTAGGTATTTCAACTACTCTCAGTAGAGGTGCAAATGTATCACCAACTAGTGATGGGTATACAATATCACTATATAAATATAGTGAATGAAAACCGCCACTAATCTCTACAGGATGATAGCCTTTAATAATATTTTTATTTTCAATTCCATTGAATACTATATTAACCAAGCTATTGCTACCATAATAATAATTATGTGTAGCTTTTCTATCTTTTAATCCTAAAATGTTTTCAATTTCTTCACCCAAGTCAGGAAATATTTTAACTACACTTTCAACTATACCAACATTAATTGTAATAAAATTATTAATCTCATTATAAACTAATTTTGGTGGTTTAATATCAGTAAATAAAGTCAAAATATTGTTAATTTCATTAACTAATTTCTGTGGTGTTTCATAATAACCAGCTTTAAGTGTAAACTTATCATCATATTGATTAGACTTATCACCATATATACGGCCCATTTCATCAAATAATGTAATTTTATGATCATTTAATATATTATACCATGATTTGGTATAAGTTATTTCAGATATACCAACACACCAACTATCATCAAGTTTAACTGTTTTGCCTAATTTTGTTCTAAAATCAGACATTGTATTGTCAAATGTTTTGACATTATTAACTAAAGTAATATATTTACTCATTATTCACAAAGTTTTATTTGTGTATTGTTATCAAAATAACAATTCCAAATAATTTTTTCTTTATCTCTTAAAAATAATAATACAACAACAAATATAATAAATAAAATAAAACACAATATGTTAATTAGTAAACAATTCATTTTTATTTTTAAAATACAGTATCAGAGCCTTTTATAACATTTTTACATAGTTTAAGTTTAGGGTTAGGCATTATATAACCAATACAACTAGTTAAAATAATTGCCCATAAATTTTTGTTGCCAATTTCAAAAGTTAAGTTAATTAAGCTTACAAATATTACAATTGTCATTAATGACATTTGAATAGTAAACAAAATTAATTCAGTTTTACACAATTTATTTAGTATAGACATCTTGAATGCTATCAATCCAACTGTTGTATTCTTCCGGATAGTTCAACCACTTAACAAAATACTGTCTACGACCACGTCTAACACGACTTCTAATAACTCTTTCAATACGGTATAGATTTTCTTTGATCTTTTGGATCTCTTGTGGATAAAATCGCTGTTCAATAATATTTCCTTGTCCATCACTTAGTCTAAACACATATTGATTATCACCTTTTATAGTCTTTACTACAGTAAAGACTTGATCAGTCCAGTTAGGGTAATAACCTTTATCAAATTTAGACATTTCGTACACTTTACGTACTTTATCTCCTGTAGCGACATCTGGTGTTTTAAACTTTTTAGATTTAACATATAAGTTATTGTATACTTGTTTTGTATTTTCTGTAGTCACCTCAATAGGTGACATACCTATAGATCTGTGATATGATGTATTGTATGCTTTAACAAGTTTTTGTAGTACATCTACATATCTTCGCGAACCATTAGCAGTAAAGTATTTAAACATACGTGACTTTAATGTACGATTAAAGCGTTCAACTATAGCACATTTTATTTTATAATCATTTGAGTGAAAGTAGTTGACTCTATTTAATTTTAGATATTTTTGAAATATTTCATTTAAAAACTCTTTACCTTTATCTGTACGTAAAGATAATGGTTTTCTGTTTTTAAATAATGTTTTAAAAGCATTTGTAATGCTTTTACCAGTTTTTACTTTCAATGGAACAGTAAATGCAAATTTAGAAAAGCAGTCAATTACTGTTAAAATATAATTATATTTATCATTTTTATTAGCAAATTCTCTCATATCAGCTAAATCTGCTTCCCATTGTTCATCAATATATGTCACAACAATTGGATTTCGTATAAATTTTCTGTGTACTTGTTTATGTAGAGTATAAGTTAACTCTCCTTTTAACCAATCTTTTACTAATTTTAATGTTATATTTGGATTTAATTGTTTAGCAGTTTTATACAAATTATTTACACCACTAAATGATCCACTATTTTGTGGATCATAATATATTATATTCAACAACTCATTTATATTTTGATCCATTGTATAGATTTTTTAGATTTAGATTTTTTAACAGTCTTTTTATTTACTACTTTTTTAACAACTTTTTTGTTAGGTTTATGAACTTTTGTAGTAACTTTGCTTTGTTTTTTAGTTGTACTGATTAAATTATTTTTAATTAATACTTTAAAAACCATATCTTCTATTATACTTAGAAATGAATTATTAATATTCGGCAAATTATTTTTAATATTGTTATCATTTGTAACATTGTCAACAATGTTTTTAGTTACTAATGTATTTTGTTTAATTTTTTCAAATGGTTTACTATCCACACTCATTGAAGATATATCCATATCGATGTCATCATCACTATCATTAGTAACCAATTCAACTTTTCTGAATGACATTATTTTGTTATTAATTCGTATACAGTTGTTAGTAACGGTATTAACCACATCCAAGCGTTTCCTTTTTGTACAACACTTTTACAAGTTTTTAAACTTTGTTTCCTTTCAAACTTTTTAAGTAAAAGTTTTTTACTTTTATTCAATTTTTTAGTTTTTATATTTCCTTTTATAACATTTAATCCAATTTCTTTTATAGCTAAATATACTTTTGGGTCTTTAGCTAAATAATTCAATAATGTTTTTTGTGTTTTCTTACATTTTATTTTAGAAACAAACTGCAAGTCTCTAAAATATTTTTTCAAATTATCAGACATTACTTAGGTATATAGCAAATAATTTTCAATTTATTATTAATTGGTATAATATTTGTTTGTACTCTATATTTTTCAGGTGTATCCTGTTTTAGGTCTACTTTAATATAACCATATTGAACAGATGTGGCGTCAGTATACACTTCTATAAAGTATTTTGAGTTTTCCGGATATATCTGTGAGGCTAAGCTAATTATCTGTCTTTTATCTCTTGGGTTTTTAAGCAATATCAAATAGTGACAATTTAAACTAATTGTCCTCATTTGGGACCCTTGATGAAATATATTTTGTGATATAAATATCACACTTATATTCATATGATGACTACCTTTAGTAAATAAATTTGCTAATTTAACATTATTTCCCAACTCAGTCATCAAATCATCAATAACTATGAGATGAGGTTTAATCTCTTTTACTTCTTCTTCATTGGGTAGGCCTTCAATATATTGTATATCACAGTCAGCAATAGATTTAGTGTACAATTCTTGCCATTGTCCGTATGCCCACACAATTTTTAACTTATTTGGTATATCAGTAAAATATAAAGTTTGTTTATAATTCTCCAATATATTTCTAAGTAGTACAGTTTTACCACTACTTGTAGGTCCAGCGACCATACAAGTGAATGGGTGTTTAAATGAAATGTGTTTTCGATCCACTTTAATGCAATTCATTTTAAATAAATAAAACATAGGTTTAATAATAAAAAAAAATTTATTCATCTTTTATAAAATTTTATACATTTGATTTTGTATCAAATTTCCATTCACAGGTAGCCAATTCAGACAAGTATTTTACTAATTTGTTAGTATCTTCTGTTATACCATTTTTATGTCCAATTGCAGTCAGTCTATCGACGATGATTTTCATTCCCGGCTCTGACAACATATAAAATTTCATGTTTTTTAGCCGAATCAATTCAGTTTGAATGCACTGGTCTTGTTTTGGTCTCTTTAACGGTGGCTCTGAAATAATATAAAAATTTTAATATATAATTAATAAAATATATTAATATAAAATACAATACCTTCCAATAGTTTTCTTAAATAACTGTCTTTAAAGTGTCGTTTAGCCATACTTGTTAATGAATATAAAATAATTTTATTAAAAACATTACTTTATATAGTCAATTATGACCTCAATATGTATTCTTAGTTTTATATTTAGATATTTATTTATAGTTGATGTAAATAAATTAAACATAAAAATAGTTTTTAATCACATTTTATTTAAAATAATTTCAAATAATTAGTACAATAATATAAATATAAATAGTATTAAATAGTTTTAACATATTATTCATAAAATCCATAGGGGACAGTTTGATAAATAGGGTGTCCCCTAACAATTCTACGTTTTTCAGATACTGCCTGATATATCTTATTTACTTTATTTGTTGTCACGTTGTGCAGTTTATCTGAACGGAAACATAATTGTGGAGCCAGTGTTGTGATTGGTGTATTGTTAAAGTAGTGTTGAGCAGTCTCTTTAACTCTTTCAAAGTTTATTTTATGCTTTACTTCCTCAGTGATTGAAATGCCTTTTACTTTTACTTTTTGAATCACACGGCCATCACCAGTAACGACCTGATAACCATAGTTTTTGGGTCCACATGAAGTAAACGAATTGATATACGACCCTTCTTTGTAATCTTTTTCTATTTCATCGGTCATATCACCCAAGAAATCACCGATCGGAGGGTCGTACCACCCTTTGGTAGGGTCGTGTCGATAGATTACAGAGTCTGTATCGAAATACAAGACCCGTCCCTTTGCTGAGCTTTCAATATTGTGTAATTCACGATATAAATGAATACGAGCATTACCGGTGACCATCGAGGCCAATGCTATGTTTGTATTGCCAGCAGATGAATAGTTGTCGTCAATGTATTGGTAATTGACTAAAATAGTCTCATCATTGGGCATAATTTCTCCTAAAGTATAGTATAATAAATAAATATTTTATATTAATTTATTATGTTTTTATAATGTATTTTAACAAACCTTTTATTTGTATTTTAGCATCAGATATAATACTACGGTATGCGTCATATGTTTTGCAAAGTTTAGTTTGTTTTTGATTGGGTCTTTGGGCTAGTTTTCCCCACAAACTATTCAACATTAACTTTGCAATGAAGCGGAGACCAGGATTTGGTGACATCTTATTAAACTCTAAATCCACACCTTCACGACTCTGATACTCACTGATGTAGTTTCGCTTTAACTCATCAGTAGTACAATTGTCAGGCCATCCGCTTGCCTCGGTCTTAAGTTTAAGCCATTGTTGTATGTATGGCTTAAATATTTCATTTGTTTTGCGTTCGTAATGCAACACTTCATATATTTTGAGAATTTTATATCCCATTTCTATTGCTAATTTAAGCTCTTCAGAGTACCAAGTACTGCTGATAGCTCTCTCTTTATCGCTATGACTACATTTGTTAGGGCTCATATCTTTTGCACATTGATTGCATAATGCAAACACTAACTTTTTGGTCTCTGATTTTAATGGTAATACAGGAATGTATAGATCTTTAGGTGGTAATACTTTACATTTAATGAATCCAAAGTAATTATAAATTGAGGTGTCGATAAATTTACTGATTATAGATGGATGACCAATAGGGTATTCGCATTTTGAAAGTACAGTCGGATACAGACTGCACACATCTTTATATTTAATCAACTCTGTACCGGTACTGTCGGCGTTGAAGTACAAATTGTTTGTACGACCACCATAAAACGACTCACGTATGTTTGCGTGACCTATTTTGTCAATTGTTTTATAGTATGCCATACGTTTTTTGTGGAATGCTTTGAACTCAACATCAGTTGTCAACAGTTTATCGAAGTCGTGCTCCCAAATAGATGTCACTTTGAAACCTCTAGACTTGTAATATGTTTCCTAAAAATATATAAATGTAAGTAAAATTGTATAAATACAATTATTTATATAAATACCTTTTCAATTGTTCGTTGATAATCTTTAATAGGATCTACTTGCTCATTGCCATCATAGGTGTTTCTAAGGCTAAACAGATGGGTACATTTTTGACATCCATGCCAATAGCAACCATTGAACTCAAATATCTCTCCGAGTACACCATCTCGAATACACCCATCAGCATAGTTCTGACCAATTCTCATCTCTCTGCAGATTTTTACACCTCTCTTCTCCTCCATCCAATCAAGCCATACATTACCTTTGTTTGACTTATGTCGTCCATCGATATAACCGTTGATAGGTGTGACACCAATCATATTGTCTTTTAGAATTTTAGCTCTAAAATACTCCAGTCCAACACCGGCTAATGTGAATCTACGAGTTATGGGGTCCAAACCAGTGAAGTTTTTGAACAGTTTGCGGAACTCCATCACAGCAATTGTGAGTACTATTACATCATTTAAGCAATACTTTTTGATTTGTTGTTCAAAGTTCCATATGTAATTGTTTGCTTTGAAGTCATTATACCACTCCACACACTCTTTTGAAGACCTCATTTCATCAATGCCAAAGTGTTTGATATCTGGTATTTCACCAGAGTAGTCGTAATTCTCTTTTCTGTTGAAGTGATGGGGAAAAAATCCTTTGCTGACAATGTTTTGAAAGCCAAACGATTTTGGCAGTGAAGCCAGTGGTTGTTGGAAATAACTCAACGAGTCTATGAATGATGTGTTGTTGTTTGTAATTTTAAGTATTTTCATACCATTCATAATTATATCACTCGGATCACCAAACTGTCTTCCAAACATTTCCTGAAATATGAAGTGACCATCATATCCTCGGAAATTGTGTGCAATTACGTATAGCTGTGCTTTAATTTTTGAAGCTCTTACAGCGACATCTTTGAATAAATAGTCTGAAAACTGTTCGACTACATTTTCTTTATAGAATGTACGGATACCATATCCGCACACTTTACATCCGTCATTTGGTTCATCAATTGAGACATCGCATCTTTTCGCCATTTGTTGGTAATCCCAACACTTGTCGCAAACACATACTGTGTAAAATATTTGTAATTAGTTGTAATTTCTTAAAATGATTATATAATAACTTACATGAAATGAGTAGATTAGGTTTGTGATCATAAAAACCATTATTTTGAGCTATCTGTTCACTTTCAATATCAAAACAAACTATTAGTTTGTTTTCTTTGTCTTCTTTTTCCAGTTTTTCTATATCCAAAGGTTTTATATAACAAAAATGCGGTGTTTCTTTGTAATACACACTACATTTTGTACATTTTAGTTGATAGCAAACATGTTTTGCTCTTCTATGAGTTGAGTATTCAACATTACAAGTACTACATATTTTTGATTTTACTTTGCAGATATTGTTAGCTTTGTGATTATGATAACATTTATCATTTGCGTAACTACGATTGCATAAATCGCAGTCTACTTTATCACTGTTAACGTCACACTTTGGATATGTTGAGCAGTAGTTGCACACATATTTACATGAATGATTTATTTTCTGATGTTTTGTTAAGCAATACTTACACAGATCAGATATTTGTGTGTAAGCATTGATGTCTTTAATAAAATTATAATGTCCAGTGTTTTTACCGTAGTCGATGTGCTCCATAAATAATTTGTTGGGAAAATCTATAGAGCCTTGAAATAGATAATTGTCGACATTTGATGAGTCGACAATTATCAACTGTAATCCACTTGAACCATCAGTTAATTTAATAGTGCTGAGATACTCCTGCATTTGATTCCAATGTTTTTCTCCAAAAGGTTTGTTGAAATCAAGACCGGCCAAATTACACAGCTTTTCCGATTCTTCTTTTTGATATTTGTCGGAATTATTGTTAGCAGTAATTTTTCTCCACCTACTGTTTCCTCGAAGTGTTTGATTAGTAAAACTTTCGACAAACCACATAACACCAACCCAAACAGCTCTATAACCGCAACCGACATCTGAAATTATATGAATAAATATATTTGTAAATATTATAAAAATAAATATATAATCTTTTAAATACCATTTTTGTTATCAATCCTAACAATGCATTTTATACGTTTACTCCTTTCATCTGAAGTTTCTGGTGGTAAATGTCTTTTGTTTTTCATATTAGGTCCTGATCCCTGTGGTGCTTCAGTTACATAGATTTTCATTTTAAATACAGAAAGTAAAAACTCTGTATTAGATTGTATTAGTCCAAAGATTTTGTTGGCAAACTCATGTTTATCAAATTGTGAGATTGCTTTTCCACCCATATATAATGGTTTATTCAAGCCCTGTGCTTCAATTATCACACTATAATAATCGCCAACATTGTGGTTACGGAATGCCGGTCGCACCAATGACTCATACATCTCATCAATTTGATCATTTAATTGAAGTAAATTATCAATTGAACACAAATTGTGTTGAAAGCGGATGTCTTTACGGTGTTCTTGCCGTTTAAATTTAATGTATGAATGAGATGACTCATTCAATACATGAAACTTGACCAATTGTTTAACTAAACAAAAATTTTAATTATAATAATTGCATAATAAGTTATTTAATTTTTAATACATACCTGTATTGTCATTGTTGTCATTGTTGTCATTGTTGTCATTGTCGTCATTGTCGTCATTGTCATTGTTGTCATTGTCGTTGTTGTCGTTGTTGTCGTTGTTGTCGTTGTTGTCGTTGTTGTCGTTGTTGTCGTTGTTGTCGTTGTTGTCGTTGTTGTCGTTGTTGTCGTTGTTGTCGTTGTTGTCGTTGTTGTCGTTGTTGTCGTTGTCATTGTCGTTGTTGTCATTGACAGGTATGTAGTCGGGAGGTGTGTCCATAAGTGAGTCCTGACTTTCCATATACGACTCATCAGCACCAGCACCATCTTGTACTGGTAAACCATAATTATTGTTTACCAATAAATCGAGATTTACGTAGAAATCATCGCTAAACTCATCGGTAAACATGTCATTCATTGGCTCGTTGAAGTTAGGTATTTCGTCATTCATTGGCTCTCTAGGGTCTGGAATTGCGTCATCCATAGATACCACCATTGACTCGACCATAGGGACCGCCAATGACTCGACTATAGGAACCTCCGACTCGACTATAGATACCGGCATTGTCTCGACCATAGGGACTTCCGTCTCGACCATTGGCTCCGGGATAGCTTTGTTGTTGTCCATTGCGTTGAATTGATCGATAAAAATAATAGTTGAAATACTGAAAAGTATACTTTTATAAAATTTGTTAAAATATTAGATTTTATAAAATAATATATTATTTTATAATTAATTAATAAAAATAATTTTTTATTTTTATTAATTAATTATTATTTATTAAATTTTCTGAATATTTTTCTATTTATTTTTTCTATTTATTTATTTTAAAAGAAAAATATTTTTCTAAATATTTTTTGAAGTTTTTTTTTGAAGTTTTTTTTTGAAAAGTTTTTTTTAAACAGTTTTTTTTTGAAAATTTTTTTTGAAAAGTTTTTTGAAAAGTTTTTTTATTGAAAAATTTTTTTTGAAAATTTTTTTTTTTGAAGTTTTTTTTTTGAAAAAGTTTTTTTTTTTTGAAGTTTTTTTTGAAAAGTTTTTTTTTTGTAGTTTTTTTTGAAAAGTTTTTTTTTTGTAGTTTTTTTTTTAAAAGTTTTTTTTTGAAAATATTTTTTTTTTGAAAAGTTTTTTTTTTTTTAGAAAAGTTTTTTTTAAAAGTTTTTTTGAAAATATTTTTTTTTGAAAATATTTTTTTTGAAAATATTTTTTTTGTAAAGTTTTTTTTTTGAAGTTTTTTTTTGAAAAGTTTTTAAAAAAAAAAATTTTTTTGTGCTTACTTTATTTTTTTATATAAATAATCACAAATTATAAATTCAAGACTCAGTTATACACTGATATCTTCCACTGGCGAGTTAATTTGATGTATGTTTGAATACAATGCTAGCCTCAATCCAATGTATTCCGTACTACAGTCTATAAGACACTAATTTGTTAATTTGACCGCTTATTTGTTAATTTTTCATAATTATTTTTTTTATTAGCTTAAACTACACATTTTTAAGCATCTTTTAAGAATAAAAAATTTTAATTTTAATTACAATTAAAAAAGTTATTAACAATTTAAGTTAATTAATATATACAGTATATGTATTACTATTGCTATACAGTGTGTACATACTATTTCAATACAGTGATGTCATTATATTACATGTATTGTATGCAATAGTTAATGTTAGTTCGGGTAGTTGGTCAGAACGGGTAGTTGGTCAGTTCGGTTAGTTGGTCAGTTCGGGTAGTTGGTCAGTTCGGGTAGTTGGTCAGTTCGGGTAGTTGGTCAGTTCGGGTAGTTGGTCAGTTCGGGTAGTTGCTCAGTTCGCGTATGTGGTCAGTTTGGGTATGTGGTCAGTTCGGGTAGGTGGTCAGTTCGGGTAGGTGGTTACTATGGGTAGTTGGTCAGTTCGGGTAAGATGGTCAGTTCGGGTAAGATGGTCAGTTCGGGTAGGTTGTCGGTTCGGGTAGGTGGTCAGATCGGGTAGGTGGTCAGTTCGGGTAGGTGGTCAGATTGGGTAGAGGTAGTAGTGACGTCATTGGTGTACTTCACTTAGGTTAGGTTAGGTGGAGTCACGTGATCACGTGAACCCCCTCTCCGTGACACAGCTATATGGGGGAAAGCACTGTGCTTTCCCTCATGTGAACCCTTAGGTACCAACTACTTATATTGTATTGCATATCTAAACTTTGTTTTATTTATAATATAGATTATATTTTCAGAAAATATTATGTCATTTCTTTAAATATGTATATATTTTTAAATTACTTATTTCTATTTTTTAAAAAAGATTATATATTTGTTTCTTTACAATAAAATATTTACTTAAGTCTTATTAAATAAATTATATTTTTTTAATTTAAAAGTGCTGTTTTTCATTTGTTTTTTTATTATAATAATTAATATTTTTACATCTTATAATTTAAGCATTATTTAAAAATATTTCTAACTATAATAAAAGTATTATTATCATAAAAAATATTTTCAAATCTTTATTTAATCATAAATACAGTAACATGTTTATGTTAATTTTCTTTTAAAAATAATAATGACTTTATAAATTGTTTTTTAAATAATAATATTATTTTAGTGATTAAGGTTAATAAATAACTTTTGTCTATATTTACCTATTATTATTGAGTATACTATAATATAATTTTATTAAGTTTACTTACTATAGCGATTATCATTTGATGTCTCATAATGTAAACGTTTAGAAAATTATTATTAAATTATAAAGTAAATATAAATATATCATATATTGTATCTTAAAACATAATCTATAAAATATATCACTTTAATTAACTCGTTTTTATAATAACATTAAAATCATTAATATTGTTCTATTATTATTCTCCAAAATAGCATTTATATTATAATAGATGTTAAAATAATTTAATATTCACAATTAAATTTAAGAGCTAACTAAAATAAATTTAAAGTAAAATACTGTATTATTATTAGTTGTTTAATTTAAGATATAATCATTAATGTAATTCAGGTATTTAATATATATGAATAAAAAATGAATACATATTATAAATTAATATAATTTATATATTTCTCATAATTGTAAAATATATTTAAAATAAATATTTAAATAATAAATTATATACTAAAAATATCATATATTTTTTGCTTAAACTTACATTATAGTTCGTGTGCTGAATGCTACTAAAATTATTTTTATTATATTTTTATTATATATTAAATAGTAGTGTATTACTGTTATCTTATTTATATTTATCTAATGTATCTAATTTAATAATATAATATTATTATAAAAAAATTATATATATAAATATTTATTGACACATAAAAATAATATCCAAAAATATTACTTATTATATTTAATCTGTTGAGTTGATGGACACGTGTTGAGTAAAAATAATATACCGCTTAATATTGTATAAACTGTATATAACAGCAATGACAATATAAAAGCTTTTTTGCTTAACTATATAATTATATGTTTGTATTGTATGTTAGCTATTATTTCATACTATATCAATACATACACACTATGCTAATACTATTATATGCCTTCATTTAATAGTAAACATTATATAAAAATTATTTTTAAGCAAATACTATTATCTATTGATTTTAATACATACTGTATATATGTATTTAGTTGACAATAATATATAAAATTTATGTTCAGTCATTTATCTGCATATATTAAACATCTATTACATTATATTTATCTATTCTAATAGTTATTTATTCTCTATATAAATCAATAATTATAATAAAAGTTTTATTTTTAATGTTAAATATAAAATAGTTTAATATAATATCTTTATATTAGAAACGTTATAAAATAAATAATTAGAGTATAATTATAAAAATACAATATAACAACAATTATATATATCATTAACATTGTCTAATTTATATGTTATGTCATTAGTGTTATTTTCTAGAAAATATATTAGATATTGTGGAAACATAACAACCAATAATATATATATAAAATGATTCATTATAAACTATTGAATAAAAAAAGCCAATAAATGATTATAAAACTACTATTATAAATTATAGCAATGATAAATATTTTATCAGATAAAAGTATTTTATCAAATAATAGTAAAATATAAAAACATTAGCTATTATTTGAGATAAACAACAAATAAGTGGAGAATCATTACCATTATAAGCGTGTAATGGGAACGGCATGTCACAGGTTGCTGATGTGGAACTGGTAGATCATCAATAATACACATACAAACACTTACAGTACGCTGGCACTGGTATTACTCCTACAGCAATTAGTTTGTTGTTTAATTATTAGCGGTAAAAAATTATTAGCTGTTAACAATCACCAGTGCAATATGTTTTGATGATCATTATAATTTTGAACGCAAAAAATATACTAGATATAGATGCGTATGACACCCCAGTGCCTGCCTAATGTGCATAAATTATACATTACTAGTAGCACACATACATATATAGTTATACAATATACTAGTGCACACATACACATACATACTGTCAACTAATAATTATTTTTCTAAATACTGTACAACAATATTTCGTATCAAACAGAATATTCTGTATAAAGCACTGGTAGTGTCACTAGTATTGAGAGTTATATACAATACAATTTACTAGAGAGAGTAAATKTCTAAATAGATAGATAGATAGATAGATAGATAGAGAGAGAGAGAGAKAGAKAGAKAGAKAGAGAGAGAGAGAGAGAGAGAGAGAGAGAGAGAGAGAGAGAGAGAGAGAGAGAGAGAGAGGACTGGTATGTACTGTATGTATATATGATATAAGGATGATATAGCATGCGCTCAGTTAGTTCACTTGAATAGCTCGTTTAAAGATTGATTTTTAGCCAACAATTTCTTAATAATAATAAGACCATATATTTGAGTTAAACAGTAGATTTCAAACATTTTCTTATTTGTTTTTTATTTTGTTTTTTGTTTGTTTGTTAGTTAGTTATAATCTTTTAAAATATTTCAAAATAGTCACATCTTAAGGATTTTTATGACAGTTCTCGAAACTTAATTAAATGATTTTGTAAAATATTATTTTCTGTATTTAGCAATAAATTTGATAATACTATTTTTGAAATATTATTGTTTTAATTATTTTTAAATAAAACTTTTATTATCAAAATACTGTACTAATTATTACTAAATATTTAACATTTTCAATAGCTACACACTCAAATACACACACACACATACACACACATACACACACATACACACACACACATACACACACACATACACACACATACACACACACACACACATACACACACACACACACATACACACACATACATAACACAATTATTGAATTTTATAGTTTACTTAAGCATTTAATATAAATGTCATTTTGTCACTGAGCGTCATAGTTGTTGTTGTTTAGCAGTAAATTAAAACTAATAGATTTAATCTAAAAGCAAACAAAGTATAAATTAATAAACTATTTATTATGAAATGCTTGACTCAATTATTATATTATGATAGAGTACTACTGTATTAGTTTGTCTATAATTTTAAACATATTTTTTGTTTTGACACCTAACTTATTATTTTGTTTAACATAATTAAAATTTAAAAATAATTTTTAATCTAGTTAAAAAAACAAATGTACCATATATTTAAGTTTTATATTTTTAATAATAAAATTAAATTAAATACTTATCAAAATGTATTAAAAATTTCAATGTTTTAAGATAAAACAAAAAACATGAATTTTATTTCAATTTCATATATTTAAAGACATTATATCATTTCATTTTGTTTCAGATACCATAGCAAGTAATAATGTAACCGATTGTTTGGCTATAAAGTAAAATCTATAATAAATTTGAATCTATAAATAAAATAAAAAATAGTTAATATAAACAATAAATAAAAAAATACTTTCAACAAATTATTTTATTTTTAAATATAAATATTATATTGTATTCTATTATTATTTTTATTCAAATACTGTTTGATAATAATTTTATTTAAAATTAATTTTTAAACAATTACTGTCTACACATTAATACAGTTCAGTTATGATACAATTATTCAATTATACAAATACAGTATTATAATAAATTATACCAATATTACATACATTATTTGATTAGGAAATTTTATAACAATTTTTATGATTTAAATCTTGATAAATATGTTTATTTTTAAATTAATAATCGATCAATATTTTTTTATATTGTTTAATAAAAATTAATTTTAAAATTATTTTTAGATCAATTTAGTTTAATATATTTTTATTATTAAAATAATATACAATAAGATTTTTTATTTAAAAATTTTAATAGTAATATTTAATACATTTTAAATTATGTATTTTCAACAATTTTATATAATAATTTATAAATAGTATACATTTAAAAGAAAAACAACATTTTTAGTATTATTGCTATTTAGATACACTTTTATAATTTTTTTTATTATGTATTACATTTTATTATATTTTTTATAATATTTATTTAATAATAAATTTAGTTTATTTATTCTAAATATATTAAACTTAATTAATTTTAAAAACTAATAATAATAAATTATTATAAATAAATAACAAACTTTTAATACCTGTATTATAATTATATAATTAATATTATTTTTCAATAAAAGAGATTATCATTGTTTTCATTATAATGTGTTAGTTTTGGTATCATATTATATGAATCGTTATCATTGAATGCYTGCTCTTTGAAAAGTTTCCACAATTTTCGGAAATTATTAGCATTTCTTTTACCGAAACGTGACGGCACTCGGATGTTGAGAGCCGACTCCTCTGCCGCTAACGATGTGTCCAGCATTAGGATGAGCGACAATATTACGACTACAATGGCTTTCATTATCATTGAGTCAAATAATTTTGATAATTTCATTTTGATTGTCAAATAAAAACTATTGCAAATAAAAAAATGAAATCTTCAAAAAATTTGATGATTTATATATAATATATTCTACAAATTATATAAAACACTTTATGTGTACTAATTTTTATTACTATTTGTTAAAGTTTTTCAATTTAACTGATTTATAATAACAATGTTTAATATATAAATTGTTGAATTTTTGATTTACTATAAAATTTTAGTAATTAAAATTTTCATATAATTAAAGTTTATATATATTTAAAATTTAAATTTATTTTATAAATGTTTTTAATCACTTTATTTTGTATTATAATAATTTTGATTAATCTACAAATAATATTATTTAAAAAATATTATTTATAATTAATATATTTAATTAATAGTTAATACAAAATAATTAAAATTAAAAAATTTGATTTTCAAACATACCTTTTAGATGACTGTTAGTATTCCTATGTCTAACTGTCTATCAGATCAACCGATTGATTCACTGAGTGGTATGAATTGAAATGATATAAAATAACTGACTTCAGAACCATAAGCATAGGTATTATCTATTAGTTTTTATACCCAAACAATAGGGACTGACTATTTTTTTAGGTGGATCATCATTAATCCTATTGTTATTAAACAAAAAAAATGATCCTAATTTCTAGCAAAAGGGCATAACTCAATTGTATAATAAGCCAATAATTATCTTTTGATAATAATTACCTAAATAATTATTTTTAATAATACATTTATTTTTTGTTATTAAAAGAGTTAATAATTATAATTTTCAACTTTTTCTCATTTAGTTAATAGAAAAAATGAATCAATTATGAAATTAATTTTTAAGATATAGTATTAAATAATTTGCATTTTACATTGTTATCTATTAAGTGACTTATGCCCATTTAATATTATTTGGCATTAGAAATGTTATTAGCAATGCAATGCAAATTTAATAAATATATTTATACAAAAATATTATTATTTGGTCCATAAGTTGTTTTTTTGGACATATAATACAATGCTTTGGTAAACCCAAGGGGTCCTTCAAATGGCATAATGTTTTTTTGATTCATTAATTATTTAATCATTTATCTACTTATAAAAATTTGTTTACTATACAGTATATTGACTAATATTTTGTATTATAGAATTACCCTATTATCATATTATGTTTAATAATTTATAAATTAGTTTTTAACAAAATACAATATTAATATATTAATGATAAACTAAAATATAGACATAGAATCTGTAGGTTTGAATAATATTTTTTATTAGCTATTGCTATAATATTTATTAAAAAATTAAATTTTTATTTTATACATAAATTGGCCAATAATATCGAAGTTATGTAATAATATAAATATTTTGTTTTTAATAAAAATAATAAAAACACTTATTGATGTTTTGCATAATCTTGTTAAATAAGCAAAATACAGTATTAATTACAAAAATAATAAATTGAGTTTATTTAGTATAATAATAATATTTTTTAATTTTTAATTAAAATGACAAATAATCATTTCCTCATAAAAGTAAGTATTTAATTAAAAATAATAGAGTATAATGTTTATTGCATTAATTACAAATCAATAGCTTTTTAATTTTGTTATCAATAATTGTTATACAATTATATTATATTATATTTTATAAATAACTATTTACTGATGAATAAAATGAAATTTTTATTATACTATTTAAAATTTATTTATAGTATGTGAATACCGATATTTAATTACAAACACTATAATGATACAATAGATTATTATAATGCTAATTAGAATAATAATTAATTATATTACAGTTTATTTAATTTGCTTATATTATATAATATTAATAAAAATATTAATAAAATAATTATAATTGCACATTTACTTTAATATTATATGTGGATATTATAAAATTTATTAGTAATTAATAATTAGATTTTTAACATTGAGGATCTTTATTTTTAATATATTATAAATAATATTATATATATATTATTTGTTTACTTTCATTGATTAATAGTAAAGTTAAAAAACTACTTTTTCTTATAAAACAAAAAAAACTTAATCTAAAAATTATTAGATATATTTTATGTGTGTTTTTCAGATAATCTTTAAACATAAAAATTATTATCAATAACTTGTTTAGATGTAACCCATTATCTCTAATATAGATTGTCTATCATTACTGACAAACTTTCATCTAATCTATAGGTCATTAAATGAGTCTACTATTTGGTCTTAACATTAATACATATCAATACAATTAAGTGGTTATACTATTCATTATTATTGTTGTTGATGTTGTTGTGGTCGGAAAAATAGTAATAAATTATGAAAAATATTTGGCAAATACTAGTCATTAATTTTGTTAATTGAAACGATATGTCGCACTTTACTTGTTTGCTTGACATTACATATGTTTGGCAAATGCTATGTAATATATTAATTACAGTATAATAAATAAAAGAGTTAATCTTCTAATGATATATATATATATATACTTTATATACATATACTATATATAATTATTGGTAACATGATTTCTCTGTGATTAATCTGAGGAAAAAAAATAAATCAATAAAAGTGATAAATTTTTTATGATATCCGATATATTGTAAGTACAGTACTTTCATTACGTCTACCTTAAGGCTACGTCAATACTTTAGTATAATTACAGTATATTCATAATGTTGAGTATATTCATAAAAGACTTTTGTAAATTTAATTAATATATTTTAATAAATTGTCTTATATGTAGATATAATGTTTCTAAAATTTCTACATAATAATTATATTCAAAAAATAATTTTTAGCAAAATAAAACTATCAAATTTCCAGCAAATTATTTTCATTTATAGATATTTTTACATTTCAAATATTTGAAGCATATTAATTTGAATATATTAAATATTACATATTAACTAAATATTTTTAATGTTCAAATTGTTTACTTTGAAGATTAAATAGAAATTAAAGATAAATTGAATTTTTAAAAAATGGTTGTAAGCAATATTTATAGATACATTGTATACGATATTTATTTTATATGTATTTATTTTACATAGTAAAAACTACCAGTATACTATAAATATTATGTTAAAAATTATACAGTACATAAAATAGTTGACTCTATAAAGTATATGATTAGTTTTATTGAAAGCCAGTGATAAACTATTGAACTTTATATCATAAATGTCAAATGTCTATATAAATAGGTCAATTAYRTATATATAAATATATATAATTATTTTAGGAATAAATCTCAGTTTCATTAAAAAATATTACATTTATTATTAGTAATTATTACGGTAATCATTAAATATCATATAATAATATCTACGAATTGGATAAACCAAAGATAAAATTATTATAATTCTACACTTAAATTGAATGTAAGATAATTGATATGACATTTGACACCAAATTACTAGATTTACTGACATTTTTTATTCAAACTAAAATTGCCGTCAATTTCTTACTGCTATTCATATGATGGACTCTATTTTATTATAGCACTGAAACTATTAAAGTTATTAAATATTTATAAATTAATATGTTTTTTGTATTTATTTAATTATAACAATCTCTCTCTCTCTCTCTCTCTCTCTCTCTAAGTAGGTATGTACTGTATATTACATACTTACTTAGAGAGAGAGAGAGAGAGAGAGAGAGAGAGAGAGAGAAAGAAAGAAAGAGAGAGAGAAATAGAGTATATATATATATATATATATATATTGTGTGCCTATAGTGACAAAATAGAAAATATAAGGAAAGGTCAGAATATTGCAGTGAAAGCAAAAAAAATGATTATTTGTTTGTCTATTATTGAATTTAAGCTTAACTTTAGCGCTGATTGTTTAACATCAGACGTGACAAAACACTTTAATTAATGCTTTGTCTCTATATTTTGCTTACATTTGTGTTGTTTTCAAACAACTTTCAAATAATAAATTTTCTTATTTATCAAAATGACATAACTCTTTACAAATTAGACAGTTATATAATAGTTGTTATATAAAGTAACTGCTGATAGAGCTGTATATACCATAAGTGTTTACATGTTTACTGTCTTAATACAGATAAATAGTCGGACAAAATATAGTAGTGAATCATAACTGTGATTGTATATCATTGTTAAATTGATAATATGTCTAAAAAGATTGATTTTTTTATTAAATAAAATATTTCTTTTATATTTTTTTTTATTAAAGTACAAGTAGTTAGTTATACACGTGTATATCAAACCAGTGTATAATCTGTAATTTGTTTACTATTGTAATAATCTACAGTTTTTATATCACAAAAATGTATTAAATTTGATTTTTTTAAAACTAATGTATATTCTCTTTGATATAAAATATTTAATAGAAAACCTATTACAATATAAATGTATAGTAAAACGTGTTTTAAAACAAAAATAATTAACTATCATATTTATCCATTGCTTTGATAAACTTATAGATATTATACTTTAGCATTACATAATGATATTACATCACATTATTGAATGTTATATTTTTCTAAATCAAATGCTATATACGGTATTTATATATTGTATATATACTGTATATATATATTCAGTAGATTAACTATTTCATAACCAATTAATAATTATTTAATTAATAGTAATTCTATTAAATTATTAATTATATTTTGTTTTATTAATTGATTTATAGGTATTTACAAATATGTAAGTTATGTAAGATATTCACTAAATGCGATTCATATGTTAGCTTATTAATAAAACATACATAATATTAAAGTTATTTATAAATAGTCATCTCTAGTTTTGTATTTATTCAATATTTAAAATTAATTATAATAATAACAATTAATTTATTTAACATTTAGATTTTTATTTAGTATAATTTTTTAATATAACATTTGTACATTTTAATAATTTAAATAACAATAAAATTAAGAGCATTTGATTATTAAATAATCAATTAAAATTAAATTAAAATTTTTTACATTTTATAACAAAATTAATATATTATCATAAATTACATAATATCACTCATTTTGATCATTTAGTGGCTTATAAAGCATTGAAACAGTTTTTCTAAAAACTTTATTATTATTTTTAATAATATCTTTTGTTATTTCTTTGATATGATTTTTAGCCTCTTTTGTAATCTGATACATACAACCAATTGGATGTGGAGGGGGTGCCCGATGACAGGCCATCACATAGAGACCGAGTAATCCCTGACCAGCTTTCAAAGCTATAGGTGCTGCTGCTATACCAGTGCTAAGWGCCTAAAGTTTWTAWTAATAATGATTATTATAAATTAATTATAWACATAAATTGTAATATATTCAATAAAATTAAYCATACCAATGGTAATGCAAGTGGCGATATTTCATCATATATCTAAAATATTTTTTWWAARTAAATAAAATTAATTAGTTTTATTTCCAAAAATTGACAAAATATTTAAATAACAAAATAGTGACAATTATGAAATAACATACCTGTCTATTAACATTTGATTTTAGCGGCAACAATGTATTCATCATAGGATTATAATAATCATCAATTGGATAGCAATTGATAAAAGTTGTACACAAATTATTAATTAAAATAACAATAATAACAAACTCAATGTTGATAACAAATTTGTACATTTTGTGGCAGTTATTGAAGATTATTAGTAAAAAATAACCAAAAAATATAATATAAAAATTAATAAAATATAAACTTTTAATATAAAATTTTGATTTCAATTTTACTGATGATTTTTCTACGACTAACGCTTTGTTTATATACATATGAAAATAACCCGATTATAACTAAAAATAAAAATATAAGTACATTAAACTTGAATTTACAAAAAATATGATTACATAACTGTATTTTCATTTGTCGGTTAGTATACTTTATTTAGATATTTGTTGTTATTGTTGTTGTATTACTTGTTAAACTACTTTATTCTTTAAATTTTTATGTATTTAAAAATATTAGACAATACTATTGCATCATATTATGCAATGCATTGTTATATTTAGTAAATTTATTTTTATTTATATTATGAATGGGATTTTCTGATATCTAGAGTTCATGTAATAATTGAATTAATAAATGTATTAATAATAAGAAAAATAATAAAAATAATAAATAAGCATATTAAACTTAAATATTAATATATTTGTGATATAAATATTTATGGGTAACATTATAATTTATTTTATAAAATTACATAATACTGTAATTATTTTAAAACTATTATTACGACTGTCGGTAAAATAATATCTAAATGTTTAATATTAATGGACAGTAATGACAATCAAAATTGGATCTGAGTTTAATTAATACTATCGGTAACTGCAATGCCGATCACCTATGCAACTGAAATAACCCAAAACATAATTGTTTAGAGTTATTATATGCAAACAATTTTAAATATTGTTTAATATGAATATAAAATAATTATATATTTAACGTACAGTAATATAATGTACTAAAACATCAAATAAATATATAAATTTTAGAATGACTTTTAAAGTAAGTAAATTTTATTTTACTAAATAATTAATTATACATTTATCATTTAATATATTATAATTATGAAAATAAATCAACAATATTATTTCTTTATGATATTATTAATAAAATAAATTATAAAAATTTACAAAATTTTGAAAATACTTATGATGTGTTTAATTAGAAATACCAAAATATATGTCTAACAATAATTTGATCAATAAATTGTTTTTTAACATATAATGCAATACAATACTAAAGCCTAGAAGTTCAATAAAATAATATATAGATATAATAGTATCAAAATTTAAAGACAACTGAACTATACTTGATTTTGAATAATAAAAACTATTATTAAAATTATTATTTCTAATATAATTTAGATTAGATTAATATTTATAGTAATTTCTATTTTGTATTTATGCAAATTTAACAATAAAAAAATGAATTAATTGATAACACTCAATTAATTCATTAGACATTTATGTTTTTATTTATTATAAAGAAAATTCAAATAACATTTTTACAATTTAAATAATAAAATTTAAAACATTTAAGTATTAAATAATTTATAAAAAAGCAAATAAAAATTATATACATATTATAAAAAATTACTAAATTATCACAGATATAACTGTCATATTTGATCATTTAGTGGCTTTACAAGCATTGAAACAGTTTTTCTAAAAACTTTATTATTATTTTTAATAATATCTTTTGTTATTTCTTTGATATGATTTTTAGCTCCTTTTGAAATCTGATACATACAACCAATTGGATGTGGAGGGGGTGCCCGATGACAGGCCATCACATACAGTCCGAGTAATCCCTGACCAGCTTTCAAAGCTAAAGGTGCTGCTGCTATACCAGTGCTTAGAGCCTAAAGTTTATTATAATAATTATTATTATAAATTAATAATAAACATAAATTGTAATATATTGAATATATTATTCAAATTAATCATACTAATGGTAATGCAAGTGGCGATATTTCATCATATATCTAAAAAAAATTTTAGAAATAAATAAAATTAATTAGTTTTATTTCCAAAAATTGACAAAATATTTAAATAACAAAATAGTGACAATTATGAAATAACATACCTGTCTATTAACAGTTGATTTTAGCGGCAACAATGTATTCATCATAGGATTATAATAATCATCAATTGGATAGCAATTGATAAAAGTTGTACACAAATTAGTAAATAAAATAACAATAATAACAAACTCAATGTTGATAACAAATTTGTACATTTTGTGGCAGTTATTGAAGATTATTAGTATATTAGTATAATACAATAAAAAAATAAACTTATATACAATTTTAAAAAGAAAGTATATATTTTAATTTGACTGATATTTTCTATGACTATCGTTATGTTTATATACATATGAAAATAACCCGATTTATTCTTAATACTAAAAATATCAGTACATTAAACTTGAATTTATAAAAAATGTGATTACATAACTGTATTTTCATTTGTCGGTTAGTATACTTTATTTAGCTATTTGTTGTTATTATTATTATTGTTGTTGTATTACTTGTTAAACTACTTTTGATGTGTTTAAAAAATGATATACAATAATATTGCATCATATTATGCAATACATTGTTATATTTTTTATAATGATTGAGATTTTCTGTTATACAATATTTAAAGTTTATTTAATAATTGTATCTACAAATTTATTAAAAATGAAAAAGTTGTTTATAAATAATAAAATAAGCATCTTAAACTAAAACATATTTGTAAAATCAATATTTATTGTTAACATTATTATTTATTTTATAAAATTTTGTTAAGTAAATATAAGTATTGTTAAGTAAACATAATAATACTGTTATTATTTTAAATCTATGAATTGTATAATTGTTTAAGAGTTATTAATATATATTTTAAAATTTTAAATTAATTAAAATTTTTACTTTTATACAATTTATAACTAAAGTAATATATTATCAAAAATATTTTTACTTATTTTGATCTTTTAGTGGCTTATTAAAACAGTTTTTAAACTTTATTATTATTTTTAATTATATCTCTTGTTTTTTCTTTAATATGCAAATAAATTTCAGATATTATTAATATTTATCATACAGTTATTTACTATAACATATATATACTGTATATACTAATAAATATAAAAATTTTATTAAGAATTTTCATATATAATAATTTTATTCTATATAATTATTGTTACATTATAATATTTTTACAATTATAAACAATATTTCAACTTTTATAATAAATAAAATAAAAATTATAAATATACAAATAAACAAAATATTAAAAATACTTATTAAGTGTTTATTTAAAAATACCAAAATTTAAATAATAATATTATTTATTATTTATAACTATTACTATATTTTAAAACAAAATAGATTATTAATAATATTATTAATTATATATTGTTATATTTGATGTATTATTACAATTATTTACAATTAAACTATAGATATTTTGAGTAATTTATATATTGTAGTTAAATGAATTGTTATCTTATGTGAAATGTTATCTTATTACTAAAATATAAATATTATAAATTTAATTGAATTCTGTAAGATAATTTTAAATTATACTTATTATTAATAATAATAATTAAGACAACTGAATAATATTTCAATTTAAATTATAAAAACAATTATTAAAATAATATTGATTAATATTAATATTTTATTATTAATAATTTAGTTTTTAGAAAATACTTTAATATTAATACAATAATAATCAATTTATTTATTTATTTAACATTTATGTGTTTATTTATATAATTTATTTATATAACATTTGTACATTTTTACAATATAAATAATAATAAAATTAAAAACATTGAGTAATAAATAATGTATTAAAATTTTAAAAATATACAATTTATAATAAAATTAATGTATTATCAAAAATATTTTCACTCATTTTGATCATTTAGTGGCTTATAAAGCATTGAAACAGTTTTTCTAAAAACTTTATTATTATTTTTAATAATATCTTTTGTTATTTCTTTGATATGATTTTTAGCCCCTTTTGAAATCTGATACATACAACCAATCGGATGTGGAGGGGGTGCCCGATGACAGGCCATCACATAGAGACCGAGTAATCCCTGACCAGCTTTCAAAGCTATAGGTGCTGCTGCTATACCAGTGCTTAGAGCCTATAGTTTATTAAAATAATTATTATTATAAATTAATCATTTACAAAAATAGTAATATATTCAATAAATAAGTATTATTAACAAATTAATAAAATTAACCATACCAATGGTAAGGCTAGTGGCGATATTTCATCATATATCTAAAATAATTTATTTAAAGTAAATAAAATTAATTAATTATATTTTTTATTATCATTTACATATTTTTCTAAATAGTAATAATAATAACATACCTGTCTATTAAAAGTTGATTTTAAAGGTACTAATGTATTCATCATAGGATTATAATAATCGTCAATTGGATAGCAATTGATAAAATTTGTACACAAATTATTAATTAAAATAACAATAATAACAAAATAAATGTTAACAAATTTGTACATTGTTTTATTGAAGATTATTAGTAAATAATACACAACAACAAAATTAATAAATATTGAAAATGTAATTTAGTTTTACCGGTAAAAATAAAGTTTTGATTTTAATTTTACTGATATTTTCTATGGCTATCGTTGTGTTTATATACATATGAAAATAACCCGATTTATTATGACTAAAAATAAAAATATCGGTACATTAAACTTGAATTTACAAAAAAATATGATTACATAACTGTATTTTCATTTGTCGTTAGTATACTTTATTTAGCTTTTTGTTGTTATTGTTATTATTGTTGTTGTATTACTTGTTAAACTACTTTATTTATTTTCTTGATGTATTATATTTATAAAATATAAGACAATACTATTACATCACATTATGAAATGCATAGTTAAATTTAGAAAATTATTTTTTTTAATTACTATGAATAGGATTTTCTTATGTACAATATTTTTAGTTCATTTAATAATTGTAAGTTACAATATGTAACCATAAATGTATTAATTGTAACAATAATGTTTTATATAAAATTAATAAATTATGCTTATTAAACTTATATTTGTGAAATAAATTTTATTTTTAATTCATAATAATAATGTAATAATAAATCTAAAACTCTATAATTGTATATAGTTATTATATGTAAATAAATTTTATGTAATTCACTTAAATAAACATTAAAAAATTATAATATTGTCTTTTATATAATTTGATTTTATATGTTATTATCAACACATTTACTAATTTATATTTATAAGTTATAATTATTTAATTAAATTAACAATATTATTTTTTAATGCTTTTCATTGACAAAATTTCAAAAATACATTTTATACTTAAATTAGAAAAAATTGTTATTTATAAAATAGTTTTACTCAATATTTATAATTTTGATAATAATTTTTTCAGTCTTAGTTATGACGACAGGTATAAAAAATATAATATTAATTGATAACAACTATTAGTTATGATTTTGAATATTGTCTGCAATCAATAATAAATACTTTAAAATAAATTATATGTTTTGTAATAAAATATAAAACAAAAGCAATTAATTATTAGAAATATTACACAGATGATATATCTAGTGAATTATCAATTATCTAGTATTTTAACAAAATTGTAATTTTTTATAATAAAAATTTAAATTATAATCAGAATAAATTAGATAGTTAATATAAAATGATTAACATGATATTATATACAGTAATATATATTATGTATAGTATATTTGTATATCATTAATCAAATTGATTAATCTATTATAAGAATTTTTAAAATTACTAAATTTAATTAAACCTATATCTTATGTTAATTTAATAGCATATTATACAATACATCTATAATATTTTGTATAAACCAGATTTACTATTAATATTATAATTTATTATTTATTTGAATTTATTTAATATAAATATAATATATATTTATAAATCAATTATTTGACTTATTATCGTTATATTATTTTTTTGTAGTTTTATTTGTTGAGCACTCATTTCATTATTTAATATAAATGATTAATTTTAATGTTTTAAAAAAATTATATTTTATTTATCTTTAAATATTATATTACATTTATACTTATAATATTACAAAATTAGTAAAATTTATTAAGAAATTATAATTGTATTTCTAAAACAAAATATATTAATTTCAAATTAATAAATTATAACTTATTATAGTGATTTTTTAAAATATTATATACTGTAAATACTAGTATAAAAAATTTGTAAAAAATAATTATTATTTTAAAAAACAAAATATATTTTACATCACTTAATTAAAATTCAAAGTTATTTTATTGATATATTTATTTTTAAAATATAATTTATTAATACAGAATAATTTTTTAACTGAAATTTGCAATAATTAATAAAATTAAGTTAAAAATATATGACATTATTATTAAATAACTTGATTTACAAGTCACTCAATGAAAATCTTTTTATGAATTGTTTTCTGTTGGCGTCTTTTTTCTCAATACTTTAACATTATTTTTAACATTACTTTTAACAATATCTTTAATATTATTAGCCATATGTCCTATTCTTGTATAATGATTTAGACAACCAAGAAAACTGTTAGACATATGACAGGCCATAGCATACAGAGCACCGGCATGTACTGGTATTGATACTATTGCTGATGGTATAGATGCCATAAACTTCTAAACTTATAAAATGATTATTTTAAAAAATGCAATTAATATCAAATAATTTCAACAACAAAAAACAATTAATTTACCAATGGTTTCATTAAAGTGTCACTCAATTGTTTAGATGATATATCGTCACTTATCTAAAAAATATTAATTAATTTTTTAAACTTTTTTATTTTAAAACATAATTTTATATAAAAAAAATTATAGATACATACATATTTATTTATATTTGAATCGGATGATAACAGTGAATTGACAATTGGTTTAGTCATATCATTAGTAGGATAACAATTAATGATATTTTGTGTCAAAATATTAATTAATAATATTATAATAAATTTATATTTTGTTAAGTTCAACATTGTGCTAACCTAACAATAATTTAATTAAAAATTTTAAATAAATAACAGCCAAAAAATATAATTTATATGTTATTTAGTGGTAAATTTACAATCTTAATAAATACTTATTTAAACATAACGTTACATAAACAGTTAATAATATTTTATAACATATATTATTTATAACTAACTAATATTTTGGTACTTCAAACTTGAACTTAATATTATGATTACATAAATGTATTTTTTGTTGTATTACTTGTTTAGACAACCTTTTGCAGTGTTCTCACGCTTAGTCATATCAATAATCACTTTTAAAATACTATTATATTATATTATGTAATGTTTTGATAGATGCATATAATTATGATAGTATTTTTTAGAAACATTTAAATATTAGTTTTAAATTATATCGATTTTTATAAATAAACGCAAAGTATTGATAAGTAAGTATAAAATTTCAATTGTCATTAGTTTCTAAAAAATATATTATTTTATTTTGTATCATTAATTATATAGACTTATTTTTTAAAATATATTCATTGAAAACATAATTACATGTATGTATAAAAATTAATAATATATTTAAATTAGATTAAATATTATAGAAAATATAAATTCTTAAATTGCATTTAAAAAATTTGATTTTCAATTAATTCTTATTTTGTGATCTTTTTGATGATTTGTTTTTTCCATTGATTTTCTTTTCTTTTTTTCAAAATTTTAATAATCCTTTTAGTAAATCTTTTGCATAATGATTAAGACAACCAAAAAAATTTGTAGACGTATGGCTATGACAGGCCATAGCATACAGGCCTACCGCATGAATAGGTAACGATACTATAGCCGACGGTATAGATGCTATAAACGCCTAAATTATTAGAAAATACATTATAACAGTAAAAATATTAAATAAATTTAAAAATCAAGTAATCCTACCAATGGTTTCATTATATTGTTAATCAATTGTTTTGATGAAATATTATCGTCAATTGTCTAATAAATAAATAAATATTTTATTATTTTTAAAACTTTTATTAATACTGGATTTATGATAATAACAAATCCTATATATATWTAWAYATTATACAATTTATTATGCTTTTGATGACTTAAAAACTGTTGATAAATAAATTGAAATTAATCATTTTTATTATTACTATAAAATATTTAAGTGTCAATATTTTTTTTTAATTATTTTTTTTTAATTTTTTGTATAGTAACAAAATTTTATATGTTTGATAGATACTGTATTATAATGACAGGTCATCACATAAATACAATTTATCAGTATATACAGTAAGTATATTATTGTATATAACTATTAAATTAACTAAAAAATATGAATTAGATACAAATATCAGATAAATAACTATCATATATATAATATTTAATAATATAATTAATTAATATTAAAATTTATCTAACAATTAATAATGGCAGTACTTTTTCAAATATCTATAATAATTTATAATTATAAAAATTTATTAAATACATACGTGTCTATTGATATCAGAATTTGATAATAACAATGAATTGTCAAATGGTTGTGAAAAATCTTTAGTAGGAAAACAACTTATTATATTTAATGTTAAAATATTTATAAAAATAATAATAAATTTATATGATGTAAATTTTAACATTATCATAGAAATAATAATTTAACTAATTTAACGAAAAATAAACCAAATAATGATCAATTACTATATTTATTATATAATATAATTTTTCTAATTATTATTACTATTATTTCAATCACATCATCCCATTAGCATTAAAATGATAAGAATAGCATAAATACATACAACTAACTAATATTTTCGTACATTAAACTTGAACTTAATATTTATGATTAAATAACTGTATATTTGTTGAATTACTTGTTAGACAACCCTTTTGGTGCTCTCATATATATACTGTATAATCATATCAATAGTAACTCCTAAAATGCTGTTACACTAAATTATGCAATGCTTTAATAGTATGCATAGTACCGGTATTATATTTATGATACTATTTATAAGATATTTAAACATTATTTAAAAATTATATTATTTTTAAAAATTATATTTAAATTTATTAACATATAGATAAATATTACAAAATAATTATTGTTTTATACTTTATATACAGACAGATGTTTACTTTGAAATTACTTTTGTATATTTAAATTTTAAATATGTTTTTATTTATTAATAATTTTGTATATGTTGATAAAATAATTTTATTTAAAAATTTTAAAAATAATTTATTTAACATATATCGTAAATAGATTATTATTATTTTTTATATAAATAGTTAATACTCTATCAAGTATTATGTCTAAAATTTAAAAAAATTAAAAATTAGAAAACATATTTACAAATTTTTATATTTAATTAATAACATAATTAATTTATAATATTAAAATAATGTATAATAATATATAATTTATATGATAAAATTGTTTGTTTACAATTTCTATTTAAATTAAAACATTATTATCATTAGTGGCACAGTTATCATATTTACAATTGTTTGTATCACTGTTTTCTATATTAAAGGGTGGGACCCACCCGCCAAACTCTTTTTCCAATAGTTCGGCTACTCCTATAGTCAAGTGGTCATTATATGGTGCGGCCACCACTTGGCAACCCATTGGAAGACCATCTTTGGTCAGTCCTAATGGCACCTGTGTTACAGGATTACCAGTTATGTTAAATATCATAGTATAGCCAATATTATTTGTGTTCAATAGTGTCACATTATGTTTGGGTGCCGTAAATGGTAGGGTTGGGTATATGAGCACACCATTGTCACCTATAATAATAATAATATATAAAAAATAGTTAATATGAAAACTTATTATTTTTATCAATCAAACAGACCTAATAATTGGTTTAACTCTAACTTCAGTTCCTCTCCTTTGGTGACATATTTCTGAAACTTTTCCGTATGTCGTCTTTGATTAGGATTATATAGATTATAGAGAAGTACATTAATAGTAGTACTGAGCCGAAACTGTGACCGTCCGATCATACATTTGGCTAACTCTGACCAACCGTGTACTTCGCCGCATCTTTCGGTAAGTTCTGAGCCGAGATACGGGGCCTCGACGTTGGCCAACGAACAGCACCAAATCCATACCGAGTCCTTCATATTGCGCAACACTTTATGTTCGGCTGGTCTACCGGTTTGGGTATCGAGAAATTGTGTCACTCGTTGTATGCATTGTTTAATATCTTCGGATACATTTGTTTTGAATGGATCGCCGTCTTCAAGCATATAATATATTTGTAATTTTTTAACATCCAGTTTCTGATCCAATTTCAAATGTTTCGCTGCATTGCCGGCACAGGCCGTCAACATTGGCTTCAAATCACTGGCATATCGACACATGGGTCCGATTTGTAGATACTTTTCCCGGTCCGGATGTCCCACATCTGGAAAGGTTTCTGTTATGGGAACGATATCTGGAGTTGGCTTATGACCAAAAATACCGCAAAAATATGACGGTATACGTATTGAACCACCCAAATCGGTGCCAACACCAACTACACTTCCAGCAGCAGATATGAGTGCGCCCTCACCTCCCGAACTGCCACCCGATATACGAGAGTTGTCATAAGGATTATTGGTTCGACCGTATATTTTGTTGTTAGAGTCCCACCACAACAGAAACTCCGGTACATTTGTCACACCTATTGGTATAGCACCGGCATCTCTGAGATTTTGAACAACTCTAGCGTCCCGTTTAGCTTTTGTCCCTTTTCTTGAGTAAAGACCAGCAGTAAAAGTCATGTCCTTAACAGACACACACTCCTTAATGGAGACGGGAATGCCTAGTAATGGTTTTTGAAGTATAGATTGGCCATTAATGGGCACCTGACCGGCCAATTCAAGTGCAACCAATCTGTCCACTTCACGAGCCTCGGCAATGGCCGCATCAAAACGATTGCCAATCAATGCATTGATTAACGGATTGACACTTTGAATGCGTTCAATGTATGCTTTGACTAAATCCTCGCTTTTAAGCTTTTGTTATCAAATGAAAAATAAATAACAAATATTTATTATTTTAATGTTTACAAAACATATCATTCAAATAATTTTATTATGACATTATTAACATTTGATATTATTTGTACAATTTAATAAATAAATTTATTTCCAATGAATTCATTGTTATAATTGCTGCACAAATAAACAAATGACTTATATTTAATTGTAATACTCATATAATGATACAAAAATATGTGAAAACTAAAATACTTGTCTAACAACTGTTTTGCAATTAAAAAACATTATTTAAAAAGGAAATAAATATAAACATATAATTAAAAAAAAATAATAATACAGTGTATTTTTAATTTGCAAATTATTAAATTATCATAAAATGCAATGTACAGGTATTTTGATAAAATGTAATGCTTTTTTTGGTAATAAATTTAATATATAATACAAAAAATAACTATTAAATATCTTACTAAATAATATCTCATCGCTATATAAATATATATCTTTTACAAATATATAATTTAAATAAAAGTGTCATAACAAAATATATACACATATACATACACACAAACACACATACCTTTCCATTTTTTATACGTTTGCTTAATTCAGATGCCGGCTCAAGTAGTAGACAATTGGAAAGTGGAGGCAAATAGTTTTTATGAGACAAATATATACTACCGACACAAGCGGTCAATATGTCGGCACATAAACGGACAGTTCTTAAAAAATAATACTCCAATAATTTCATAGACATCTTAATTGTTTACTATAATAAAAATAAGTTAGAGTTTAATAGAATCTGTAAATATAATAATAATTATTAAACAAAACAATAGTAAATAATATTAATAATATACTATATTATGTATTATATTACAAAAGTACTACAAAAAGTAAAATAATAATATTGGATAATATTTATCTTATAAATTATATAAGATGCTGTTATACAGATATTGTATACATTAAATATTGAAAATAAATATAATTAGTTTGCTATTTAAAGTTAAACAATTTACCATTTATTGTATGAGTACTTTATATACTGTATATACAGTATTATTAACTTTTCCTTCTATAGTTTTACTCTAAGTGAGATGATCAGGGAAAATTATATTTTATTTTTATCACACACACACACACACACATACAATGTACTCACAATTTTTATAACAAAAAATATCATTAAAAAATTACTAACAAATAAATAAAGTTTTAATAGACATTATTTAATAATTATTTCCCCCACACGTCATATAAATTTATATTCAATAATATAAATAAATTTTGTTGTTTTGATAATATCGTCGGCGCACATGACATAAATAATATGACTAACACTTTAAATAATAGTTTTTATTTGACTTTAATATACTCTAAAATGATTGACATTAATAGACATTGACAATACTGTATATATATATATATATATATATATATATATATATATATTATACAGTATATACACAATTCAAGGTTTCACACTATCAGGTCCGTGGTTATTAAATTAGATATTTGTTTAAAAAATAATGGTTTTATAATAGAAATATTTTTTTAATATTTAAACGATAATAGACTGCATAGCAATAGTAATAAAAATGCCGTAAAACATACAGAAATCCTGTATAACAGATGAAAGACTATTGAACTTATATTATGAGACATTTTTTTATTGCAGGTAAACATTGTTGATATTTTTTAAATTAGCAAATATTTGCCAAAATGTTTGGCATTACTTTTACTTTCAAAATAACTATTTATTTTAAAACTAATAGTGCAATAATAAGCACAAACACAAACAGATACTTTTTTGAATAATAATTTTTCCTCAATTATTAAGTATAAAATATAATAATTTAAAAAACTCAAAATATTATAATATCTTACAAACTATACATAAGTTAATTGTGTTTAGTATTTCCATATCATTAACGATAGACTAACAGATAAAATCAGGAAAAACAAGTTATAAAACTTAAAGTATCCATCAAATGTATAATAAGTATTAGTATTACTTTTAATTTTTTTATTCAAAAATTATTAAAGTTTAAGTAGTTCATATAAAATGTCATATAATTTTTATTTTTATTAACTAGTTTATAATATTAATATAAATTAGAGTTCTATATAATAACTAGATTACAATTATTTAAATTTATTTTTTAGATAAAGATAATTAAATATTATATATTATAGTTTAATATTATGTAAAAAGACTTTTAATCTTACCTTATAATCAATATCTAATATATACAGTAATGCTAAAACTTATAGTTTACTTATTAATAAAAGAATTAATATATTTGTATTATGTTTTATTATTGTTTAAATATTTTATTAGATGATATTGTTTATATTAAAAAGTAATTATTAAATCTTTATAAAATTACTTAGACTTATAGTTAAATTATATTAAATTTTGATTATAAAATAATAGTTATTATGATTTTTAAAAATTATAATGACAACTGAAAAAAGTTATAATGACTATTGAAAAAATTGATTATAAAAATATATTTCATAATATTTAATAGATAGAAAAATACTATTGTTAGTTATTTATATTATTAAAATTAAATATAATACTATATTTTAATAATTTACTAATTAATAAAAATATATAAAACCTTATATAGATTTTTGAAAAAGTATTGTTGATTTTAACCATAATTGTTGAACACTTTGCGATTTTCGTTGTATAAAATGATGAATAGTTTGCACATAATATTCACAATACAATAGAAAAACTTCACATAAGAGTTGTCCAAAAAATATAATATCATCACAAAGTGTGTTATCATCCAATAAATTACAATAATAGACACTCATATTAATTAATTGTAACTTATATTTTTTAAATAAAAAACTATTACGCTTTAAGATTTCTTTTTATCTGAAAATATAAAAATTTATGTCATTTTATCTAAATCATTACTAATGTTTTTATGATATAACTAATTTTTGTTGAATAGTATAACAATATTATGTACAAAAAGAGAGTAAAAGGTTTATGAGTAAACTGTTTTAGTTTTTTCAGTCAAAATAACACTTAGCCTTCAATTTTTAAAGGATATCCGGACATTATATTTATATTTAATATTATATTTTAACCTTTAAATGTAAACAAAACTATATATTAAGTTTTTTTATAGTTTTAGACAATATAATTGATATGAAATAACTTTCAATTTTAATATTAAATTTACATTATACTCTATATAATTAGTCAATAGAATTGAATTTTATGTAAAAATTTTTAATTAATAAGACATTTAAATATTATATATAATACATTATTATGACATAATCTTTCATATTATATTTGATACCAATTTTCTCATATCTCTCGACAAAAAAATCTGACTTTACTTATATGGCTATTAAGGAAATTGTCAGATCTGATCCTCAGTTGACCACAACTGTTGATAAAGTGTTGACTCACACCACAAAACAATTGTCGAAAAATTTACCGCTAGTTTTCTAATAGAAACTTATGACCAACAAAATAAGCAAAACTTAAATTTTATTTTTAAAAATTATTTTAGTTATAAAATTTAAAATTAAGTAATTAGTTTTTATATCTAAAATATTAAAAATAATAACAAATTTTGTTTAAGTTTATTATAAAACTAAACAATGTATTGAAGATTATTTTCATTTTTAGTAACCACATTTGCAAATAATATGGTTATGATTTATAAATTAATTATTTTATTAAAACATTTTATAATATAAAAATAATCAAAATTATATGACAATAATTTACTTTGGCATGAATTATGAAAATATCAATAAATACTTCATATAAATAAAAATATATATATATATATATCAAAAATTATATTATAAATTAGATTAGAAAACATTATTAATAAAATTAATAATAAATATTAAAGTCTTAAATCAATCATTTATGCGCCACTTCTTGATAAATATCAAACTCAGCACATGTCAGGTCCCTGGAGTTACTGCCCTGAAGTCGCCACGTTGTGTACCGGAAAACCTGGTCATCATTGGGTATATACAGCAATAGTATATAAATAATTTGTTTCATTTAATTCAATTAAATGGTTTCATTAATTAACTTACATTGAATCTGCTGGCGTACGGCACAGTTTGGATTAATACAAATCGATAGGTTTTACCCTTTTCCAGTGGACAGTCGAGTTTATTTTTATTGTAACCCATATTACAGGCATTTTCATCGATACCAAGATAGGGCACCTCTACATCAAACATACCACCCGTTCTCAACGATCCGTAAAGTTTGACATTATCGGTGTTCTGGTTGGCCACAAAGTCTACGGTAATATTGACCGATTCTCCGGCCCGAAACTTACACGGRCTTCGGGTACAGGGCTCAATGCGCAATGATTTGATTTCATGTTTGCCTATATAATCAATATATTAAATTAATAGTATTTAAATTTAAATTATATCACAATATTTTTACCGCAGTCTCTAAATGGCCACTCTATCGTTAATACATAACATATTAAACAATAAAATATTATCAATGAAAACACTACATTAATCGACATTTTAATGTTTATTAAAAATTTATTTTTAGTAAAAAATCTGTTGAATTAGTATTTTTTAGAAAACTTGTGTAAAACCAAATTTTTTAATTATGTGTTAAAATTGTTAATAATGGCTAAAACTTTGATATCCATAAAATTATAGTAATTATAAAAATAGTATAAAACTTTCACTTTTGTCGCAATCAATGTTGTATTTATAGTTGAACTTAAATATTTCATATCTAAACTGTTACATAATTATTATTATGTAATTATTTAGTATTATTTATTTATTTCAATATGATGGTACTTCCGATGATCTATAATCCAATTTTTACTTTTTTTCAATTGGCACACTATTGGAAAATTATTTTCAATTATAACTTTTACTATTTTTTTACCTTCAAAATAGATAAAAATAGATCAGTTTCATAATAACAAATATACGTTAAATTTTATTTACACAGATTTAACCTCATGAACTGAACTAATTAAGTAAAATAGTGGTTAATAAAAGTATGTAATTTTTTCACTTATTTAAAAAAATGTAATAAACAGATATAACAAATAATTTTATTTACTGAAATTACAATTATATTATTTTTGACTGGATAACTTTCAATATATAATTTTAAAAACTTTATAATAAACAAACAATATAAAAATTATTATAGTCAAATTATTATTATTTTTTAATTAAAACAATAATTTAGTCTGAAAATAAATTAATTTATATAAAATTTTATGTTTAACTTAACACTTCATATTAATTATATAAGTTTTGGTAATTAGATTAAATTCAAAATGATATAATAAAAAATTAAAAATCTCGATATAGAGTATAAATACAATTAAAGCTTTGACAACATATAATGCTTATTGTAAACAAAAAAAATAATTGAATAAATTAATCAAAATATAACATAAAGTCAATTGTCATAATAATTCAAAAGCATTTGGAGTAATGGCATTATATAAGTAGTCATTAATTGATTTTATCAATAATTTTATTTTGTTTGAAAGTAATGGTTCAACAAGTGATCTGACAGGGACTGACCCAACCACCAAACGCCCGTTCGAGCTCTTCAGCAGCAGCTATGGTCAGCCTATCGTTAAGTGGAGACGATATAAGTTGAACACCAATGGGTAGACCATTACGAGTGAGACCCATCGGCACCGATGTAATGGCAACGTTCAATGTGTTAAATAGTTGAGTATATGCAACGTTCCACACCTTAAGCAGTGTTGCGTTATGTTTGACGGCTTTCCCATAAAAAATTAATAGACAATCAATTAATGTTAATTTTATTTATTATTATTTTTTTTAAATATATTAAAACAACAATACCTTCTTGAGGATGTGCAGGAAATACTAATATACCATTATTACCTATAGAATCAAAAAAAATAAAATAAAATAATAGTACCGTATATTATATATAAATTATAGTGAAAATAATAAATTTCTAGTAAATCATATCTAATGTATCAGTGATTCAAATAGTTTACCTAAGAGTTTGTGCAAATCATGTGTTAAATTGTTTTTCATTTCTTCAAATCTTTTCTCATCCAATGAATTAGCTATCAGTTCCGTCAGACACAGTATGAGTGCACAAAAAGTATGGTTTGAAACACCTATTAAGCTCTTCAATAGCTCTTTGAATGGATTAATCTCTCCGTTATGATTAGCCAAATGTTGTGCCGTTGTGTACGTCGTCTTATCGCTCATAGCGCACAACCATATCTCGAGACCGTATTTAAAGTCTTTGAAGTAAACCTTACGAGAAAGTGATCCCTGTTTAGTGAAATGACCGATCACTTTATGCATGGCATCGGATATCTCCGGTTGTATTGGAGTATGAAATGGGTTGTCGTCGGACTCCATGTAATAAAAGCGAATGTTTTTGAAATCGACCGGTTTGTCCAATTCAAGCTTCGCTGCCGACGGACCGGCCATCACACGCAACATTGGCTTCAGATCGCAAGCGTATCGACACATCTAATACAGAAATGACAACAAATTAATGTTACAATCATTTGTCAAACTAATTATCGATAATAAAAACAACTCACGGGTCCGATAGAGAGCAGTGATCGGCGTTTTTGCGACGGCGGCGGATATACCTGATCGGGATCTAAGACTAGCGGTGTTGTCTTGTGGCCGAATATACCACAGAAAAAACAAGGCATACGAATGGAGCCACCGATGTCAGCGCCAACCTATCAGTAAAATAAATCAAAATCTTAATAATACTGTAAAAACATCCAATTTATTACTATTGATATGATACTAACCCCAAACACTGAACCACACGATGCTATAAGAGCAGCCTCACCACCGGAACTGCCTCCCGATATCCTTGACTTGTCATAAGGATTATTGGTTCGACCGTACAATTTATTATACGAGTCCCACCACATGCCCAGTTCGGGCACATTAGTCATGGCTATGAATATTGCTCCAGACTTTCGCAATAACGATATGATTTCATTGTCTTTTTCAGCGATAATACCTTTTCTTGTGTAGAGACCAGCTGTCAAATACATGCCCTTCACGTACATCGTGTCTTTGGCAGTAAAAGGGACGCCAATAAATGGCAACGAAAGAACCGATTCATTATCATCGCGACTCTCGTTATTACTAATGGCATGTTTGATACGACTGTCCACTTGTTTGGCTTCATCGATGGCATTGTCGAAATCATTTTTAATGATAGCATTGATATGTGGTTGTACTTCACGGCACCGGTCGATGAATGCACGCACCACTTCTTCGCTTCTCAACTATATAGGTGTCGATATTTATGATAAAATATATTTATATATTAATATATTATAATATATTTCAGATAACAATCAATACTTTACTAATATATGTAAAAACTAATTATATTTTTAGTAGTACAGCAATTGGGCGGAACATATTATTGTATTATTATTTTGATTATTAATTCATATCAACTATAATATGTGCAATATTTCTGATAATCTATTAATAATCTATTATTTCTTAGTAAAAAACTTAGTACAATGTAATACAATGTAATCTATTTTTAAGATTTATAAACAAACTAAGAAAAAAATGCCAATAAAGATAATAAAGATTAACCATTAGTTAAAATATACACCATTTGCTGATTAAATATATTTGAAAATTATGAAACATTAAAATAAAACTAATTGTAAATATACTAAAATAAACAAAATTATATAATTTTTAACAAATATTTGTAGTTTAAAGGTTAATACAATATTTTTAATGATAATCATAGTTTATAAATCATTAATACTGTAGTTACTGATAACAATGATCAAGTATTATCAATATATATATATATATACTGTATATACATTATTGAAAATTACTAAAAAATTACTATTTAACTCATTAATCATATAAGTCTAAAGTATTACAATATGATAATGTTTTTACTAGAATTTTTAATATTTAACTAATCAATTTGTCAAATAATACAATAATTATTATTAGCTAATTCAAAAAATATTGAACAGTAATACAGGGTTAGGCATATAAGGCGCAAAAATATAAAAATTCATTATAAAAAAACTACATGAATTAAAAATCTGAAATAAATTTTATAATGTGAAAAAAAGACTAAAGTTTTGGTAAAAAATAATTTTAAAAATTAATAAAATAATATAAAATACAAAGTGATATTTTTAAAGATATGCATATTTTCATCTATATATTAAATAATGAAAATATCAAATTTTCAATATTTTTTCCATAAAATCTTAATTTTTCAGGCCTAATTTAATAATATAAATTTTTAAAATTTAAAAAAATTCATTAAATTACTTTAAACTTAAATTTTACATTATTCATGGTTTTATATTTTTTTAGTTTCATAAAAATCTAATTTTTATTAATTTTATTAAAAATCACTTTTACTAAACATATGACATACAATATAATTTAAATAGTTTATTTTTAAAATTTTAAAACACAAATTAAAAAATTGTGTTATTTGTGAAAATGGTTTTTTTATTATTTAAATTTATTTTATCTTTACATTATTTTTTTAATAATTATTATTTAAAATATTATTTAGAATACTAAAAAGAATGTTTTTTGAAATTTTCATTTAATTTGCTAGTCAAATATTTGATTTAAACTAATATTTATTTTAAATTTAATTCCTATTTTCTATTACTTTAAAATATTTTAAATTAGTCCAAAGTTTTAATTTATCTTCTATTAATTGTAATGAATAATATTCAATCGAAAATTAAATATTTATAATCGTAAAAATAAAAATAGAGCAGTTTTTAAAATTTTTATAATTTTTTATCAATTATAAATTTTTATATTTTTTAAAAAAATTATAATTAATTAAAATTAACTTAATTAGTAAAATTTGACTTGTGTTTGCTGTAATTCAACACAAACTTAAGTTGATTTTTGTGAAAGATTTACATGATAATCTTAGTTTTACTAATATTGTAGTCAGTTTTTCCACAGACGGTATATTAAAATAAAAACACTATCATAAAAATTTTAAATTATTTTTATAAAAATATATATATAATTGATAAAAATAAATATGAAAATGACAGAGATATAGCGTTATTCTATTTTGCGGCATATATGCCTAACTCTGTATAACTTATATTATTGAAATTATAAACTCAATTAATTACATCTACTGTAACGTAGAGTACAAATGTAATGCTTATCGTATATAAATCATTAAACTTATAAAACAATAGCAAACAGTTGTTTTTAAATCATTTGTTGAAAATGTATTTTTGAAAACTATATATTTTTACATGTATGACAACATTGTGTGTGTGGAAACCAATTAATACAATAACTTTCATACAAAACTTGAAAGTATAGTTATATAAATTTACTGTTTATATTATATAAATGATCCAATATTTAGATATTTTTAGATAAAATAAACAAATGCTTACAAAATTTTGCGATAGATATCATATGCGATGGATAGACACATATGAAAACATACATTAAGTGATTTAAAAGCTATTTTAGAAACCATTAAATTTTTAAACATTAGATGATAAATATATAAATGTCATATTTATAAATTTATTTTGTTATAAGTTATGCAAAATCTAATAAATATAACATAAAATATAATTATTTTTTGAAAATTTTAAATTTAGCATAAGATTTACATAAATAATTAAAAAAAATTCACTAATAAAAATTTGACATTATATATATATATAATTCACTAATTTAATTCAATTTAATTTATTTGTGATAAAAATAAATATTAATCAAATTATAAAACACATAATTTGCATATCCGGGAGTAAATAATTTTAATATATGATATMTTAATACTAAATTATTAACTAATTCAACATTTTATTAAAATATTAATTTAAWCAAYTTTTATAAAAAATTATCCTGGATACAATTTTGTTTATCATTAAYACACACACACAYACACACACACACACACACACACACATACACACACACACATACACACACACACACACACATACACACACACACACACACACACACACACACACACACACACACACACACACACACACACACATACACACACACATACACACACACAATCAACATTATTATTAAACTGTATAAATAAATAAATTAATAATAATATATACAAATGATCGTTGATTATTGAATTATCTCATAATAATAATAATAATATTTATAATATAAAAGTCTAATACCCTTCCGGTTTTGATATCATTGGCCAAATCGGTGGCACTCTTAAGGACAACTCTGTTGTCAATTGGCGGCAAATATCGCAGTTTTGTCGGATGCCAGACACCGATGATGGCCACAATAGTGTCCAAAATTATCCGCAATAGTCGGGCCACAAATCGTTTACCGCTTTTGATTGACATTTCGCTGATTTCACGTAAAAAATTGTGCGAAACTTTTGTCATACTTTTCAATCCAAAAATAAATAAATAAAATAATACAATAATAATAACTATTATTATATTTAAAACTAATGTTTTATAAACAAAACTTAAAATCTTTTATTTTTGTCGGTTTGCTATTTAATTATAAACTTCACAAATATAAGTATAATTTTTTTTATTAATTAATAACAAAAATATTAACAAAACATTTTTTCTTTGGTTAAAATAATCAATACTTTGAGTGTCTCTTAACTGTAGAAAAATATTCAACAAAAAAACTAATTCAAAATATAGAGGAAATTATTTACTTTTCACCCAAAATACAAACAATTTTTTGTTTTACTTATGACTAAAGCTTTATAATAATTATTAAGTTATAATAATTAACACAATTATATGTATCACTGGTTTTCATATCAAACAACTACAGTGTAAACTGCAACTCGTAATGCAATGCAATATAATTATTGGGAAAAAATGGATTTTTTCCTTAAAATATATGGTTTGCTATATATCTGTATATATGATATATATTATATAATTTACAGTATTTTATATTATAAACAAATATAATATGCTTTTTTGGATGACAACACACACACGATATGAAACACACACAACAACACACAAAACACCTATTATAACGATTCAATCAATTTATTACTTAATATATTACTTATTATTTCAAACAATATTACATTACTAATAATAATACTAATACTATAATATACTACATATTCTAAGCACTGTAATAGTTGTTAGTGTATGTCATTTAACAGTAAACACATCTCACAGTTATTAAAATAATATTAAAAATATTAATAATATTAATAATATTAATATCATATATTAATATGTATTTACACGATATGTTTAGTTTCCCTTTCACTCTCTGTGTGTGTGTTTTGTGGTGTTATGTTTTGCTCATATGTTTTATGCATTCATCGCAATAATAGTGTATGTGTTGTAAACATTTTGATGTCATTTATTATGTTTGTGCCTATAGTTTATAACACCAGATGATAGCATCGATACTATAATGTATGTATGTATGTAACACAGTGTGTGTGTGAGAGAGAGAGAGAGAAAACAAATTTAAGGAATTGAAAGTATTTTTTAAAAACATTTTAGCCTAGATTTAGGCGAAATTAAATATTTGTTTTTGTTTTGTTATTTTTTTGTTAGTTAAACTTTTTTTCCCATCAATTCTTTTGGTATTTGATTTTTAAAATGAAAAATATTTTATTGTAATGTAATTTTTATTATATACTAAGTTTTTAAATAATTTTAGTGATTAAAATTAGTTTTGTTTTGACAATTTTACTGATAAGCTAATAAAATTGTAGACTTATTGTATTAATTTACCTGTACTATACAAAAACATGTAATGTTTGTATAAAAGTGTTATTTAAATAATTTTCATCAATATTATATTGAATGCATAAATCATATTAATAATTAAATCGTTTAAAATATTTTTTAAAGATTTTATTTTATACACTATATAAAAACCTTGATTTTTTATTTAAAATAATTAATTACACACATTATTTTTATTTTAACGTTTTTTATATTTATCATATTTAAAATTAAAATTAATTGAATATTTATCTTTAAACTTTTTTTTGACTTGACATTAAAAATTGATTCATCAATTAAATAAAAACACTTTAATTTAAATATATATTCTTTAAAAACAATAGATTTAAAACTTTTGCATATACTGTACATTAAATTACGTTAATTATATAATTGTTATAAATATAATAAAATAATTTTATTAATATATAGTGAATATAAATAAAATTACTTTATGATAGTGTGTTTTRCGAGACAATTAAATTACTGTTTTATATTTAATTACTTATTTATATTACTGTATAATATGATAATACAGTATAACTTATTATAGTCTATAGTCTGTACTATAGTAGACTCTATAGTATATCAGCTACAGTGTATCTTATAAATTATAATCGATAAGTACTGTATTTTTTGACTAATGTTTTTCAAGGAAAATTATTTCAAAAATTAAGTACAAAAAATGTATAGATATAGTTAACGATTAATATTTATGATATTAATAATATGACATGATAAATTTATATAATTGAATACAAATTGACCAAGTGCTATTGGACTGTAGGTTAACTTACTATTACATATATAATATAGTAGTAATACTATGACTTTCATGTACATTGATTACACAATTGTTTGTACCTAAACGGCAATTAAAAAATAGGTAATAAAAATTATAATTATTCAATAATATTCAAGTAATATTTAATATTGATTTGATTAATAGTTGGAATATTCCTATTGATACAGTGATAGTAAAATTGCAATATAAAATGATTACAGCTGTTTACACATAATTTTGTTTTAGATTACTAGCCATAAGTATTTTGTTAAATATTTATCAATTATAAATTATTAGKATTTTTGTTAGAAATTATAATATAGAGATAACACTTATTATTATATTTTAATTGATATAATAATTGCAAAATTAAGCTATTTATTATTTAAATTATTTATACTAATATTGATAAACTAATTGACTATTTTTATTACTGAAAAAAATGTTTTTGAATCTACTGATAATAACAGCAAGCTTTTTGGCCAGAAGTATGACAGATGATAGTAATGTAGACATAACTAAAGGTCCGCCCGATTATGACAAGCCATGGGTKGACGGCTGGGGATTCAACGTTAGTGATCCGACTCTATGGAAGCAACTGCACGACCAAATAGTTAACACAACCCTTCAACACAAGGATGACATAAAAGTAGTGTTTTTAGGCGACTCTAAGATTGCAAGATATATGTCTGAGGGAAAGGCCGTTTGGGACGAGTATTTCCGCAAAGATGGCTATTATAACTATGGTATACGTGGAGACAGTACTCGACAAATATTGTGGCGAATGAGTCACCAGGAGTTTGAAGGATTGACACCTAAAGTACTAGTCTTTATGATCGGTGGCAATAACTTTAAAAATAATTATAACAAAGGTTTCCGAAAATAGTTTCCCAAATAGTTTCCCTTTTTTAGTTAGTTTACTGAAAAAAATATTATTTGAAATATTTATAACTATTTTTTAGGAACCGACGAAGAGATAATCAAAGCTATGGTTATCATAATAGATAAACTCAAGGAAATGCTACCGCAAACAGAGATAGTAATTGTGGGACAATTGCCTCGTAAAGGTAGTACAGATAAGAGGGCCCGTAATATACACCAACAGCTGAAAGATGATTACCAGAAGAAAACAGTAACAAAAGTGCACTTTTTAGACATCTTTGATGAATATCTCAAAAGTAATGGCAAACAAAACAAACAGCTTTTCATTGATGATGGCATTCATCTCAATGAAGATGGATATCGCATATTAGCCAAACATATGACTACTATAATCGATAAATTGTTGAAATGATAATAATAATGTATTTTGAAATAGTTATTGTATCATATTATATGATTCACAAGTATATTAAAAATTAATAAAATTATATTTTTAATAAAGTATTTAATACATATATAATATACATAAAATTATTTAATACCTATTTTTTAAAAGCAAAGGATTATCTAAATAATTCATTTATATTTACAATTAGTCTTTAAAAATAAAATATTTATTCAGAATATATATAGTGTAATATCATTATAATTTAAATAAATGTCAGTCAAAACAATTCATTTTCTGTTAATTTATTTAAATACAAATTCATTAATATTTTTTTATTACTATTTAATAAAACAAAACATGCTTTGGTTTGAAGTATTAATCTTTGTATTTCTTATTAATCTATTTTAAAAAGTTATAGCAATACGCGCGACAATTATTTTGATTTTTAAGATTAACGATTATTATGTTTTTATATTTTTCAAATTATTAAATATACTGTAATATAGATATGTGTTATTAAATAATTTGATTTATGATTTTGAGACAACAAATATGAGTAATAAAACTATTAGCAATGAAACTGATGTGAAAACAACTACACCACCATTAATAGCAAAACATAGTGATTATAGTGAAGACGATCGACCATATAGTGAGCAATCTATACGCCAAAGACCACTGTCATCGTTGAACGTTATGATCAAAAACAAAGGCTATCAGTTGAAAGAATTGATGGGAAGAGGACATTATTCACTGGTCTACCGGTGCTTATGGGATCGGTCACCTAAAATGGACATTGCCTGCAAGTGTATTGATTTGGATACTGTTGATAAAGAGTGGAAAAGCAAATGTTTGAAACATGAATTGATTGTTATAAGAAAACTAAAGCACAGACATATTGTCCGAATGTATGACATACTGGAAACACCTAATATTGTATTTATATTCATGCAATGGGGTGTCAACGGTAGTATAATGTCACTGATGGCTAATCAGAAAACAGCTTTTAAGGAAAATCAGGCAAAACAATGGTTTCAGGAGCTGACCAATGGTTTGTCTTATATGCACCGCAAGAATATAGCGCACAGGGATCTCAAACTCGACAACTTTTTGTTGGACGATAATTATATGGCATTGTTATCTGATTTTGGTTTCTCCACAACCGCACCAATTGGTCAAAGTCTTATGCGTCAAACACATTGCGGTTCACCGATATATATGGCACCAGAAGTGTTGACGGTCAACAAAACTGGCAAATATGACGCCAAGATAGCCGACCTGTACTCTATGGGTGTGTGTCTCTATGAAATGATCACATTTGACAAACCATTTACTGATGATATATCCATTGAGAATCTCATTAAAGAGAAAATCAAACGTAACTATCAATACAATGTTCAGATAAACGACAAGTTGAGTACAGATGTTAAAGATATTATATATAAGCTCTTGGATCCCAATCCCAAGCATAGGATAAAAATAATTGATATTTTCAATCACAAAGCTCTTGAAAATATTATTTAGTTAATAAAATTAAATTTAAAAAAACAAATAACATATAATTTTCAGATAATTACAACAACACAAATACTTTAAATATTGTTTATAATTATTATGATTTAAAATCATTTTGATATTTAATAATAAAATGAATTTGAACTTTAGAAAAAAATTATTTGAATATTTTTGACATTTTAATAAATAAGTTAATTAATTAGACTATTTGTTTGGTAACACTAATATGATATTGTAGTAATAGTCAATTATTATTTTTTTTATAAACGCTATTGTATTTTATAATAACATATAAATTTGATAGGTAAATGAAAATTTCCCAGATGAATTCAAAATTTTGTGAAATTTTATTTTTAAAATACTATAATAATCATATGATTACCGTATATTGAATTATCTTTTTTTTATTATCTAAAGTAAAAATATATAGAAAAATATATTGATATGATTTATAATTTTTTCCACAATACAATCCGGTTAAACGTAATTGTAATCTATTATTACTATAATTAAATAAAATTAATCAATTTATATAAATCAAATTGAAAAATATATTTTCTTTAATATTAATAAAGTATTATTATTTTTATTAGTAATCTCTCCACTATATTACAAATAGCATGTGATAAAAACATTTTTTTTTGAAAAATAATTGATAAATTTGTGAGAAAATCAAAACATGATTTTCTAAATCAATTAGAGTAGATATAAATGTGTATTACAGTACATGTAAATGTATATGTGTTTTATCATATTTTTTCGATTGCAAAAAAGGAACTAGGTAAGTTACAGTATATAAAGATATGAAAAATTGTTGAAAAATTTAGTATTGTTTTTTTCTTATATACTGTACTGAAAAATAAAATATTGAAATTATGTATATACAGTTAGCAATTGTATTATTTTCATTAATAAATATAATACAAATGGAAGAACCGGATATAACCAAAGGACCGCCACCTTATGATAAGCCTTGGGTGTCGGCGTGGGGTTGGTTTGGGGAGACTGACCCCAAGGGATGGAAGGAAAGACACGACAAAATGCTTAACCAAACACATAAACACAAGAAAGACATACAGATTGTCTTCTATGGCGACTCTAAGTCAGAGTACTGGATAAGAGAGGGCAAGAAGGTATGGGAAAAGTATTATGTCGACAGAGATGGTTATAATTATGGTATTGGAGGTGACAGTACTCGACAAGTGCTTTGGCGGATACAGCACAAGGAGTTGGATGGATTGACACCAAAAATACTAGTCTTTATGATTGGCGGCAATAATTTTCACGAAAACTATAACAGAGGTTTTGATTTTATTTTAAACAATATTTTCATTAATCATTTGAATGGTGTATTAATTTGTTAATAATTAGGTACCGATGATGAGATAGTCAAAGCTGAGCACTTGATTGTTGAACAATTACACGAAAAACTACCGAAAACACAGATAATATTTGTATCACAATTACCCAGAGGTAAAAACGATGACAGAGCCCGTGATATCAACAATATGTGGGACGAGTATCTCAAACACCATAAGAATCCATTGTTTCATTTTGTCAATCCTTATACAAAGTATAACAATAGTGACGGCACACAGAATTTGAATCTTTATATTGGAGATCACATACATCTAAATGAAAAGGGATATACAATACTGGCTGAGACTCTTGAACCGTTAATTAAAAAATATTTGTAATTTATTGATTATTAACTTATTTTTATATAAAATGTATAATTTATTCTAATGAAAGTCAAATGAATTTATCAAAACATTTTTTTAAAAGTTTCAATGTTTATTAAAAATAATTGTGAAAAATAATATAAACTATTAATAAATATTACAGGTACTTAAAAAATTAACTTAGATTTTTATTACATAGTCATAATGTTTTTTAAAACAATAAATTGTATACAATAAGAGAAAATTTAATTTAGAAGAATTTATTTCTGACAACAATTTCTAAGAAAAATCCAAAATATTCAGTGAATTTAATGACAAAAAAATAAAAAACATATTTTTTATATTATATTTTTCTTTTCATTGTTTATATAAAAAAAATCATTTTGATAATGAATCTAAAAGAAATGTAAAGAAAAAAATCTCATCACTGGTTATCATTATTTCAAACATAATAAATAATTAAGTTTCTATTGCAACAAATATTTCAATTTATATGCTAATGGGACTATTATTACAACTTACCGTAATATAAAATCACATTTTTATTACATTTATGTACAAATAAATAGTATTATTATTATAATGAATACAAAACTGTGTAAATTATTTATTTTAATTTATATATAATTTATTTAATTGATTAAATATTTAAAAAAATGTATGTCAAAAATAGTATGTCAATTGAATTTAATATTAAATTAAATGTTGAAATTACAGATATTGTTTAAATGATAAAATTATTTAATTAAAGATTTACGATAAAAAAAGATTCTAATTTGAGATTTCATTTAATTGTTAATTCAATTAATAATTATCTTTAAATATATCATAAAAATGTAATAATTTGGTTAAAATATCTTTGAATGTGAATTTTTTTATAAAACACAATTCAGTTATTTTGGGCACATATTTACTGTAATTACATATTTGAAATAAATCACATATTTTGATACCTATATACCGGTTAATTGATAGTAGCAATGACTTCATCAGTCATTCATCTGTTATGGCATTACTGATGAGATCTTTACTGTCAAACAATACAAGTCTTGCCATTTGTCCGAATGTCTTGTTGTATGTCCTGATGTTTCGTTCATCAAATAAGACGATCGGATCGTTGGGTACCAGATATGACTTATGTCTGGACAACAAATGAATAGTATAAAAGTTTTGTTCCCAAAGTGGATACATATCGTTGTAGAGCATTGGCACTAAGTTTTGGACGCCCAGTGAGCGCGGCTCCCGATGTACTAGCGATGGCTTTGGGTTCAGTATGTCCTGTGTGGGCAACTGTCCCGCGTTGTAATACCAACGGGTCGGCCGATATTTTTTATATGACTCGTACCACAGACGCGGGAACCGTGCGTTCTTATGGCCGATCAGTATCTGAGTACCTGTTCATCAAAATATTGTTTAGTAATTTAATTTTATCAGTAGATGACTACTACACGACAGCGCTGTTGTTTGTATAGCTTATACCTATATTTTCGTCAAGTGGCCAACCAATTGTGAACTCGTATTTGCGAAATATGTCCAAACTTTTGACAACATAGACATCGTTGTCCAAAAATATACCGCCGAAGCGCATCATAATATCTATGCGGACAATGTCTGACTGATGATAAACTGATGATAACTTTTTGCCAAATATAAACACCGGTTTGACAATAGATCTGAGTTGTAATCTGTGACTATCACTTAATGACATCAATTTTTCCCAATATCGGCCCCGAAGTCGATCACAATTACAATGAAAGACAACTGACACCGGTTTCTGGTTTCGTAGGACTGATAGAACCGACACGTAATGAGAGAAATCCATATACGGGTTGTCCAACACTACATAGTGGACAATGTTTGGCACTACGGATGACCCAAAACCGGTTACATTATTACTGTTATAATCGGTAAACACAATATCCCGATATTGAGACTCAATATTTGTGTCAACAATATCGGTATCACTAAACACTTGTCGACCGATTGGGTCATTGTTTTTCAGATTTTGCGGTTGTTTTGCGACACTTTTTATAGAAAATAATGTCTCAATAAATAGTGTAATCAATAAAATTGTTATCAAAATTGTCAATATTTTGCAATATTTTTTGCCTACACTTAAGGTATTAATAAACATTTTTTATAGGATTTTAAATTGAATTGAATTTATAATTAGTTTATGTTTTATGAATTGTTTTAATAATCCATAATTTTTATATAAATAAATTATAAACTGAATAAATTTATATATATTTACTAAAATTAACATTTCTATATAATAGATGTATAAATGTATAAATTATATATGTATTACAAACTTTCAGAAACAAATACTTTAAAATAAATATTATATTATTTCTCGAAATATTTGGCAAAATATTATTAGTATTTATTTGATGTTATAATGTTTACATATAAATTTTATATAATTTATATCAATATATACTATATTGATATATATATATATGATAACATGTTGTTTGGCATAAAAAAATCATTATTTTATCCAACAATTTATTACAAGACTTTTACTTTTATTTTTAAAACTAAAGGTTTATATAACATAATAATACTACTGTTTCGTTGGTGTTGTTATTGTTGTTGTTTTTGTGATGTTTGAATAAAAACCGGTTTTATATTACTTATTAAGTAATACTGTACTTATACTTAACATTACTATAGATTTGAATGCAAATGCATTTGGATTTTAAATAAATTATATATACTGTATATTTGCGCTATTTTTGAAAAAGTATTTTTTTTGTATTGATCTATTATATCATATCATATCTTATTATATTAAATTATATTATCTGTTATACCATATGATGTATATTATAATATTATGTATATCAAATTAAAATATAAACTCTTATGTTTAAAAAAAACAAATTGAAAAAATTTCAATCTCACTTTTGTAAATACTCATGATATTTACGTAGATCAATAAAATAAAGTTTAAAATATATATTTTTCGAAATTTAATAAAATAATGTAAGTTATAGTCTAAAAATGATTACTTACTATGAGTAAAATATGTAATATTAAAAAACAATTTATGAATGCAATTTTAACAAATTTAAACAAAAAGATCTAAATATTATGTTATTTGCTTTATACTGTACTTTCATAATTAATAATTAATTTTTCAAAAATAATAAATTAGTTTCTAGTAGTTGTCACAAACATAATAAACATGAATTTAATTATTTTATAACTTTTGACCTATTGTTTGTCGAGAATCATATTTTATTTGTTTAATTAAAAATAAATACAAATTATAAAATTTAATGTCAAATATTCTTATAATTAAATCTAATAATATTATTTATAATATAAAATATATAATTTAAATCAAATTTTGAATTAGATTTATTTGAAACATTTCTAATACATTGTATAGTTTTTTATTATTTATTATTATTTATTTTCTATTTGGTTTTTAGCAAAATTAAATCAAAATGAGTGATTTTTTCTAAAACTTTATTTTAAAAGACATTAAGAATAATTTAATTGTATTATTAAATGTATTATTAAATTAAAAATCTTATTTATTATTAAAACAATATCATGTATTTTCTTTTTATTAACACATAGTGTATAATATACTGATAGTTTGCTATCTAAATATTTTAATTATCTTAATTATTGTATAAGAAATTAGATTATTTACACTTAAATTCTTGTGCATTATTTTTATGTTTGACTTAAACAGTATATATTATCAACTAATTTAATACAGCATTTGCTTATTTGAATAATTCATTGACAATCATTGTCTAACTTTTTTACAGGTAAATACATTATAAGTAGTCTTTATTATCTTAATAATTTAAACATTATTCTGCATAATAAAGTAATTGAGTTTGCATATAGTTTTATCTAAATAAATTATGTTTTAAAAAAATAAAATTTGGCAATAAAAATTAATAAAATTTAATTGGATACAAATTAATCAACAAAATATTTTATTTAAAATATTAGTCACTTTATATAATTAATAAATAAATTTAGATTTATTTTATTAACATTTATAATTAAATTAACTATTCCTAGTAAATTTTTAATTAGTCAACAATAAATAAATAAATAAACATAGCTAAGTAACTAGTAAATATTATATTTGATAAAAAATTTAAAAATACATTTAAACAAAAATGTTTTTATTGTCAATATTTGATATTATTTGGTCCCAAATGAGAAACTTTTATTTTCAAACTTTTCAGGTGTTATATATTCACAACTTATCTAATATTTATTAACACAATTTCTGTAGTGTACGGCCAACTAAAGTGAAGACCAGTATATCTAACAATATATATATATATATATATGATTTGTTTTTAGTGTACATTCATTGATTGTGAGTAAGAGCCAAAATAAAGGATGTTTTATGGATACAGTAATTATTTATTAGCATTAATCTATCAAATGGTCGGCTAACTGGAAACGAGTGGCCAGTCGTGTGAAAAACGTGTACAAACTTGTACTGTGTTTCTATGTTTAGTGAACACATAGGTTCGTAAATTTACAAACACTTATATTTTATATACTCTATACACTTATATACAGTAAAGTAGTAATATATATCAAAAATGTGTCTTTCATGAACATTATTAGTATTAAAACAGTGTATAATTTATATATGCTAGTTTATAACTTATAAAAACTTAGATTTTTAAAACTATAAATCAATTTTGACAAACGATTGTCTAAACAATTGTAGTGAAAAATACATTTTTATTATATTCATTGTGTTTTGTTTTGTTTAAAAATATAGTTTCATTTCCAAAGTCTATTACACAGTATACAGTATATTATGTGTGATAAATATATCATTTTATTATACCATATACACTGTATATCGGTATAAATATATATATATATATTTATATATATAAAGTTATATGAATGATGGATATAATATCTATTACAAAATATATTACTATTAAGATTTTTTGTTGTTGTCAGCTTGAATGTGTGTCAAATCATTAATATATTGTTTCACAATTGCTAACTGTTTTGATAGATAAGAGAAATTTGTTTTATAATATTGTACAATAATTTATTGAATAACATGTATATACTATATATCATATTTATATAAAGTGTTATATTGTATATAAAATTTTGTTTTATATATTTATATATTTGCTATTTATTTTCTCCTTTAATTTATTTCAGTTTATGTTCAATTTATACTTAAATATAAATATAAATAAAACAAAATAAAAAATTCAGTTTAATATTCAAAATAAAAAATCATTTTTTTCACACACAATATAATTATTATTCTATATATTATAAAAAGTGTTGATATGAATGAAAGAAAGAAAGAAAGATTGATAGATAGAGACTTCAGGTATTGAATTTGTAAATATGATTATTAAATTTATTTAGTTTATTATTTTATTTGCCTTTATATATATACGCTATACTGTATATACAGTTATTGTACTATATATATATATATTATACAATAAAATACAATGGCATCTTTATTTGTCAGTAGTGTTGTGTACATTATTTACTATACATTTACGTGACCGGCAGTAATGATGACAAATATCACTATGAATTTAAATCTCAATAATATTAAGCACACATTTTGCTTTTATTTTTTTTATATCATCGACTTCTTTAAAATATCATAATGTTATGTAAACGCTATGTACAGTATATGTATGCTTTTAGTGGACAGTATGTATGTTTATAAGTGAACTGTTTGTTTTTTAAGTACAGTAGTATAGATATTATATATATATATATATATATATATATATATATATATATATATATATATAAATCATGCGGTGTTTTTGAAAGTTTTTTATAAGAGTAACAGTACTCACAATCCAAGAATCGATATGTTTGTCAAACTTGAAGAATATTTTTACAGAATATAATCCGGAACAACACATCTCTTAAAATAGATATATAGTATAGAATAATCTCAGTGTTTATTCTGTATATATATATATACAGGAAGTTTCAAAACTATGTAACAATTATAATTGTTTTAATGGTTTTATTTTTATTTATAATATTTGTCAATCAAAATAACAGGTAAACAATATTTAAACTTATCCTATTTAATATAAAAATTAACATAAATGTTAAACTTGATATAATGAAACATTATGAACACATCATTTTAACTAATAAATATCAATTGTTAATTGTTAAAATTTTACTTAATTTTATTAATAATAAAACTTAAAATGTTAATAAATATATTTAAAATAATTTTTTAATATAAATATTAAATTTGGTTTAATATAAAAAATAAACTTAACTAAAATTTGTCAATGATTTTTGTTATATTTATAATTTTCTTTATATACTTAGTTTTGAAATAAACTGTATGGCTATATATATAAATACGTTTAAATCTTTATATCATTTTATAACTGCAAATCAAGACATTGATTGACAGGTATTTAGTTATAAGAAAAATAGTCATTCACTTAACAAAAGTTATGTCACTCCATATGTTATGAATGAAAAAAAACTTTTAAAATGTCGATTATTTTATAGTCACACTATATTTTTCGACAACTATTGCTATACATGTATATCTAATATATTTAACGATCGGGTTTTTTCAAAATTAAACTTTATTTATTTAAATGTATATCAAAGCTACTATAAAATACTAAAATTAGATATACTGGTACAGTATATACTATTTATATAATAATAAACATGAAAATATTTTGCATAAATAAAATGTACTGTATTTTTATACTACATATACTTAAAAATATACAGAAATAAAATATTTATAAAGATATTCATTAAATATTTATATATCGTTTTTACGTAAATATCTAATAAAATTATTAATATTGTGTAATTAATATTTATATAATTACTACAAACAACCATAACTTTGCACAACATAATAAATTAAATTATCAAAAATTAATTAATATATTTAATATATATATAAATTTATAGTAATATACAACTTTATATTGTAAATTACATAATCCACACAATTTTATATCATCAATTGTATTGTTGATTTAATTATCTAAAAATAATAAATCGACAAAATCAATGCTATTTAGTGTGTTGTTTATATTATTTGTTACAATTAGCACATTATGTTTTGTCAATAGCAAAAATCTATGCACTAACGAATGTAATTAATTAACACTGGATTATATTATACCATTATTAATATTAATAATATTTTATAAATAATAAAAATAATCTAATTTACATTAAATTAAAATTTATTATTATTATATTAATATCCATTGTTTTATTGTCACTTATAGTTGACATCGAGTATGAATGTGATTCAAGTGAACAAATAAAATCAGATTTATTAGACATCGATCCGGAGGACACCCCTGAGGTCTCTGAAGGCAATAATTCAACTCAATTCATGTCAACTCCCGATCCAAACGATGAATTCACAGAAGACACTGAAGATGAAGAATAGTTGTTTAAAACTTTATGTTAATTATACTGTATATACAGTATATTATATATGTTATAATAAATTTTTTAATTATATTAGAAATTTTTTATTAATTTCTACAATTTTAATCTATAAAATATTATTTATACTAAAGTTTTATTTATATATACTGTATATTTATATTTTATACAGATGTAGGATATTATTTTTTAGTTAATTTAGAAGTGGATTAAATTTTTGTTATACATTGTAATCAAAAAGTATTTATTAATTTAAACTAACATACAATAAAAAAATAATATTAAATAAAAAGAATTATTTTATTGTTTGTAATATTCTATTAAATATTAGATAAAATTTAATTAAAAAATATTTAAAGATACTGAATAAAGTATTTTACCTTTTAGCTATTATTTCATATAAAATTTTTAATATAATATAACATAACGTAATATATATTTAAACATTTGTAACAAAATGATTGGTTTTGAATTATGATACCTCTATTGTCTAAAAATATTAAATTGTCTTTTCTTTTTTATTCAATTATTATTATTATTATTTATGTATTTTTTATATAATATATAAAAGTATATAATTAAATATTTAATAGATATATTAAATATATTATTTATATATTTAATAGATATAACAGCATATCAAAAATTAGAAAACAATAAAAATATGTTGAATTGATTGAATTGGAGTGCTAAGAGAGTAAATGAGTGAGTGAGTGGGTGAGTGTGTAAGTGAGTTAGAGAGAGAGAGAGAGAGAGAGAGAGAGAGAGAGAGAGAGAGAGAGAGAGAGCTTATGGAGAAAACTGAGATGAAAAATACGACTTTTCCTTTTAGCTGTGCGCGCATGAGAGCACTGGCATGAGTTTAGTTGGACGGGTATATCAAATGATGAGTTGCATTATATAAGACATGATATATACAGTATATATACATATATTCTGAGATTCTGAGAGAAAAGTTTGCATGAATTTCTCAATCTTTACAACCATAGTGTGTGCTTAAGAGACAATCTACTTGTGTGTCAATAATACATTATTTGATATCATATGTATAAAGACTTCTCATATGAATAGTAGTATTAAATTATAAGTTGTATGACTTTTGATATCCATTTATTTATATTCTAGATATACTACAGTATATATAATATGTATTGTATATAATTCGGAGTATATTATATGAAAAAAATATTCTGTTATTGTATTCTTATTTCACAATAATATTCTGTTAATAAGTGTCTCTAACATTATTATGACTATAAGTACAGTATATATATAAGTTATCTAAGTATTATATCTATATTTTCATCATTAAGTTTAGGTGTGAATAACATTTCATAACAATACACAAATCACTTAACACAACACTCAAAGATGCTTCACTTTAACAATGAAACAAAATTTATTATAATAGTGTATCAAATCATACTGTCATTACAAATGTACTGTATATTGATTATTACTTGAAAAAAATTTACTATAATATATAAAAATTTAATTATAAATAAATATTTTTAGTGTTAACTATTATAAATCTACATCCAAGTGTATAAACCTAAACAATTGAATCAAAAATGAGTAATTATACTGAATTATCTGTGTTTGATAATATTGACAACAATAACAGCAATAGTAACTACAGTAATAGTAGTGAAGTTAAAAATTTAGATACAAGCAATCGGGACGAAAATCTGGCCATAATGGAAGTCATTGTTTTGGCCATCATTTTTGTATTGATTATTGTGGGCAACATTTGTGTTTTAATAGCACTGGCCGTTCGTCGGTTCAAAATGACTCGTATGTACTATTTTTTACTACATTTAGTCATATCGGACATTATGACCGGCTGTTTTACGGTAATGCCTCAGCTGGCCTGGGATATCACCCATCGATTCAATGGTGGTAACATACTGTGCAAAAGTGTGAAATTCATGCAACTATTTGGTCCATATTTGTCATCGTATGTATTGGTTGTGACAGCAATTGACAGATATCAAGCCATCTGTTATCCATTGTCTAACTGTAAGTGGACTTCACGTAAGTCCAAACTGATGATAACCATTGCGTGGATGATTTCCATACTATGTTCAGCTCCCCAGGCGTTCATATTCTCCTATCAGGAGATTCCCGGAAATGTCGGTGTATACGACTGTTGGGCTACATTTTCTGTACTACCGGCGCCGTGGGGCGAACGTATATACGTAACCTGGTATACAGTGACAGTGTTTTTCATACCACTCATCATTATTACCTATACCTATGTCTATATATGCTATGAAGTGTGGAGTAATGTTCGCCATAAACGGCAAACTTTGAAACCAGAGATCAGTTTTATTGAAATGAGAAAGACATGGATGAGAAACGAAACTCAAGGCAAACACGACGATAGTTGTGACAGTACTACTGATAATAGTTTTTCTGCTGATGACAGCAATAGCTATAAAGTGTCGGCAAATGTCTCATTAAATCCGAGAACTCATTCAATATATCGTTTATCAAAAGCTAAGATCAAGACTGTAAAAGTTACTGTAGTTGTGGTCATCTGCTATATTGTGTGCTCCAGTCCTTTCATTTGTGTACAGGTTTGGGCTAATTGGTGGCCGGGAGCTCAACAAACGGACTTTTGGAGAGGTATGTTAGCTTTTTTTATATTGACAATAATAAAGACATAGTTATGATCGATAACAACTGAATCATAAATTATTTATTATAAAGTTTTTTTTGTCGATCATATTGTACCTAAATATGATAATACAATATATGCAGTAATATAATTATGGTAATTATACGTACATATACAGTACATATTGGTTTATTTTAGATATATATTATGCAAGAAATATAAATATATTTTATTTTATTAGGAAAATTATAATTAGTGATTAAAATATTTATATTCAAAAAATAAATAAATTTATGTTATATTGAACTACTAAAATGAAATGTAAAATAATTTTTTTAAAATTTCTAATTATATAAGATATAATTTAATTTATTTTTTGATATTGAAAAAAATCATAATTATATATCGTATATTTAAAAGTTAATAAGTATAAAATATACTTATTTTATTTTATTTTTATTGTTGAACTTTCTTATCATTATTATATAAAAGATATTTTTCACAGTTTGTGGCACATAAAAAATACGATATTTATATTATTTAAATTTATAATATTTTAACAAAGATTTGAGTAAAAAGTTATGATTGAATATCATATATATATATAATTTTCGGATGAAATTAAGCATAAATTTCTTTTTTCATGAGCACAGCACCAGATTTTTGATAATCATTTTAAAAAGAAAAAAATTATTATTATTTTGCCGGTCATTGAGATTAAAAGATATATTAAATTTAAACAAAATCTGTTGTTATATTTATATGAGATTTTTATATTTAAAATAAATTTATTTTAACATTATCATCATACATGAATAAATCGATATTATAATGATTTTGATTATTTGTATAAATATTATAATTTTTTTGATAGGCTGCTTATAATTAGGTAAATTTTGTTTTCATTGATTTTTTTATTAAAAAAATATTTTAATCAATGTTTTTTTGCAAAATCAATAAAATAATTTGATTAAGCAATGTGAAAACTAAATTAATAGCAAATATGTTATTTCGATTATATTATTTTCTAAAGACTAATGTTTATTTAGCACAAACACGTAATTTTTATACAAATGTTAAAAATATGAAATTACTGTTTACAATAAAATTTGAATCAATCCATATATAAATATTTAATTATTGTGTATATTATGTGTCTCTATGTTTTGTATTATTATTTATCAATATTTAATTTAAGTATAGTATAATATTCTTGCAATATATCCACCAAAAAAATATTTGCACATAATATTTAATTCTTACTTATTTTTTTACTATAGTAATAGTATAGTTTATAATTTACTATATGTATAAATATGTAACTTGAAAATCATTTAAATGATTTTTAATTAATATATTAAAACGATTAAGTACTATATTCACAAATAATTAACTAATTAATATTAATAAACAATATAATTTATAGATTTTATTTAGCTTATAATTTAATATATTTTACTTTATATTACATTTTTACTTATCAATTCTGGCTATAATATCACATATAATGTTTAATTTTTTGAAATTATTATTGTATCTAAAATAAATTTATATATTTTGATATTATACTTAATGTGAAAAACCTATTTAATCTATAATATATTTATTATATAATAGAAAATGGTATAATAAATAAAAATAAATAATAATATAGTAAACTCATTATAAGTTTATAGTAAATAATATTTTAGTTGTTAAAACTCAAATAATATTGAGAGTGTAAATGATATTAAAATATTAATACAGACATATAATATGATAAATTAATAACAATAAAAATAGTGTATAATATAATAATAAAGTACTAAAAAAATAATCAGATGACTTTGACAGGAAATTAAAAAAATATTGTTAAAAACAAAATTGAAAATTGTTTTTTTTAAAGCACTACAAATATTATTAATTGGTTGAAAAAACAATTACAAAAAAATGATAAAATAATTAAAATTTGATCATTCAATTATTGATTTTGCAACTAATTAACTACAGTTTAATTTATGCATTTTATATATGATATAATGTTTTCTAATTAATAACTTTATAGTCTTTATTAAAATATTGTTGTTGTTGTTAAATAATTTGTGGTAACATTTGTTGCTAAAACATTACAACAACAACAACAACATTAACAACAAACTCATCGTTAATATAAAAGATGAAATGGTTTTAATCATAAATTGACATTAAATTATATTTTAGTCATTTTTATGAGAGGGACTCAACTCCTCATTAAAACATTACATTATTGTTGACATAAAACGCTTAAACAGATCCTTACTTTTGCTTACTTACCATTTCATTCACTAAATGTTAAGAAATATTCAGTAAATAAATTATACGACAGAAACTACAGTAAATATATATAATATTTTTTTTTATTTACGTTATTATTATTATTATTGTCTTTTGTTTGCTTACAAATACTTTAGGGAAATATCTATATTTCTCTCTCTCTCTCTCTCTCTCTCTCTCTCTCTCTCTCTCTCTCTCTCTCTTCTCTCTTTCATATATTCATTCGTTTTATGTTAACTCTTAATACTCTAATATAAACAATATTAGTCTCTAAGAAAAACCCAATTAAATTTTGTATAATTATTATCATTTAGTGAACATCAAAAATGTTTTTTTTTGTGTCTAACAGTTATTTGTATATAATTTGTTGCAATACATTTGAAATATTTTAATTTACTTTTATCTACAAATAAATAATTTAACAAAACATTTTAATAATTTATTTGCAATTCATTTTTATTTATAAAATATTATTTTTAATATTATTAAGCCTTTTATAATATTGATTTTTATGAACATTATATTACTGTATATATTAAAAAGATTATTTTTGATGTTTTATATATATTTAGGGAAAATTGTCACAATAGTGATGCTATTGTCGAGTTTGAACAGTACTGTCAATCCATGGATTTATTTATTATTCAATCCAAACCTAATGAAAGCGTTGCAAAACTTTTGTTGTTGTGGCCGACAACCAACTGGCCATCGATTGAGGACAGGTAGAGCAGGCAGTCGAGTAAATAGTACAATAAATACCAAATTGGACAGTGATTTTACACGTGTAACTTAATTTATAACTTATCACTAATTAAATGTAATATTTATTTTATAAAAATAACCTGTATTAATTAATAGATAGTTTGTATTTATGCATAGATCATGCATTATCATATATCATACACTATAGAGTAAATATCAGTAAATATTTTAATTTATTATTGTCATTTATAATTTATGTTATTAACTAATTTATTATATCCAAAATAATGTTGTACTAATCTAAATCAAATGTTAATAATTAATCAATAAATACCTATTTTAAATAACAAATTATTAGTTGTGTAATATTTTTGTCTTATATAATGATTTCATATATTATTGTAGATTAAATATTTATTACTTAATTTTAAGTTGTGTTCATATATCTATAAAAAAAATATTTGCTTAACTTTTAATATTTTATCTATTTGCTATAAAACTTTCAAAAAACCAATACATTTATCATTTATAATAAATGGCAAATAACTTTTAATATTCATATTTTGAAACAGATCACATAAAATGATAAGATATTTTTTGCTTTAAATAATTTATATGTTTAGTAGTATAATCTAATGTAAATGTATATAAAATTAATGCATAACAAAATTCTAAGTGAGAATAATCTTTAAAAAATATATTTTTACCATAAAATATTTGAAACATTATAGGATTAAAAATAATTATACATTAAATAATAAGTTAAAAAAAATATTTTTCTTTTTTAAAATTTTAATCATCAAATACAATGCTTTGACAAAAGCTTGAAAACTGTTATCAGTTAAATTATAAAGATTTAATATACTTTTTATTTATATTATTTATAAATTAGTTAATTGAGTAGCTAATAATAAATTCAAAATCCATTTATTTAAATTATTTATAATAATAGATACATACGTTAATAATATTACAATCATAAACAGTAGAAAGTAATTAAATAATTAGTATTTATAAGAATAGTTATTATACTGTAGTTTAGAAGTATTAATATATATATATATATATATATAAAATCGATTCAATTGATTAATGATTAATTGTATGGTATTTACAATTTTCTTTCAATCCTAACAATTACTGTTGAGATAAATATGTTTTAATTAGAAAATAAGTAAACAAATTTTTATAATTTTCAAACACTTTTAAATTAGTTTTCATGTAATTACATTTTAATATACACGAGTTGATTGCTTAATTAACTATAAAATGTTATTATGGTAAAGAAAAACTGTAAATAATTAAAATTTTTATATAATTACTATATTTTTAAATCTATTTTTTATTATTATTTATAATATACGACAAATATTTTGATAATTAAAACTTATAGTATACTAGTCAACATATTTATTATTTAAATGTATATTTGTTTTTGAATAAATTTAAAAAAGAAACAAATTATAATTATTTTTATTGTCTATTTATCATAAATAACATTATTATTATTACTCTCACAATAAATAAAAATAAAAATATATATATATATTTAAAATTTGAACACAGTTTWAAAAATATATTTGCATATTATTAAAATATGATTTGTTTTATACATAAAGTAATTTACAATAATGTGTACATAAATTCTTATTTATAAATATATCATAATTAATTTAATATATTTTTTATTATTATTTAATATAAAATTTTGAGGTCACAAAAAATTAAATTAAAATTTTTACATTTAACCATATTTGCATGATATAAATTATATTATAGATATATTTTATAAAAAAATAGTTTTTATATTTTCTATTTTATTACAATTTTATCTATTTTTAAAATCAGGCATTTATTTTTTTATATTATGTTTTTATAATTTAATAAATAATTTATAAACCGAATAAATATTAAATGTATTTTATATAATGTCAACTTTAATAATATTTTCTTATAAATTCATACTTATTCAATATAATATATTTTCTATACTTTATATTATATTATATATATACTATATATTGTAAATTCAAAATAAACTAACAAAATCTAAATTTATCTAAATATACCCTGCAGAAATATTACGAATAATTTAAGTATACATTGAGTAAAATTTTATTAATATATAACAATTTATTTTATATTATATTATATAATTTATATGGTATTTAATGACAAATTATTTGTCAAAATGATGACAAACACTCAAATGAACACTTATTTAATTTATTAATCAATAGTTTTTTCCACTAATAGACACACACTCTCGGTGTTTGTAATGTATCTAATAATCTTAATTTTATTATTATTATTATTATAACTTCAATTCATACAGAATATTAGTGTCTAAATGTTACTAATATAACAGTTACTAATAATAAAGATATTATCATCACATTTAGTATGTCAGTGATAAACCAAACTCTTTGCCAATGATGTCATAGCAAAAGTATCTATCATTTGTGACAATATTATTAGATATTATGCAGTTTTATACAATATGTCTACTATATTTCAATTAAATATAAATTATATAATACATATTTTTTTTATTTATTACACTAAAAATATTTTTTTCAATTATAAAAATAAATAGTAAAAATAAATTATGTTTAACTAAATTATTATAATTTGTTTATCTAATTAATAATGAAATGAACTTTTTAACATAAATCTTTATTTATATGAAATTTATTATTATTAAATAATATTAAAATAATAAAAATTAGTTTCTTATAAAATAGAGTAATTTATACTAATAGATAAAAAACATAATATAAAAAATGCTGTTAAATAGTAAATGAAATAATTTTATATAAACACAACTCAAAGCTTTATATACTTGAAAAAACTATAATTCAATAAAATTCTTATTATTGTAAAAAATTATAGTAATGTAATTGATTTACAGCATAAAATGTACATTATATATGAAATTTAATTATAGATTTATTTTATTTATTTATTTATAAATTATATTTTATTTAAATTAATATAATTAATTATGGTTAAATTGTAACAAGCATTTAAATAATTCACAAAATTACTAATCAATTATTTACATTACAAATTTTCACAACTAAACTATTAACTATAGTTATTAATATTAATTATATAAGTCATATTTATTTTAATATTTTTATTTATATTTGATTTTTATTTCATGAAAGTTAGTGTACTTAAAACTACACATAAATTTTTTTATAAACATTTTATATGTGAAAATTGTTTCTATTATTCTAGAAATTCTATATTACTATTGATTTAGGAATTACTTATAAAGTTACCATTAAAAAAGTTATATAACAATATTGAGTATAGATTGAAATAAATATTTTTAAAAACTATGTCTTAATATAAATATTTTATCAAATTAATAAATTAAATTATAACTGTCTATTTATTGGCTTTATGTTTATTGATAATTAATGGTTTTAAGTGCAATATAAAAGTGTTTATATTATGTAAATAATTTAATTAATAAAAATAAACTGTAATTTATTTAATTTATTTCTGATTAAATTATATAATTTATATACAGTGTATATGAAATATTAATTAATTTAATGCTTTTATTTAAAATGATATTATATTATTTTAAAAAATAATTTAATATAATTTACATAATCTTCAACATTATTGTTATATCTATAAGTTTGTAATATACGGTTTATATTAATTTCTAATGTAAGTTATAAAGCTTAAGCAAATTATTATAAAATGAAAATTAATTGTTTATTAATTGATACAAAAATGACAAATCTCATTAATTATTGTATTAAACAACACATAAAAAATAGAAAATTTAGACTTAATACAAATTATTGTAAATGTCATATAAAAATAAAAAGATTTAATTGATTTTTTAATTGAATGCAGATTTTATTTTACTGTAATAATCAATATAATATTTTATATTAAACGATATATAAAATATATATAATATTGTTTTATTATAAATTGTTGTTAACAACAGTACTACAGTAATAGATACAAATGCCAACATTAATAAAAATAATAACCAGTTATATGTGTGTATCTGATATAATATTGCAAAGAAAAGTAAATTTTATTTATTCAATTATTTATTATTTTATTTTATAACAATTAATATTTTAATACATCATATATTTATATAGCAATTTATGGTTATATATAGTATTATACCTGTATATATCAATAATAATAATAATAGTAAAATAATCAAAGTAATTTATATTTATAAGTGTATTATATTTTTTWAAAAAAGTTTATCAACATTAGACACAATATAACAATATTTTTTTACAATAAATAAAAATTAATTTTTTATTAAAAACAGTAATAATATGTTAGACAATAAAAATCGTAGAAATTCAAAAAACTTTGAAACAATTAATTTGGAAACAATTTATAATAATAATGAGCCAGAAATTGAAGAAACTACCAGTGCCTGGACTGAGACATTTATTATAAACAATTTTAGGTTTAATGATCGTAATCAACAACAATCATCATCACCACAACAACAACATTGTTCATCAAATATGATAAATAATAGTATATTTTTATCACAAAATTATTTATGTAATTTTATGTCTACTACAAGTAAGCAATGATAAAATAGTATACATAAATTAATTTTACAAAAATTATTATCTAAATTAATTATTAATACAGTTACAGGTTTAATATTTCAATTAATAGCTAATACTATATGCATTATTTGTATAATTATAGGTAATAAAACTTATTTAATATTATATTCTATAATTTTTTTTAATTTAAAAATATATTTTTTTATATTTAGGATCACTATATATCACTGATTGTCCTAATTCACCGGTTATACCGAAAATACTTATAGCTAACAGCGGTTTTTATATAATGATTTGTATTATTGAACGTATTAAGCAACTTATGATCAAAATTAATTTGACAATTATACTCTATATTAATCGCATACAATTGATATTAATCATTGGATCAATTGTGTCATTTTTAATATGTAATATTATATTGAAAATTAATCACATAATAATTATTACGAGATCATAATTTAATTGAAATATACTATAAGTACAATAACTTTTTTAATTATTTTTATTTTTTTAGGGATTATTGTTGTCTACGACAGCGTGAGTCCTAACTTTGAAGACAGATATCAACAAAATTATTGCAACAAAATTTTATATCTATTTTCATTTTGGTTACTTAACTTATTGCTAATAAAAATTGCAATTATTATAATTATAGCCACGGGTTGTTGTCTGTTGAGATAAATTTAATCAATATCAATATAACACTTTAAGATAATAGTTCTGTTTGTATGCGTGCACATTTCATCAACAACCATATTTTAATTCAAATCTAAAAATGTATTGTTATATTTTCAATTATTATTTAAAGTAATGTTATTTCTATTGTAAATTTTAAATGATTATTGAGCTCAGGTAGGTTTTAGGGATAGGTAGGCAGATGCTGTGTAATAACATATTGCTATATTCTATAAGTCACACGGCACCGGGAGGTTAGCTACCTGTGCTAAAATTTTGTAAAATTTTCTCAAATGCAAAAATTTCCAATTTGTGTGAAAATTTTCAATTTTTATTGAAAGCAATTTTATTTCTATGGGAAATTTTAAATGTTTATTTAGCACTGGTAGGTTTTAAGGACAGGTAGGCAGGTGTTGTGTAATTACACTTTGCTATATTGTGTGAGTTTTAGGGCACCGGGAGGTAATCTACCTGTGCTAAATTTTTGTAAAATTTTCTCAAATGCAAATTTTTTTTCGAAAAAACCATTAAATTTTCAATTTTTATTAAAATTATTTAAATTTATATAAAAACTAAAAATTCTCAAAAGTTTAGACCAAATAATGTCTAATGGTTCAGTAGTTTTGTTACATTAGGTTATGTAGTAGTTGTATAAACAAATTAAGTCTCATTCAAACTACTTATGATGAATATTTTAAAATTAGTAAAAGAATTGCACGGCTATAGACGTTGCGCGGGTTAAACTAGTAATATTTTATGATTATAACAAAAAGTTTATATAATATTTTATTATTTTGAATTTAAATTATTAATTATGTGATAGAATTAATAAAATATTAATTTATTATTATTATTATTATTATTATTATTATTATTATTATTATTATTATTATTATTATTATTATTATTATTATTATTATTATTATTATTATTATTATTATTATTATTATTATTATTATTATTATATATCAATGTACTGTGTTTGTTGATTTCATATGAATATTTAATTTATAATTTTATTGTCAATTATATATTCAATATATAATATTATATATAAATTATTTTTGTGTTATAAATATGTTTCTCGAGAAACGGTAGCATCGATTAGTAATAAACAATGTACAGTAAATATTTAGTGTATATATATATATATATATATATATATATATATATATATATATATATAATATAATATAATATAATAAAGGTATATTATATGATAAAATAAATAAATATGTTTAGCAACTATGGCAACACCCTATCTAATAACCCACTGACACCTCATCACTACAACACATACTATACACTACATGTATATACTGTACAATATTTTATAATTAAAACATTTTGTCTGTAATTATCAGTAATTTTTTAAAAAATAAATAACATGTCTTTCAAGTTTTCATATAATTAAACTAATTATCAAATACTAGAAATTGAAATAAAATTTAATGTTATGAAGAAAAAAATATTTTTATGTATACAAATAATAAAACAATGTTATTAAGTGTATAATATGTTGCTTTGATTGCCTATTAAGTGCCAAAATTGGCAAAAAACTACATTTGTAATGTAAAAAACTATTTTTTTATATATTAAAATTACATTTATTCTTATCTGTTATACAACTAAATTAATGAGAAATAATTTTTTAAAATTTGATTCATAGTTAAAGTGTGTGTCCATTAAATTTATTGATATATAAAATGACCAATAAATATGATTTGTTGTCTAAGCCATCGCTGGCCAATAGATTATATAATCGCTTGATTCGTGAGACAATATATCCGACAATTGCTATCTTATTATCGCCAATAGTGGTAATGATGGCCACGTATATTGTGGTCATCAAAAATAGTTATCTTAAGCGTGCACTTATACCACTGACCACTACCGCAAAGCTAACAGTGCTCGAGGCTTATCATTCTATCAAATGGTAAGTTCATATAATATTAATATTTATATAATAATACTATAATAAGTTGCTTTGTTAAGCAATTTTATTTATCATAAGGTATATTAATTAGGATACAATTAATTATTTATTCATTATAAATAGGTCAGACCTAGAGTGCTGGTCAGTGGTGGGCGGACTTATACTATGGGGTATAATATCGTTGCACTTTCCCGGACGCAAATATCACGGCCCGCCTACGCCTAATGGCTACAGACCTGAAGTATTGGATTATTATTTTCCCAGAATTTATGGATTTAATTAATATTAAATTAATTTTTTAATCCTATTCCTAGTACTGGCACTCGGGCTTTAAATACTATATAATCTCAATGATAATAATATGCCCACTCATATGGAAATACTCGGTATTGCACTTGTATTACAAAATACCGAATCTCATGGCTATACTTATATTATTTGGCATTATATTTGTATTTATTCTTTACTTAAAAGGTAATGTATTATATTAATAAAAAAAATTATAGATTATATTTTATTAATTAGTATAAATCTAATGTACTCATAATATAGGTCTGGTATTTCCCGATCCGGGTGTGTGTGATATAACAAAGAATCCGATATTTGATTTCTATTGGGGTATCGAACTGTATCCACATTTGGGACCTTTTGTCAGTCTAAAGGTGCTGATAGTGAGTCGCTTTGGTATGTTTCTCTGGCAATTGTTGGCACTGGTAGCCTGGAAAGCCAACTATGAACTGTATATAGCCAGTTACAATCGGGGTCATATCAATTGGCCACTGACCACCAATGTATTGCTCACCAGTTTATATTTGGCGTTCAAGTTCTACACTGAAGACAATTATATGCAGGTTTTGTTATAAAAAAAATTACTTAACATTTTAGACTAACTCTCATATAATTAGTTATTAACCTAATATTATTTAGTACAATGTTTTTCAATAATTTTTAATTAATCTCTAATATAATTCAGTAAAAATCTTATTTGTTTACTATTTGCCAGTCATTTGATGCCATTCACGATCGGTTCGGCTTTTACTTGGCCTGGGGTTCAATTGCATTTCTACCGGGTATATACTCACTGAGCAGTATATATCTAGTCAAGCACTCACCTATGGAACAGTTTGGCCTTTTGTCGGCACTGGTAGTATTATGTTTGGGTGCTATAGCTATTTACCTAACTTATTGTGTGGACAGTCAGCGCTCTCATTGTCGACAGACAAACGGAAAGTGCAATATTTGGGGACAACCGGCTAAAGTGATACGGTATTTAATAATATTATAGTAGATTTCAATAAAACCTAACTGTTTCATATTATTATCAAAGTGCAACCTATTTGGACAACTATGGTATCACAAAACGCACAGTTCTATTAGCATCGGGATACTGGGGTATAGCCCGACATATCAACTATACGTTTGAAATATTGGCCACATTTGCCATATGTTGTCCATCACTGCTAACAAGTCCCATACCGTATATCCATTTGGCAACAGTTGTCGCAATGCTTTTACACCGAACCCATAGAGATAACCAACGGTGCGCCAAAAAGTATGGCTCGCATTGGAAAGAGTATTGTCAAATGGTGTCATATAAAATGATACCTGGCTTATTTTAATATTTCACAATCTTTTTAATATTACAATAATTGTAATAATCACTAATAATCACCAATAATATACATTAATAAGTTGTTATTTAGTACACAATTATTTTATGAATAATATTTTATGTTATATAATGTTAATAATTATTATTTTATTAGAGACAAATATCAATTATACGAATTAACAAATAAAATAATAATTTATTATATTAAACAAAATTATATCTATTATAACTAATAATTTTGAAAATCGCAAAAAAATGAAATTGTTAATCGCACAATCATTAATTAGTAGTATAATAATGTGTAATAATTATTATTTATATAAAAATACTGCTCAATATTTTATATAAATTGTAGATTATTGTAACAATTATGATCTCATATTTAATAAATATAATATTTGATAAAACTATTTTGTTTTAATGATAATAATAATTCATTAATAATTTAATTTAATTTTGTTTGTTAATGAAAGCAATGTAAATGTTTATATAAAGTAGATAAAATTAGTTATTAATTCAATATTATGTATAGATATGTATAAATATATAATAAAATATACTTATTAAATATGAAATTAAATGCAATAAGTTATACATCTACTGGGTTATTTTTATTAAATATTTAAATATTTAGATTAGTATTCAACTATTTCTCTATTTCTTATTATTTTAATAAATATTTTATTTATGATTAAATTATTATCTATTAATAGTCTTAGACAATAAGTTATTTAATGAGTAAAAAATGTAAGAAATAAACTACAAGTGTATGTGAAAAATTTAATTTTTAATTACAGATTCTTTATAATTATTGATAATTTAAATTAATAAAATGTAATAAAACATTACTAGTTAATTAAATAACTTGATTATTATGTTATAGAATTTATAATTTTTATTGTTATTAAAATATATTAATATTTCAAATAATTACTTAAAATATTAAGATAATTACAGTAAGTTGTACAGTATTTGATAACCACTATAAAGTACAATAGTGATTTATTTTAATTTATTATACTATAAGATCTGATAATTCATTTTTGTTACTATTATTTTTAATTTACCGGTAATTATACAAATAAAATAAATATAATTTTATAATATTTTTTATTTAATATATTTATATAATAGTATATGAATATTCTCGTAATATATAATTTTAGATTAAAAATTGTTCATTTTATTTATCACTAATTTTACGACCAAATGCTATAAAGTAATTGAATTTAAAATATATCTCTTTAGCCGATAAGTTATTAATCTTTAGTATTGATTGCAATTTATGTACGATCTCTTGTCTCACATAATCAGCTGTTTCGGGATCTTTAGCTACCAGTCCCTGATATAGAGACCACGACTCAATGTACCCGAGAAACTCTTGGGCCGACACTGTTATCTGTTCTGTAATACCGTCGATATGTTTTGATTCGTAATTTGTTGGAAATCTCATCTTTCGGTAATGATCTTCAATGGCCACTATTTTCGGGTTCTTAAACGGCGCCAATCGTTCATCAAAATACACGTCATACATGAGCTCAGTTAGACTTTTATCGTCCGGATCGTACGGATCTATACAATCGGGAATCATATACCCGATCAATGCTATCACACCGTTGTTGACCAGTACTMGAGTAGCTTCAGTCATAAAGACATCAAAATCAAACCAATGCGCCGCTTCAAAGGCGGTCAACAATTGGACACTATTTGTAGAAATTGACGGTAACTTTTCAGCTGTCGATACCTAATATATTATCAAATTTGAAAAAATAGTAAAATTCATTAAAATATAAAATATAATAAGTATTATTTATAAAAATATTTTTTATAATTTTATATAATTTTTTTCATTAAATAATTATGACTTACACCATAGCGTATATTATCTAATTGGTTGTTATCGTTGGCCTCTTTGATTTGTGCGGCACTTACATCAAACCCGTAACACTGTTTAAAATGTGGGGCCAATCGTTTAGTTCCCTGACCCGAACCGCAGCCAACATCGACAGCGATATCCCATTTTTGTTTATCAATTTTTTCACCTAGATAATCCAATACGCGCTTGATAACAGTATCGGGAACTGTAGGTCTAAATCGGGCATAAATGTTGGCGTGATTTATGCCTTCAAATATACGAACAGACATTATCCAAGTATTTATGAGTGAAAGACAGACAGACAGACAGAGAGAGGAGAATAAAATTAGAAAACAATTGTCTTTTTCCGAAAGTTATATTGTTTTCAAAGGAAAGTATCTAAAAATAATATTAATGTTGTTTTTAATCACTTATATATAATAAAATTTAACTGTATTTACAACAAATCTAACAGGAATTACATCACACTTATCATAGAGTAGTGACTATTTTCATGTGTTGACAATATATCACAAACAAGTTCATTGAAGGACATGTATGGCATAGTATTCAAGGCTTTTTCTATGTAAATCAATGATCAAATAAACATCCAGATCATAGTCAATAGCTAACTATGATAATAATATAATTATTTTTCAATAAAATTTACATATAGTATGAACTTATCATGTTTTAAATGCATGTGATTTTATAATAAAAAATTATTATAATTTATTATGTGATTTTATAATTAAATGAAATTGTATATGTAAATTTATTTATGATTAAAATTTTTGAATTTCAATCATATTGTGTCACTGGCTATGCAATAGATTGATGATACTCAATAAGCTCAGGTATCCATATTATGCCATGTTGTATCCATGAGCATGAGCACTGTTACTTTTATTGGCTAAGTTGTTATAATTATTTATTAATATTTTTATAATAAGAATCTAATGTAAAAGAAATTAAATATAATTATATGGTTTTAATGAAAATATTTTAAAGTATATTTTACATAAAAAAAATTTTTTAAAAAGTTTATTAAATATTAGCATAATAATAATAATAATAACACGAAATATACAATATATAAGACACAGTAGAATATAATAGAAAATGTAGTAATTATAGTAAATTATTTTACATTAATAAAAGCTATACAGCATATACAGTAAATACAATATAAATTTATATATATATAATTTATATATAAACTATAAAAAAATTTAATTTGTAAATCAAATTATGATAAATATATATGTGTTTTAATTTGATAGTTTACGGGCCAATGCTATAAAACAGTGATAATTGTTAATCACTTGTATATTCGATAAATCATTTATTTCCAGTATTTCCTGTAATTTATGTCTTAATTGTTGTAATATCTGTTGTGCAGTATTTGGATCATTCTTGACGATTGTCTGGTATTGAGAGGACGACTCAAATCGGCCGACAACATGCTGTGCCGGTACTGTTGTCGACATTTTAATGTCATCTATATATTGAATCTCGTAATTGTCCGGAAATTGTAAATTTCGGTAAAGATTTTCGTGTAATGTTGTCTGTAGATTACGGATGTGATGGGGATTACGATAAGGGATCAGCCGTTGGTCAGAAAACAATAGTTCATTAATCATATGAGTAATGCGCTCGTCATCTGTATTACGAGGATCTCTTGTGTCGGGATATGAAAAACCAATGATAGCGACCACTCCATTGGTGACCAATACGCGCGACATTTCTATCATAAATTTTTCAAAGTCAAACCAATGAACCGCTTGGACAGCGGTCACCAATTGTATGCTATTTGTGGGAATTGATGGCATATTTTCTGCTGGACTAACCTAAATGAAACAAAAACTAATTTATTAATAACTAATAATATGACTATCAATATAAATGGTTATAATTTATAACAGTATACCTCATAACTAATATTATGTGGATATATGGCCTCTTTTGCCATTTTAATCTGAGCCGGACTAACATCCAAACCGTAACAGTGTTTGAAATACTGAGCAATACGATTGGTTGCCTGACCCGAACCGCAACCTACATCTACAGCATTGTTCCAGTCAGTACTGTCTATTTTATGACCCAGGTAATCCAATACCCGTTTGATAACACTGTCGGGAACCGTAGCTCTATATTTAACATAAAGATTGGCATGTTTTCGGCCCTCAAATAATCGTATAGACATTTTTTTGTTTCAAACTTTTCACGATTGTATATAAATTATTATTAATAATAATAAACTAATATTTCATTGATAGCACAATACATTTATTGACTAAATTATTAATATTATACTAACCTTTATATAATCCTTTTTTTAACAGTTTTCACAGAATTATTGAATTATTAAATTGAATATAAAATACAATTTCAAATATATTACATCACATTTATTACCAAATTTGTTTCGTTATAATGCAAACACACATTCAATGTAAACCAGTATTTATTATACTCAAGGATTTCAGTTATGGATGTCATATGTTATTTAGTATATAAATTGTTTATATTATAGTTTAATGTACTTAACTATAGATTATATAGTAGTATATAGTATATAGTATATATTTATAATATATATATATATATATATATATATATATATATATATATATAAATGCAAAGAAAAATATTTGATAAATTTTGTCAAGTCATTAATATATATTTAATTTTTATCTATTTATGTCAAATTTATTGTTTAGATTTATTATTTAGATTTATTGTTAAACACATTTTTTTATATATACTGTTTAATTAGTTAGTTTACGTCCCAATGCTATAAAATATGTATAATAAGCGGTAATTTGTTTGTTAAGTAAATTATCAATTTTTAAGATTGCTTTTAGCCTGTCTTTGTAGTCCTCTATTATCATCTGTGCTGACTCGGGATCTCTGGCCAACAGTTCCTGATATCGTGAACTGGACTCGAGTCGACCGATTATATCCAATGAAGTGATTATTTTAGGTTGACGTATGTTATCTAAGTATTTATATTCATAATTGTCATCAAACTTGTAGTCCATATAATTGTTGTCTTTAATTTTTGTGTCCGAAAATCGTGGCATTCGTTGATCGCATCGCCAGTCATATAACAGTCCATTAATACTGTTGTCTTCGGGATTGTTCGGGTCTATTGCTTCGCCAAACAGATTGCCCACCAGAGCTACCACACCGTTATCAACCAACACGCGTGTTGTTTCCCGCATAAACTTTTCAAAGTCAAACCAATGGACACATTGAAATGCTGTCACCAATTGGACACTATTTGTATCAATTGTTGACATATTTTCTGCTGAACAAATCTGTTATCAAAATTTAATCATTTAATTAAAAATATATTTATTGTTTTAAACACACAATTACTCACTTCATAGACAACATTAATAGGGTGTTGACTATCGGTGGCCACTTTGATCTGTGCCGCACTCACATCCAATCCGTAACAGCGATGAAAATATTGTGCCAAAGAGTTGGTTGCCTGACCCGAACCGCAGCCAACATCGACGGCAATGTGCCAATTGTTTGGACTAACTTTTTCACCTAGGTAATCTATTATTATTTTGATTACATTGTTTGGAGCAATACTTCTATATTTAGCATAAATATTGGCATGAATTGGATCTTCAAACAAACGATTATCTGACATATTATTACTAATTACTATAAATATTTCCAAAAAAATAATTATTATTTTTTAAAATCTTTTATAGTTTTTTTCAATACTATAAATAGTATACTTGACATAAAATAATCTAATGCAATGACATAATAGTTAATATATTTATCAATTTTCTAATGAAACTAAATTTTAAATTTATTTATATTTAATAATATAAAACTCTTGAATTTTATACACTTATATTATCAATGTTTTTCATTCAGTTAGTTCATGTTTTTTTTGTATTTATTATAACTCTTGAATTTATTAACGAGTAATTTATAATTCAAGGCTATATTATATAAGTACTGTAGTGTAGTGAGTGTTATATCATATTATATCATACAGTATAGTTTTTTTTGTTATATTATACAATACAATAATTAAAAATATATTTATCAAACAATTACTTTATGTTTATTTAGACTAAAATGTGTGATGCAATCAATTTGACACATGTATAGATGTAACCAAACATATTTATAGTTTAATTTATTTTTATTATTATGAAAATTATTATATTTCTACAAAATGTATAGAAATTTAAAAAATACATTATACAGTAATTATTGTACGATATTTTATTATTTATCAATCAATCATATTTTGTTTTAGTAAGAAATTTGTTTTTATTTTAATTTAATCATTTAATTTTCGGGCCAACACTACAAAGTAGTGAGTGATATCTAAAAGTTGTTTTGTGGACAAGTCATCTGTTTGGAGAATTTGTTGTAATTTTTCTGTCAATTCTTGTATTATAGTCTGTGCTGTAATGGGATGTTTGGCTGCCAGTGCCTGAATATGTGAAGCCGATTCTATACCCTTAACAATATCAATAGCCAACTCTGTTTTCTCTGTGCTAATACTATCGATGCGAAGGAACTCATAATTTTGGGGAAATTTAAAGTTTCGATAACTGTTTTCTAGAGATGAAAGTTTGGGATTTTTGAACGGTTGTATTCTGTCATCTAAATATAAATCAGTATATAATTGTGTAATACGATTGTCGTCGGGTTTGTCCGGATCGATGGTGTCGGGTATGAAATAGCCGACAAGTGCTACCACACCATTGATGACCAAAACACGCGATACCTCTGCCATAAAGTTGTCAAAATCAAACCAATGAACCGCTTCAAAGGCAGTCACTAATTGAACACTATTTGAGACAATTGATGGCAAGTTCTCTGCCGGACAAACCTATTGAGAATAAATGTTTTTTATATATAAAAAAATTATTTTAATTCAAAATCAATGTCTGACCTCATATTTGACATTATCGGGATGTTGTGACTCTTTGGCCACTTTAATCTGTGCTGCACTCACGTCAAACCCGTAACAATGTTTAAAATGTGGTGCAATACCATTGGTTCCCTGACCCGAACCGCAACCCACATCAACAACTGTATCCCATTCATTTTTATCTATTTGTTGACCCAGGTAATCCAATATTTTGTCAATTATAACAGTGGGAACATTAGACCTGTATTTGGCATATAAATCGGCGTGTTTTTTGGTCTCAAACAAGCGATCCGTCATATTTTCAATATTTTTTAAAAATTTCAATAATACTTTCTATCCGTATATAAAGATTATATGATATTAAATATCATCTTTTATACTGTACTTACTGTAGTTTTTTAACACAGCATTCATTAAATAGATTAAATGCTTTTTCGTTTTAATTACAAAATAGTTACGTAATGTACTTATTATACATTATTATTGCACAGATACTGGTAATCATTAAATACTGTAGTAATGTATTAAAAACTATAACTGCAGTTCACAAAATGAGCTAAATTTTATTTATTTTTTTAAAATTATGTTGCTTATTTTGTAATATAAAATATTCATCATTAATCTATTATAAAATAGTTGGGGTATCTATTTTTGAAATAAGCTAGGTAGTCTATTTTTAAACATTAAATTTTACATATGTTTTGGGAATATCAGGGAATTTTGGGATGTATTATATAAATTTATTATAAATATATAAAAATATATAGAATACTTAAAATATATATTTAAAAAAATAATTTAATATCGATTAAAGCATTTACAGCTAATTTTATTTTACGAAATTATTAATTACTAATTTTACGACCCATTGCTATAAAATAGTTATAATTCATTGTTAATTGTTTAGCCGACAAGTCCTCACATTTCAATAGTGATTTCAAATTATCGGTAAACTCTTGAGACAGTTTTTTTGCCGTTTGCGGCTCATTACTGGCCAGTGACTGATATCGGGAAGCAGACTCAATGCGGCCGAGAATGTCAGCTGCGGTAACCGTTTTGGTGGCCGTGATATTATCCAAGTAGTGGTACTCATAATTGGCTGGAAATTTATAATCGCGATAATAATTCTCAAGCTGTGATCGATTCGGGTGATTGTAGGCCATCATTCGGGGATCCCGTCGGGTATCGTAAACAAGTTTAGCAATAGTCCTGTCATCGGGATTACACGGGTCTATTGTATCGCCAATTTGATTGCCTACCAGTGCTAGCACACCATTATCGGCCAAAACGCGCGATGTTTCGTCAATAAACTTGTCAAAGTCGATGAAATGGACGCATTGAAAAGCGGTCACCAATTGGACACTGTTTGCTGTGATCGACGGTAAACTCTCTGCCGGACAAACCTAATGTAATTAAAAACACTTTCACTAAATATGATATACTATTTCTTTAATATATTCATATACCATGATAACTGACCTCAAATTGGACATTATCGGCATGCGGTGACTCTTTGGCCACTTTAATCTGGGCAGCACTTACGTCAAACCCGTAACAATGTTTAAAGTACGGGGCAATACTATTGGTCCCCTGACCAGTGCCGCAGCCCACGTCCACAACAGTATCCCATTGGTTTGTCGGCAATTTATGACCTAGATACTCTAAAATAGCTTTGATCACATTGTCGGCAACAGTGGCCCTGTATTTGGCATAAATGTTGGCGTGTTTTATGCTCTCAAATAAACGGATAGACATTATTGATATTATTATTATCAATAAAACTGATATTTTATACTTTCATATAGTTATTTTGAATGGGAAGTATTTTTTAATAAAATTGGAAAGTTATGAGAAATACCTTATCGAAGCACTGGTAGGTTTGGAAACACAGTTGAAATTTTTTTTTATATATAGGATTTTCTCATTGAAAGCTAAAGTAACTGTAAATTTACTGTTAAATTACAGTAATAAGTGATCACATGTTTTGCATGTTTTTAGACAACATAACCATTTGACTATTGCTGTCATCTATTGATTAACTAAATTGAAGTTTAATATTAGGAATATTGCTGTAATCATATTAATTATAACAAACAAAATTTATCATGCTAAATTATTATATTAATACAACAGTATAAGTTTTAATTTATGATATGTAATTACCAGATATTGTGTAATTTATAGAGTTATACTATATATTTATCGCAACTATTTATATTTACAGTATTTTTATTGATATTATTTTTTTTAATTATTTAATTATGATATTTAATTTAAAAGATATATGTTACACATTTTTTTATACATCATATTTCCTAATTGAAAAATATTTAAAATGTTAATATAACTACAGTATATATATAAAAAAAATAATATTATAATAATTTAATATTAATTTCTAAATATATATAATTGAAAGTAAATAAAGTATTTTCATTCAAAACATATTAGTAGTCAACGGGTTTTTTGCCACTAATATTCAAAATAATATTATTATTACAATATATATAATATGTATGTCTGCTCTTTGTTATTGTTATGTCTGTCTGTATATATAATTATAAATCATTGAACACATGACTTACACTAACAATAAAAAATAACAACACTTTTTTCTATAGGATTACATCACAGGTTTATAGTTGCATATCCAGAGCTGGGAAAGGCCTATCTTAGAGAGTGAATGAGAGGGAGAGAGTGTGTGTGTGAAAGAGRGAGAGAGWGAGAGAGAGAGAGAGAGTGAGAGAGAGATAGCTATGTGCCAGTACTTTGAAGGACAGGCATGTATTAGTTAACTGTATATATAAAAGTTGTAAAACTTTTCACTATTACTACTACTACTACTACTTCTACTACCACTACCTTTACTACTTTACTAGTGATACTAATACTAATATTACAGTCATTCAAGGTTTTTACACAATTCATCACATGTTTTATATAACAACTTAATATTATTTTTTTTATATATATTTTAGTTTGAAATCACATGAGAATAGTTTTTTAAGAGTCACTGAAAAATATGATATTTTGATTTTCAAAAATTTATATACAAAACAAAGTACACAAAAACACAGTGATTGTGAAAAACTATGAAAAAAGACGTTTCGTACGATTCAATTCAATTAATTTATAAATAAATAAATAATTATTTTTATTTATTATTTACCGAAGAAAAAATCAAAATAATAAATTCACACAAAAATAAATTATCATTTATTTTATGTGTTGTGAATAAAATCTTTTTTTTTTGTGATTATTATTATTATTATTTAATATAATATTAGTGTAATAATTGATTTATTTGTATGTATTGTTTAATATTATTATTATTTATTGCTTAATTCAGACTATGAGCACAATTACGTCAAATGCCAAGCCATACACACATACCGTGTTTGCTACGGCCCGTCACGCGGATCTGTACGCTAAGTTCAGACCGATACTGCCAGGTGTGGTCATGGACTATGTGTTGGCAAACCTGCGCCTACACTACGAGCCCCACGAGTGGGACATTGCAATAGATGTTGGCTGTGGTGGCGGTCAGAGTACACAAGTGTTGGCCAAATATTTTAAACAAGTTTATGGGTTTGATGTAAGCGCCGCACAGATTAGGGAAGCCCTCGACTCATATCATGCACACAATGTTCACTTTGATGTAAGTGCTCTCAAATGTTATCTTCCGTTCCTCTTAAAACTAGTTGTCCTATCAAGTCATTCACCCCATATATATATATATATAATATCATAATACTATCATATGTTTTAATGTTTATTTAATTACTTAATTAAATGTTTTTATACGATATATATCATATGTTTATATATACAGTATATATATATTTGAAATATCATGTTTGGGAACTGTAGGTTTCGATAGCCGAGAGTATTCCGCGCATTGAATCCAATTCCTGCCAATTGATAATTGCCTGTCTGTCCGCCCAATGGTTTGATTTGCCAAAGTTTTTCGCCGAAACCCGCCGAGTGTTGGCTCCGAACGGTATTGTAGCCCTCATCGGTTACACAATGTTCGAGCCCATAGACCCGGACCGGCCCAACGATCAAACACTAACCGAATTAATGCTGGGATTGCGTACCGATCCCGTGATAGCTCCGTATAAGTTGCCGAACGCCGATGCGGTTGACAAACGTTACCGAAATATCAGTTTTCCGGATTATTTTGAATACATATATAAAGATAATATCTTAAGTCAAATAGTGATCTGCGCTCAAGACATCATCGGTTTCATTGAAACCTGGTCTCCATATCAACAGATGTTCAAAAAGAGTCAATCGGAGGCCAACTATTTCCTCAAAAATTTTGAACAAAAACTAAAATCCATTCTCACTGTCGATGACTTATCTGAGAAACGGTTGTTATGTAATTACAGATATTATGTGGCAATGGGGCGCAAAAAGCCTACCACTTAATTATCATTCAAGTCTATACCGTCACCTCCTATGATATTATTATAATTATATAAATTACATAATTATTTGATTCATTAAATAATTTAAATTTATATATGACATAATCATTTTAATATATTGTATAAATATACATACCATGTGATTGTTGTATACATTATTGCTATTAATTGTCAAATAAACATATTTTTTGTTTTGAAATATAAATGTTTGGCTAATATAAGATATAACTGACGACAATCATCATTACGGTAGTAACTATTGGTAACACTATTAGCTAATGTTATCAAAACAAACATTATATTCAATATTCTCGATTCTGCAACAAAAAGCACTGTTAGCTCAGGTATAACATAGAATCTATAATATTATAGATTTATTGTAAAGTTTTAACATTTCTATAACATATAATGTCTGTCCCAAAAGACATCCCATCCATTGAACGGTATAATTGGTTATTTCATATACACTACGCTCGGGGCGAGTATGACCAGTGTCTCAGCCAAATAGATAGGTTGGGCACCTGTAGTGAGTATGCAGTCTATCTAACTGGACTCATACGGCTTCGCAAAGGGGACGCCAAAAGTGCTTTACAGTCTTTTGATTCAATTAAAACCATTAACAATCCGACGTATGTCAAGGCCATCGCCCGGTGTCTGACACTGTTGGGTCGGCACCAACAGGTATGCGACCTCATCAAAGAGATAGGCTTAAAGGTAACGCCCAACGACTGGCAAATGTGGTGCCTGTTTGGCAATGCTCTGCTGTATATCGGGAATATACAGCTGGCAAAGGATGCCTTCCAGAATGCACTTCAGACTACTAACCAGATCGAGCCGTTCATATCACTGGCCCAGTGCCACATTGCAGAAGCAGATTATAAATCAGCCATTTTTGTGCTCAGAAGGGCTACCGAGTAAATAACTGATCTCATAATTATATTTTATCTAATACTATATATTACTAGATTATCACCCAATGATCCGCAACTAACTATCAAACTGGGAATTCTTCTCATAAATCATGGTATGGCTGCCAAAGGTGTCGAGAAAATCCTTCAGATACAGAACCAGACCAATCCGGCCGATCTTGCAGTTGCGCTGGCAATTGGTTCGGTATTGCAAGACATCAAAATGGACATCGATTCGGCACTTTATCGCTATAAGGGAACCAATGTGTTTGAGAGTCCGTCCCTTTGGAATAATATAGGTCTGTGTTTTGTTCTCAAGAAGAAGTTTGTGGCCGCCGTGTCCTGTCTTAAGAGAGCCCTGTATTTGAATCCCATTGATTGGCGCATAAACTTCAATCTGGGACTCATTAATCTACAACTACGACAATATGCCAGTGCTTTTCATTATTTGAAGAATGCTGTGGCCAACAGTGGTTCCACTAATCTTAATATATTGTCACTGTTGGGCATTTGTTTAGAGTGTTTGGAGGACAAACAAAATGCACGACAGGCTCACCTAACAGCAGCCAAGTCGACCAACGGTACGTGGAATGCCGTTCCGGTTCTCAATTATGCCGTTTTTCTATACAATGAGGACAGCCATGAAAATAGAGACACAATAATTGAGCTGTTAATGGAGTTCGAGCAGTGCTGGCTTAAGAGATCACAAAATACTATCGACTTTGAAGATAATGTCATGAGAGTAGCCACTAGTCTGGCCACAGCACTCAGTGTAGCCAACCATATGGCATGGGTTAAGGAGGCCACACAGGCTAACCGTATTGAGGCCAATACTGAAGTTAATGTTACCGCTGCCGCTGTGACCAATGATGGCGATTGAAGTAAAAATATTTATACATTTTCTATATTTTTATTTCAAAATATCAAATAATTTGTTTAATAATACAAATACAGTTAAGTTTTAATACAAAATTCAAAATATTTTTCAAAATTATCTATTTATCTAATTATTGATTATATATCAAATTACTTAAGTTTTCAAAAATTAGTATCAATTTATATCAAAATTATTTAAATGAACAATAATTATATAATTATTTTTATAATATAGTATAACAAAATTATAAGTTTAATTAACAAAAAAATAGTATAATAAACATATATTAAGGAAAAAATATTTGTATTACCAGTAATATTAATTAAATTTAACAAAAACGAAATGCTGATTAACAAAAATTTATTATGTCATAAACAAATTTTAAACATATAAATTGTAAAAATTAAAAAATATATTTTTGAAAGCAAAAAATAATTGCAATTATAATTACTTCCTCTTATTTTAATTTAAATACTGTGATTACTGTATATCAATGATTAATTATAAATTTAGAAAAAATAATAATTATGTGTAATTATAATTGCATCCGATATCCTGAGTGCCGTTTATCTGGTCAACCATGCATTGGATGCGATAATTAAGTTATAGGGATAAACATTTTAACACTAATAATGCTAAGAATTAATGTATTATTATGCTAAATATATGAGTGACCAGATAATCGCAGTCAAAATTCATATAATATATTTATATATATAAAATAAATTTTGACTGCGATTATCTGGTCTTTCATATATTTAAAAATGTAAATAACAAATAGCATGAATACTAAAATGTTGAAATTTATAACATTACCATTTGATCCAATGCATGAATCACAAGATAAACAACAATCACATTTTTTGCTCATATATGAGATCAAATACGGGTATTTTGGACAATAAGTTTAATGGATATGTCCCTCAAATCAAATGATGTTTCAAACAATTGCTGAACCATAAAGATTAAACAATTTTCATTATCTGATGTAAAAACACCTGATCTGATGAATAAATCCAATGTGTCTTTAATACTATCGCTGATATCAATCCATTTTGACCGACGCATCAATTCGTTGACAATTTTGATAATTACTTTAAAGAAACGAATTTCTTGTTGAATGTCATTGATTTGTTGGACAGTGTTTTCAAATGAGTCGATCACAAAATACAAGATCTGTTTCAAGCGGTCAATCATTTTACAAAAAGACTTAATTTGATTAATATTTTGCATATCTTTTAAAATAACAGTAATGTCATCAACAATATTGATCTTATTTTCAATGGCCAACAATTGCTCTTTTGACGGAACAATTATCTCTTGTTGTTTGATTAAATTGGAGTGAAAACTGTCTAACAATTGGTTAATCAATTTCTCAAGTTTTCTATATAATGCAGTAAAAATTGCCTGCTTTTGGATAATCTTGATTTTCTGAATCAATTTTGTTTGATGTAATTCATTGGCATCAGTCAGACAATACATATTACGGGACCAATTGCATAGTTGTTGAAACTGACTCTGAATTATATCATTAAATGGCTGACAGTATGTGATAAATGTCTTACATTTGGGACAACATTTAAAAATCTTTTGTTTGTCATCATTAGTGTCTGTTGTTAACAACACTTTCAATGAATTAGCAGTTATAATGTGTCCACAATTTTCCAGTTCAACGAATTTTTCGGCTAATATCTCATCGTTGGTCATATTGTCGATACCCAATAAATCATTAATGTTTTCGATATTACAAACTTTACAAAATTTCGGACATTTTTCTCCGCAAATACCGATACATAGATGTCCACACTTAAGCAGCTTTTTGCATGACTCCCGACAGTAATATCGATTGCATTTTTCGTAACACAATTTCGTACATTTTTCGTGCGGACACTTCCAGCCACATATCTCAAGTTTTCCGTTATCTGTGGTCACACATGAAATACATAGTTGACTACATGTGTGCTGACATATGCCGTGAAAGCATCGATTTTCACATTTATGATCACACGGCGGACATAAATCGCCGCAACGACTCTGACATTTGTGGCCACAAATCAAAACTCGATTACACGGTTCCTCACATTTGACGTGAAGTCTACTTTGCTGACAATCCCGGCATAAACCTTGACATTTATGACCGCAAATTAATGTTTTCTTACATTTAGCCAAACATTGATTACACGATAAATCCATTTGATTTCTTTCATAGCATTTGACTTCACGTGAATGTCCACAATCGAGGTCAACGGTAACAACTGTCAAACAATCAGTTTTTTGCAAATCAATTGAACACTTGATGTTCACCATATGTTTACAAACGGGAAGTTGTCTTTCTATTATTTCTTGACATTCATTTGAATCGCACGGATCGGAACACATGAGTTTACAGTCGTGACCACAAATCAATTGTTTCTGACATCGCAATTGGCAAGCAATGGGTATATGACATAAACTCCAATAGCTATGTCCACAATTAGGATCTGTTTTGATGACACCGACCCGACAAAATGGTTGACAATCTATTCCACACTTCAGATCACATTTGTGTCCGCAATCGAGTATATTTTCGCACGGATTATTGCATATCATATCACCCGAACAAATCTCATCAATTTGATGACCACAATTGGGAATTGTTTTTGTTACGATTACTTCACATGGATTACACTCTTGGCCATAATGACACTTTTGTGGACATTGATGGTCACAATCCAATTTTTGTTGACAATCTTCTAAACATTTAATATATTGGTGACCGCCGTGACATCGTGTTTCAGGACATGGATGTCCACAATCCATCAAATGGATATATTCTTTAAGACAACCTCCCAATGGAGACTTTTCATCAAAATCTCGATCAGTTTTGACAAATATTTCTTCGGTTGGATGATTGGCACACTTGAGTTGCATTGATGTACCAATTGATTTACCAATTGATAAATGATCCCCTATTTGTTTCCACAAATTGCTGTTTTTGGCCAAAAAATTAAAATCACCGATACAATAGAGACCACGTTTGGCTCGGGTTAGGGCAACATTGACCCGATTGAGTGTCTTCAGGAAACCTATTTCATTATTGCGATTACTTCTTACAAATGACAATATAATAATATCGTTTTCTTCGCCCTGAAAATTATCCACACTTTGAGCTCTTAATTCACCAAAAATATCTGTCTGTGTTCTCAATAATCTATTGATTAAAAATAATTGACCGGAATATGGTGTCAATATTGTAATTTGATTGGACTCATAATCTTGAAAAAGCAAATGTTTAACCAAACGGATGACAAATAGTGCTTCAAATTCATTTGATTTAGTCTTAAGCTCTTCATTACCCAACTCATGATTTGAGTGACACATGAAATAAATGCTTCGTTTAATTCCTTAAAATAATAAATATTTAAAAAATTAAAAATTAGAAAATTAATTAAAATAATAAATTATATACCATTGATGTCAGGATATAGTAAAACACTTTTGTCGTCTTCAAGAGTTTTATAAATATTTAGAGATTTAATAACAGCCGATATTTCGGGTCTCATTCGGTGCTGAAGTTTTAACTGATTGAACGGCAGTTTGTTGTTAATCATGCGCTCAAATAGCGAAACATCCAAACCATGGCATCTACTCAACTCATATACCGCTGGTTGCGGTCTTAGCTGTCGGTGATCACCGATCAGAATCAAATGTTCAGTATTTTTGGTCACTGATGTAATTATATGACTCTCCAAAACTTCTGCGGCTTCTTCTACGACAATGATCTGTGGATCTATGGCTTCAATGGTTGCCTTATATTTAGCGGCACCAGTAGTGGTCATACCGACAATGGCTGACTCACCAATCAATAACATATCTTTTTCTACATATAGTTCTTGAATTATTTCTGTCTCGAAATCATATTTCTTTTGCAAAGAAATCATATCTCGTTTATATGATTTCAGATATAACTGAAGCCAACATCGGTATAGTCGCCACCGATCGCTGTAATTAAGTTGAGTCAAATCGGTTATCTTCTGGGCCTTATCTTCAGCCATTATATCCGTCAATTGTAGTTCTCGTTTCATTTCTCGCTGTAATTTATTTATCTCTTTTTTAGAGATCCATTTCAGTGATGGACGGTTTGCCAGAAAAATTGTATTTTTAGGTCCAATTTTAACATCTTTTTTGACTTTAATTTTGATATCAGTTTTTCGATCCGTTTCTCGCATTTCATTTAATCGATTCACTTCTTGTTTATCGACTACAGACTCAATCAAAGTGTAAACATCGTTACTATTGTCTCCTCTTTTAATAATTGTTTCTTCAGAAGGATTATATTTATAGCTACTATTATCACAGTTTGCTAACCATCTGACTAATGCCACATCCGATTCACTCCAATAGTTTTCCTGAAGAGATCGGATCTGTTTCTTAATCCAATTATAATTTGATAATTGTTTTATCAAAAACCGGGGATTCAATAAATCTGAATTACAATTTGAAATGAAAAAATCAATTCTTTCAATTTGAAATTGCATTTCTTCAATGTATTTAATCCGGGAATAGATATCGCGATTCAATTGCTTATATTGTAATGATTTAACATTTGCTGAATAATTTACTTTTATTTTGTCCCTGAGCTCAGTCAACGTATAATCTTGTAGTTTTTCACTTCGAGATCGACCACCGATTCGGATAATTTTATCGGTAAATTCAAGCATTCCTTCCAAAAACTGGTCCAATGCATGATTAGTGTAACATATAATGACAATTGGTTTCATATTATCGGGCGATCGATTCCATACATTACGATTTTCGTGTAGTGTTTGAACAATTTTGAGGCCAACATATGTTTTGCCGGTTCCCGGCGGGCCTTGAATTAGTACAAAACTTTGCAAAAGTCCTGATTTGTAGGCATCATATTGTGAATCATCGAAACCAAATGTTTGTGCTTTTGGCCACTCTTTTGGTTTTGTTATACAAACAGAATCATACGATTCTTTGTTAATAATACGAGAAAAGTTATATTTTGTCTGCTCTTTGACATAGAGTGGTCTCGAAATGTCTTTACGAATATTAATCACTTGTTTCTGAAATGGAAACGTTTTATCCGTCATCTTCTGCAATGTCTTCAACGTATACTTATAGGCCTCGAAATAGACTTCCGATTCGAACATCACATACTTTGTATCGGGTTTTCTGTACCGAAACTCATCAGTTATTGTCGACAATTCAAATTCCAATTCAAACTGACCAGTGGCCAACTTTATCGGGTTTCGATCGCCGGCCACAGTAGCGAAACAAAATGTTTTGAAGTTATTGGATGAAAGACATAATAGTGAACCAAAGATTAAACGTTTTGAGTTCTGTTTTGATAATAAATTTTTAAAGTTATGTTTGAATATTAATTAATTAATATTAATCAACAATTAAGTCAATATAATTGTTAATACCTCCCAATTAATGTGTAAATTTTTAGCATCAAATTTGGCCGTAAAATTTGTCACCCGATCCTCGCATCGCTGGCCAATAGTAACATCTCTATAAATTCGTATGTCATCTAATTTCTTCACTTTTTGGCCATTAGAGGTCAACTCTCTGTACTCTCTAAGACCCTTACGTAGCGATCGATTAAGGTCTTCGCGAAGCAAATTAAAGTGTATATTAAGATATTGGTCAACACTTGTGTAGTGACCGCGAGTAATGTTTGACTTTAATTTTGGCCAACAATTGGTATTAATTTCATCGATTGTCGGATATATTGATACTTTTCGAAAGTTTTTCATTTCTTTATCAAATAAAATCAAGTAATTAACTGATCCAATGATAATAAATAAACTGTTGCTTACCATTATTGGTCACAAAATTTTTCGGTAAATTTTGTTCTCTTTTAGGTGTTTGACCATCTTTAGTCTGACCACTCGTCTTATCACTCGTAATCTGACCACTCGTAGTCTTACCACCCGTTTTCTGACCACTCGTAGTCTTATCACTCGTAATCTGACCATCCATTTTCTGACCACCCTTTCTCTGGTCACGCGTTTTCTGGCCAACCGTTCTCTGACTACCCGTTTTCTGGCCACCTGTTCTCTGACCATTCTTTGTCTGACTATTCATTGTCTGAACACCCGAAGTGTGATCATTACATTTATCGGGTGCCTTACGTAGGCCATCCTCGGTATCGCCAACTTTGTCTAATCGTTGTCCTCTTTTCTTCGACTTTTTATTTGATTTCTTAGTGACCGGTAGTGTCGTTGACGGACTACTCTTCGTCGGTGTTGTTGTTGTTGTCGCCGTCAACTGTGTGGACACTATTGTCGGCATCTTATGACAGACAGACAGACAGCAGGTATTAGTTATTGTCGTAAACTTCTTCTTTAACACAAAAATTATTGACTAAAAGTATTGTCGAAACTAAGTGTGACTTCAAAGATGTTATTGCATTAGCAATAAAAACGTTAACCAATCATATACTGTATTAAAACACTAATAATCGTTGACTGTATGTAATGTTATGCAATATATGTGTAATAGTTATTAGGGTTTGAAGATATACTGGAAAACGTAAAGTTTATGAAAAATATTATTAAAATTTATTGAACTAATTATTCAAAATACATATAATACGAGACAATTAAATTATTATTAAATAATATTAATATTAATATTATTTTACAAACAAATCTTATATTTATAATAAATTTATGTATATAAAAAATACAGTATTATATTACATACTGTTTATTACTGAAATGTTTAAAAAAAAATAATAACAATAAAGTTTAGGAAATAAATTTATTAGAAATAAGATATTCAAGTGTTGTCAAAATAAGTTAAACTTACAATAATTTAATATAATGTTTGACATCAACTTTAAAAATCTTATTTCAAAGTTTTTATCAATAATATAACACTAAATATTTTTGAATACAGTCTTATACCATAGTTTTATACATTTCAAAAAAAAATTAATACAGTATACTATAGTAATACCTGAATTACATCAAAATACTGTATCAGTTTTGTTTGGAAAGTGTTAACAAAAAAGTTTACTTTAAGACTAACGAATCACTGAACGACACATACAGTATAAATGTTTTTTATTTATGTATTAGTTGTGCCATACATTTGCTAAATACCAGTGTCTTAAATATTAATAGCATTTAAATACCGGTACAATAATATGATGCACATGTATTATTTAATATATAATTTTTTAAATAATGTTTTTTTAATGCTATTTATATAGATGCAAGTTATTTGCAATTTTTGATTATATGCGCAAAGGGTTATATAATTTTTTTATATATATAAATACATTTATTAAGTTTTAATTTACTAAATAAAGTTGGCATTGAAACTATGATTCATTTAGTAATTTATAACATTGTGTCATAGAGTAGTACCGGTAATATACTATTTATTTAATTAAAATATTTATATTTCATAATAGTTAGAAATATTATAATTGTGTAAATATTATACAAGAATATTAATTCAACTAATTCAATGCAAATTTAATAAATTATACATGTATATGGTTTGATAAAAAAATAATTTTAATCTTAGTCATAATTTTTATCAAAAAATATTAATGTACCGGTAATAACATTTTATATAATCAATTAATTTACTTTCATTTTTAAAAATATATTAATAATATAATTTTATTTATTAATATAAGCAATGTTTATTATCGTTAATATAAGATAAATATTATTTCTAAATTAGTTTTATATGACTAATAAAGCATATGTTTAAAATTCATAAAATATACATATAAATGTTAAATGTATAGTTATCTTATCTTGTATTAAAAATAATTATTACATAATTTATTATCACTTTTATTATATTATTTTATTATTTATTTAATAAATGTAAAAAATTGTATAATAGGTTTACACAATTATAAAACAGTTGTTTAGCAATTTATATGAGAATATTATGCAAAAGTTTTTAATAAGATCCATAATTATTTGCTTAAGTATTATATATAACTTTTAAAAAATAAATTAATTGAAATTATTATTTAATTGGCATTATATATATTAAACTTATAAATTGACAATAAAACAAAAACTACTTATTAAATAAAAATAAAATAATTTAATTATTAATTATCATAAAATTAAGATTTTCTTAAAGACAAACAAAAGTTTGTAAAATTTGTAATTTAATTAATAAGTAATTAAAGTAATAATAATAACACTAATGATAATGAAGATTAAAAAAAATTATGATCGACTTAAATGTTTTCATATTTTTGTTTGGGATATCCGTGTTTCGGTGCGACAAACGGTTCGGGATTATTGACGCGCCTTTCGTATTGCATGAATGTCCTGACGGCACAACATATGGTCAACAATGCCGTCACCGCAACCAATACACCCAACAAAAGCAATACGAGACCAATTCGTTTGGCAGCACTCGTATGATTGTCACCAAACCAACTGTTCGCTGGCGTAAACAAGAGTAAACCGCCGATGACTGCCACCACTGCTGCCGTACACACCAAACAACCCATACATTTAAGACAACACATGAAATAACTCTTTTCCTTTTGGTAGCGAAGAGTTAACGGATTGTTTTTTATGTCCATCGATGACAAAACAATTTCAGATCTCAACTGAATAACACTTAAACTATTGATATGATTGTCGTTTTGCTTGAAAATACTGTACAATATATGAATAAAATCAATAAAGTTGTGTCAAAAAATATCAACAAAAAAAATAAATGATTTTATTTCTCAGAAAATTCAAAATATTATTACAATTTGTGTTAACAATATAATAATACATTTTGATTGATACTAAACTTTTATTAATTAATTACAATTTAACAATAATTAATTTACAAACATTAAATGAAATAATTTTAATTAAATAAAAATGTATAACAGTTTTTCAATATAAAACATCAATTATTATTGATAACATTATTATGTAATGTATTTTAAATTATTATTATTATGACAATAGAGTTGTTATTCAACGCGTGATTCAAATTATTTAAATCACAAAAAAATTATTACTATTATTATAATATTATTCTTAACAATTGTTGGTTAAATTATAACTGTTTTTTCTACTAAAAGATTTTCATTAATTTATTGAAACATTTTTGTTTTGTTTTTTTAGTTTTGTTGATTGAATTATGTTAATAGTTAGTGATATGACTGAACAAAAACAACAAAAACAGGAATCGCGTAATAAACTGACAACTGAACTGACAGATGAAATCAAAACTATACTCAAAGATCAAGACATAGAAATGTTAGAACCTATAGATAATGGCAGTACAAGTATTGTGTTTAAAGGCTTACTAACCATAGATGGAGGTCAGGTAGTAGATGTTGCCATCAAGTTTGTCAATTTGGACAAACAGAGTGATAAAGTCAGAAACAAATACATACCACAAGAGATCAGTCTTGTCGAGCGTCTCAAACATAAACATATCATACGTACGTATAAAGTGGTTAAACACAAGAACAAGTATGTGTTTATAGTAAGTGAATTGGCTGACGGAGACCTAATCAAAGTATTGGAAAAGGGAGAACTGTTGGATGAAAAGTTGGTCAGAGAGTGGTTTCGGCAGATAGTAAAGGCCGTGGAGTACATTCATAGGAAGGGTGTGGCGCACAGGGATTTGAAGGCCGATAATATATTGATCGTCAAAAATACGATGAAATTATGTGATTTTGGTTACGCCCGACAGTCCCGTAATGATGACGGATCCGTCAAAATGGTTAGGACACTTTGCGGTACTATTGAATACGCATCACCGGAATCGCTGTCCCGTTTGCAACCGTTTGACCCAATGGTGTCCGACTGTTTCAGTTTAGGCGTAGTCTTATATACGATGTTGACGTTGAACTTTCCCTTTGGTTCAGGCGATTGTGTCCGCAGTAAAGAAGGTAGAAGTGAATTGTTGGCCAACATTAAGGCTCAACAGTGGTCACTGCCGGACAACTATAAAGACAATAACAATATCTGCAGTTTACTAAAACAGTTACTGAATCCCGATCCAAGTGGACGAATCCGCAGCTGTCAGATATTATCTCATCCGTGGTTCAGTACAATACCATCGACTAATCATTTACAACAAACTAACGGTTCTCAATAACATTTATACAGACTATATGTAGTAGTAATACATTAGTCTCATATTTAGTATAAAAATATTATAAATATATAAATGTTATAAAGAATTTGTTACAATTATTGTAAAATCTTATTGTAATTTATTGACAATTGTATAAAATATTTTTTAATCTTAATTAACCACATGTTATGAGAATCATCACATTTTTATACATTAATACATATCATAAAATATTTTATAGAATTTATTATAACTTATTTATTACATGAAAATCTATATTAATAAAAATAAAATAAAATGATTTTATTTAATTAATAATATTATTCACAATAACTAAACAATAGTATACAATCGAAAAGAGAAATTAATTTTGATTTCATACATTAACATATCTATAATATAAAGCTTATATTATAAACGATATCAATAAATTATTGAAAATAAATTTAACTTTAAATAAATATAAAAAATAATTTTTAAAGACTATATTATTAAAGCCAAGCTATAAAAAAATTATTTTTATTTTATTTTATCTAATTATTTCAAACAATTAGTAAAATATACAATTATTATTCTACCGGTAATTGTTTTACGCGATAATTATTCAAATGTTTTATTTTATTTTCTTTATGTCAAACTCTAAAATCATTTAAAGTTTTAATTGTCTGATTGTTTATAAAATGTATAAATATTTAATGACATTAAGGTGTTTAAGGTTAGTTCATTAGTTATTTAATTAATAAATTTATTTTTTTTTACTTAATGTACAATAATATTATACAATATAAGGCACACTATTGTTGGGACAGTAATCACTTCTATACATTACTTCTATCATCGCAAGCATACCAACCAATTTGATGGTCCATCAAATTGGTCGCTCAGTACTATTATGCCATTATTTTGTTTAAATAGAGCTCATCTCAAACATAAAGAGTGGGATCAGATATTTACAGAAGGAATCAGAAAATGTGTTTTAGTGTATATATTAGGTCGAGATTTTAGGGAAACAGTGAGCGGCACCGGTACTATAATTGTTAAACATGAGGATTACAAATGGATTATAACCAATGCACATGTTGTGGGACAGGTTAGCACTATCAGCATACACGGCAATCAGGTCAAAGGTCAAGTCATATTTGCCGATCCCAGTGTTGATTTGGCGCTCATTGAATGCGAGCCCATCGATAAGCTTAAGGAGTTTAAAATAGCAACAAAACGACAAGTATTTGGTGACGATTTAGTGACAATTGGTTATATGAGTTGGTATGTCCACAGTGGACATGACATAATCAATTGTCCGGACAGTCTATATTTAGCCAATGAAAACAATGCTTATCGCATAATTTGTTCGCCATATACCCGACAAATACACCATAAAGCCATAGAACCAAGCGGTTGGTCTGGCGGTCCCACCATTAATATGATGGGACAACTTATCGGTATTAATAATGGAATGTCTAGAGTTATGGGCAGTTTTTCTATACCAGTGCACACGTATCTATTAGGTTAGTTAGTTTTCTTCGTATAAAAGTATAAATAATATATTGTATTAAATTTGATATCATATTTCTGTGTGTTGTTTAGATTTTCTTAAAAGGGCTGAAGAGTATCGCAAAAATCAAGAAATTAGACGTAAATTTGAACGATCTATTAAATTGGGCGTTGAATTGGATGTCCGATATAATGATAACAATCTTATAATTAAAAATAAATTTGTTGATACAAATATCAAGTACAGTACAGTATTGATCAAAGTTGATAATAATTACTAGTATATTGTTAAGAAATTATTGTTAAATATTTAATAGTATTAATGATAAATTGGTGGAAATTAATGGTCAACCCATGGAAACACTGAATCAGCTAAAAGACATACTCAATAGATTGGATGACAATAGTGTGCTATCTATTACTCTGGTATCGCAAACCAGTGAACATCCGGACAGTAAAACAGTAAACATTTCAGCACTTGATTTATCGTTAATTTAATAAATTTTTTAAATAATTAAATTATTGTGTTGTTTAATATTTTTATAGATAATTGTCAATAAATTAAATTATTAGTTTTCAATTTACAGTAGTAAACAATTTTATAATAAACAAATATACAGTATAAACAAGTACAATTGTATAATAAACAATATTGTAGTAAATGATATAAAGGATTTTATTATTTTTTGTGTAATGATATAATAAAATATTTTGTACCAAAACAATTAAAAGTTCTTAATTTATGTGAAAATAGATTTACTTAATTGCACTTAATAATAAATACTCTATAAAATATTTATTATTTATCAATTCAATAAAAACTATTTATGTAACTAATTGCAGAATATATTTATAATCTAATTTAATGATAGGTATTAAATGTGTATAATTGTACTGTATTTTATAGACATATTAATATTAATAATATAAATTTACAATAACTTAGTACACAATATGTTAGAGCTTAGGTACAAATAGTGCATATGTTTTTTTTTATTGAAATATGCAATCAGTACATTAAGTACTAAATATAATTAATTAATAATAATAAATTATTATCACAAATTAGTACATTGGGATGATTGTTGAATGCATGCAATAGCAAATGGCATCTTTAAGCTAACTAAGCTCTCACTGGTAATTTAGCTTATACAGTATTAATGTCATTTATAATATGTATGTACTGGTTTGCACTCATGGTTAACATTGCTAATGTTAAGCTAATATTGCAATTACTTTTTTGTTATCATTTTATCAGTTTTATAGTTATAACTTATACTGTAAATCATTTGATTATTTTATTATTCATCAAACATGTTCTACAAACATATATAAATAGTTTACTACAAATGAAATATATTGTCAATCAGTCTATTAATGAAATATAATTTTATAAATAAATATATCTAAGTCTACATAATTTATTTGTATTGACTAATAAAGTATACTCTAATTGTTAGTATATTTAAATTATTGTTTAAGTTATTTAGTAAAAAGTTTGTTTAAAATGTTACTATTATTGGTGGCATTAGTTGCCGTTTTGCTGGTAGTCTACGTGGTTTACCGCAAACGGCACTTCTCATTATTAGAGAGGAATGGTATCTATGGCCCTAAACCAAGTATAATATCCGGAAATATTGCTGATGTTGTCAAAATGCCATCCATTGAAAGACACGACAGTTTGGTCAAAAAATATGGTAAAATTGTAGGATATTATATTGGATGGCGTCCAACGGTTTTAGTAGCCGATCCCGATTTGGCAAAAAGTATACAAATTAAAGATTTCCACTATTTTGCCGATAGGCCTCATATGACACTGAAACACGGTCTACACCCGAACCCATCGCTGTCGAAGATGTTGATCCGCGATCAGGGAAAGCGCTGGAAGGAAGTGAGGAGTGCACTGACACCGACATTCAGTGGGGCTAAGCTCAGGATTATGACACCTATTGTCAATGACGCCATCAATAACCTCCTCGATATCATTGATCGCCAGTCGAAATCAGGCGAAGAGTTTGACATATATGATATGTTTCAAAACTTGACTACCGATGTCATCGGACGGACAGCTTTTGGTATACAAAGTAATGTCCAAAACAAAGAAAACGACAAATTCTTAAATGCGGCCAAAGATGTCTTCAATATGTCAATCAATCAGTGGATGTTTTTTCTTATTCAATGCTTTCCGAGCACCGATACTGTACTTTACCCGTACAGACGCTTCAAAGAAATGATTGACCATAAACTGGGAAAATCACCGAACGGTATATTATTAGATATGGCCAGAGATATCGTTCAAATCCGAAAACAGAATCCAAATAATCGTCGAAAAGATTTGTTGCAACTTATGTTAGACACAAAAATATCAACCGATGACATCTCATACGATAAGATGGTCGCCGGCAATGATGTCGACGTTAAAGAAAGCGATAACAACAACACATCCACCAAAAAGAATGGTTCTGCAAATGGCGGCGGAAGACGACTAAGTAAAACTGAAATCACTTTAACTGAAGAGGAGATCCAAGCAAACTGTGTCCTCTTCTATGAAGCCGGTTATGAGACCACAAGTACGGCTCTGGGATTTATGGCACATATACTCGTTAATTATCCAGACGTTCAAGAAAAGGTCAGACGAGAAGTACAACAGTTGTATGAAAGCGAAGGAAAATTGGATTTCAATACAGTCAACAAACTCGAGTACATGGAGTGTGTGCTCAATGAAACTATGAGAGTATATCCGCCGGTCATCACATTTGTCTCCAGAGAGTGTCTCCAGGACTACAAATACAAAGACATAACTATACCAAAAGGTGCAGCCGTTCAAGTGGCCACATATTATCTGCATCACGATCCAGACTATTGGTCCGAACCGGAAAAGTTTGATCCGGACAGATTCAGTGCCGAACGTAAACATGAGATCTACCCGTCCTCGTGGCAACCATTTGGAAGTGGACCGCGAAACTGTATTGGTCTCAGGTTTGCTCTATTCGAGGCTAAACTAGCGTTGGCTAAACTGTTGCTCGCATACCGATTGGAATCGGTACCTAAAACCGAAATCGGCAAACTGACCACACAAGTCAAGATACTAACGCTCACACCTAAAAATGGTGTCTGGGTTAAGGCAGTCAAGCTATAAACTAATTAAAGTTTAATTTTTATGTGTGATAATTAATATTTAATGCAAATTTATATTCATAAAAAGTTAATAATTTTTATAAATATAGTCTTAAAAAAAATTATATGAATTCTCATTTTATTTAATTTTAATTTTGTAACATTTAGTAATTGAAATAAATATTTAAATTATATGTTTGATTATTTTTTATTATATAGTACATTTCTAATTATTTTGCTTATTTATGATTTACAAATAAAAAATCATAAAATGTAGATTCAAATAACCTTGGATATATATATAATTATCTTATTAACTTACAGTTAGTGTAAATTATTTATACACTACTCAAATAATTTGATAATGATTGTTTTTTAGCAAATATATAAATTGATTTATTACTTAGTAAATAAAACAAGTTTATAATTAAGGATTAAGTTATAATACAATAAAAAAAATAAATCCTTTAACTAATTTCACTAAAATAATTTATAATCATTGTAAAACTTTTATGATAATTGATACAAAAAATTTAAGAAAATTTTAATATAGTTATATAATTATTAATTTTAATAATTTTTTATTAGATATAAAATAATTTAAAATTTTTTAAAATACAGTAATTATATTGTAATACAAATATATCAGACAGTTCAATGATAAACGTTATCAAATAATAAAATTGGTTAAAATGAATAGCTAATTATTATACAGTACACAATAATGTATTAAATAAACACTTAATAAAAATTTAATTGATAATACATTACTAGTTATACTTGACAAATGATAAAATTACTAAAAACACATTTTTTGATCATTTATTTTTATTAAATGTTCTAATGACTAATTTGAAAAAATAATGTAAAACTAATTAATTATTATTTTTAAAAATTAGACATTGTTTAATAAATTTAAATATGTTATTTTTATTAGTTATAGTTTTATGTGTACTATTTGTATATTTATTTTATCGACGGTTGCAATGGATGTCCAAATTGAAGAGGAATGGCATTCGGGGCCCAAAACCGCACATAATATTTGGAAATATGTTTGATTTCAATGGATTGAATTCAATAGAAAGACAAAATGTTTTGCTTCATAAATACGGTAAAGTTGTCGGCTATTACAATGGCGCCAAACCAACGGTGCTGGTGGCAGACCCGGAGCTCTCAAAACACATCCAAATAAAAGACTTTCAGTATTTCTATGATCGCCAGCATTTTGTGTTGAAATATGGCACAAATCCTATTCCCGTAATGAGCGGTGCCGTCCATCGGAGTCGAGGCAGCCGTTGGAAAGAGATTCGCAGTATATTGACGCCAACGTTCAGTGCGGCCAAACTCAAGACAATGACACCACTGATTGATGACGCGATTAATACTTTATTAGAAATGGTTGACAAAAATTCGCGCGAAGACAACGAGTTCGATATCTATGATCTGTTCCAGGGATTAACTACTGATGTGATCGGACGCACAGCTTTCGGTATACAAAGCAATGTTCAAATGGATCCGAACAACAAGTTTTTGAAAGCGGCCAAAGATGTGTTTGCCGCCCGACCGGGCAGTAAGTGGTACTCAGTTGCCGTCAATTGTTTTCCTCAATTGGATCACATTTTATACTACTATCGTCGCGCCGAAGAGTTACTTAAAGATCGATTGGGACGATCACCAACTGGTATACTCTTGGATATGAGTCAAGAGATAATTAATATAAGAAAAACCAATTCAAATATGAAACGTAAAGACCTCTTGCAGTTGATGATGGACTCGAAAATATCGGGTCAAGAGTTTTTCGATTTAAGTGATCATAAACTTACTGCCAGTACTGATCTACAAGAAAGTGATGTCTCGAATAATATAGAATTAGATACTAGTCTTCAAACAAAAGTTGCCAAACATGACATCCGACTGTCTGAAGATGAAATCAGAGCTAATTGTGTACTGTTTTATGAGGCCGGGTATGAAACGACGAGTACAGCACTGGGATTTGCCGCACATATACTGGTCAACAAACCCGAGGTTCAGGAACGGGTCAGACGTGAAGTGCTGAAACTATATGAAACTGAAGGACGGCTAGACTTTAATACCGTTACCAAACTCGAGTACATGGAGTGGATGCTCAACGAGACTATGAGATTGTATCCACCGTTGATTACATTTGTTACACGAGAAACCATTGCTGACTATTCATACGGTAACATAACAATACCGAAAGGCACGTCCGTACAGTTTGCCACATATTTCATGCATCACGACCCGGACCAATGGCCCGATCCGGAAAAGTTTGATCCCGAGCGGTTCAGTGCTGGGCGACGACATGAGGCGCACCCGTCATCGTGGCAACCGTTTGGCAACGGACCCCGTAATTGTGTGGGCATGAGGTTCGCATTTTTTGAAATGAAACTATGTTTGGCCAAACTATTGCTCAATTACCGACTGGAACCGGGACCGCGAACCGAAAGGGGAGAAATCACTGTCGATACCAAATTGGTTTCATTGTGTCCCAAATACGGTGTATTTGTTAAAGCCGTCAAAATTAGATAAAACAAAATTAATTATTATTTTGATATTTTGCTTTAAAATAATATGCAAATTATTAATAAATTAGATTTACAGATACTATTGTAAAAAAAATTAAATTTTTTATTTTAATAATAACTTGTTGACCACTATAATTATAGTTATAATTAACTTAAGTTGACTATATTAAATAAATAAATATATATATATATATATATATATAATTTTACAATTAAAATCATAAATAAAACTAATTTTATTTAACTAACAAAATAATTAATTAATTAATTTCTGTAAATTATAATTGATAAATTTACTATTGTAAATAATAATTATCTACTATATTTATATATACAGTATAAAACTTTATTTAATAAAAATAATAATAACTAACATAATAGTAAATAAATCAAAATTGCATCATGTACATTTTTGTATAAAAAATAATAATAACTAAAATGTCATCATGATCAATTTAGGGTTCAATTGCCATACAATTGATGAACACGTGATTTATGGAAACACTTGTTATTATTATACAGTGGGAGTCAATCATATGCTTAAACAATAAACACAATGCAATTGATTGTTGTTTGGGTTTATTATTATTATTATTAAAATATAGTGTTTAGTATTAACTGTATATTAATATTATTACTGTTTTTATAGTTATTAATAAATGTTTGCTATATTCGAAAGTGTCATTTGATATAAGGATTATAATTAATATAACAATAATATCCAATCAATGCATACAAACAATCAGTGTGTTTGACATTAACAGTGAAAACAACATTACTGTTACATTACTGCAGTCAACAATACATACAGTATTAAGTGATAAACCAATTGATAAACAGTTTGTTATCTCAACACAGAGTCTTGCGGTGATAATGGGTATCATTGTGTGACTGATACCACTGCTAGAGAGAGAGAGCACTGGTAGCCAATAATAACTGTTCTCAACAACTGATTAATTAAATACTATTTAACGCAATATTATGTTAAGCTATGCGATGGATGACAGCAATCATCGACAGCCACAACAACAACAACAGCAGTCACTTCTGCATCAGTCATGTCGTCATTAAATGTAAAGCCATTTCCAACAATCAAAAGGAGTGTCTCAACACCGGGTACTCTGCTATTCAATTGGCGATCACTTAATGTAAGACAAGTAACACAAGACATCTGTTTTGTAATATTAGTTAAAACCTGTTTGCAGAGCGAAATGGATCGCATGGACAGCCGTTTTCAGTTGTTGTCGACAACAGCTAACAGCGGCTCTTCTCCGGCCAACAGTTCGCACACCAGTGACAGTCAAGACGAATATCACAGTCTGACGACACCTGATATCGTCAGAAACAAGTCCGTCGATTACTATAATTGGTCGCCAATTAATACATTCCGGTTAGATGTTGGCGACTATCACTCAAAGTATGACAATATTCATGATGTACTTCGTGTCGCACCCGACGATTTGGCCACACAGTTGACACTAATTGATTTGGCTATATTTGTCGACATACGATCCGAAGAGTTGTCGTCTTGTCAATGGAATGGTAGCAAAAAGTTGCAAATATCACCAAATGTGGTCAAATTTACGCAAAGATTCAATAGAGTGAGTCATCAACTTTGTGGTCACTCAACCATATCATTAGTCACTCCTCTCTTACTTTCTCTCTCTCTCTCTCTTTGTCTGTCATTAGACAGTTAAATACATTAATTTAATCCATATGTTTACTCTTTAGATTTATTTTATTTATTTAATATGTAATTATAATGAAATATTAGTTTAATTAGTCATAGTTTGAGGAAAATCTGAGAAATTTTAAAATTAATAAAATAAATGTTTATTTCATTTTTAGGTCAGCTTTTGGGTAATTAAAGAGATCTTAGAGCACAAGTCGGCCAAACATCGGGCAGAGGTTTTGAGTCATTTCCTCAAAGTTGCCAAACGTTTACACGACTTAAATAACTTGCACTCAGCGTTTGCAATTACATCAGCCCTGTCCAGTGCACCCATACATCGATTATCAAAGACATGGACCGTAAGTACTAAATAAATACTATTAAATATTTTAGATCTGATTGTAATAAATCACAAATATTTTTGTTTTGTTTTTATAAACTACTGTATGATTCAGTGATAACATTGTTCAATAACAATGTATTATTGGTTTTATATGATAAGATATCCTGTATTATGATATATGATATTTAAATATTTAACTTTCAGTTTCTAAATTGTTTGCTAAAAAATAAAAAATAATTTATTATTGTTTGATTTATCTTTATTTTCTGATTATTTGCCAGAATTTGTCAAAAAAAGATAAACAACTCTATGAGCGTCTCAACGAATTGTTCTCCAGCGACGACAACTTTGACCGATTACGGGACCATTTGTCTCACACGAGAAACCCATGCATTCCATACCTGGGTCTCTATCTGACGGACATTACACACATAGATGTGGCCCATCCGTTGTCCAAAGGAAAGGAGACACCGAACCGAAAGCATAAAATGGATTCAGTGCTCAACACAATATCCGAATTTCAGAAATCAGTTTATGGTATTAATTTGATGATAATAATCACTTTAGATTACTATTGATTTTATTGTTTATTTATTTATTTGCAGACAATCTTCCAATTATGCCAAATCTACAGAAATATTTATTGTCCGTTCGATATATCGAAGAGCTTCAGAGGTTCCTCGAAGAAGACAATTTTAAGTGAGTTATTATTTATTTGTTATTAATTATTGAATTGTTTGTTTATTTTTATTTTTTATAAGGAAATCTCTATCACTTGAACCGCCAGAAACTGACGGCAAAAGTGTATTTTATGTCCGCGAACTTAGCCAAGCAGGCGGTTCGCAAACCAACTCGACCTCCGGTGATCAATCAACACTGCAAACACCTTTATCTCATAGCGGGACAAACAATAGGCTGTCCGTTAGTTTTAACTGTGCCGACACTCACGCCAACGCTAACTCAATGCCAACTTATAGTAAGCGAATCCCGTTTATTGCTGGTCACCGAAAGTCTCATAGTTTGGGCACAAATGTGTTGTCGACAATAACGAGCGCCATTCCATCCAATACTAAATATTTGCTTTCGACCCATCATTCAGATGTCGAGAACAAGAAAAACATTTGCCTTATAGATGATAGTCCTCTCATTGAAGAACCCGTTATACATAAGTCTAGAGATATTACCGAACAGACAGTTACTGTCATTACATTACCGACGATCGAAATTATTTACGACGACGAAGAACTAACCGAATTACGAAAAGATGTGGTCAATGATTATAAACAATATAATAGATATATTGAAAGAAATATACCGTTCATTAGTGGAGATATACTACTTCAAGGAATGGTTAAAAGAAAGACTATCTTAAAGGATGGAAAGAAACCTTCTGTAAGTTTATAAAATTTTTATCTTAATTTTTCATAACTAAATTGCAATTATTAATAATTAAATTACAAAACTGTTTGTTTATTAGATGGCCGGTTGGGTTAAATACTGGCTGATACTACAGGGCAATCATTTGTATTATTTTGATTCCAAACAATTTAAGACATATCAAACTGATATTGTAAGTACTGTTTGGTTTTTTTTATCCGCTAACTAATGTATATTAAATAATTACCGTAATATATATGTATATTCCTTTCCTACATCCAGTTTCCTTCAAATCCTCTAAAGTGTCGTTCACTCATCGGTTGGTCGGTATCTCTGTTTGAAGACACACAATATACGGATACCTTTCGATTGTCAGACAATTACGGCAAAAATATGTACAAATTTCGTGCGCCAACACCCGGACAGGCCTACGAGTGGTTCAAAAAGATTAGTCAAGTGGTGGCACAGTTCAAGTGTCGACAGCAACCGATCGATTCACTCATTGACTTTTGCGACGATTCCATAAACTGCAAGAATTATAATTACCTGTGAATTAGTTATATTTGAAAATATATTATAATTATATTTATTTTGTTTTTATATAAAAACCATACTATAATTTACTTTATTTTTAGATATTTTTTATAATTATTATCCACACTAAATAACCAAAAATTTTTTTAAATACTAGAATTTTAAACGAAACAAAGTAATCAATTGATATTTAAACTCGTTTTTGATAATCTATTTACCGTATTATATACTGTATATAAATTAGTTAACTCTATAATGTTATACAATATTCTGGTATAATTTTTAAATAATCATTATTTAGTATATGATATACATGTTGTGTATAATTTGTTGATAACATTTATTTGTATTTTTAAACATGCATTTGATTTCTAAATGTATGTTTCAAAATAATCACTCATTTTTTACTCATATTTCTATATAACTATATATAACATGTTTTATTCTTCAACTTAAAAAGTTTGATAATAAAAAACATTCATTTTATAAATAAATTTTTAGACAAAATATCAATATATAATAAATAAAATTATGAAATAAATAAAAACGCTTTTTAAATTAAAATATAAAATTCATGAAAATTATTAAACAAATAGTTTTATAGTATTTGTTTATATATTATTTTTATAAATGCTTTAAATGTCAATTAAACCAAATGATAGTCTGTTAACTCAATTTAGAGCAAACAATGACAATATATTTATGATAGTTTGGGTTAATTGATTGTCATTAAAATTGGTCATCACTTTGGCCACAAAACCATGAAAGCCAGTCAATGATTTCATTTGACTCCGACTCTTCGTCCGAATATTCAATCGTCGGGTCATTATGTGATGATCTCCGCTTCATTATGTGCTGGTCGGCTACCAATCGTAAACAACTGGCCAACCGTTTAAGTACTGATTCACTCCACTCTTGTTTGACAGTCCAAAGAACGTCGCCCTCGACTATCTTCGGTGTTGTGATATTATTGCCCAAAAGTGTCAACAAAATCGACTCGTATTTGTTCCAACTTTTGTACGATGATATTGATCTCTCCGATAGTATAACCAAATTTCGCGGACAAATAAATTTATCGACAATTATACTGAATTCGCGCCAATAATCAACAAATCTTTGTACAACACTGTCAACTAATAGATCGGGTTTGTTGGCTATGAGTGCCATCAAAAAATCTTTAACATTGACATCAATGAAATCAAGTGTACGTTTTGGCAGTTCTCTAGATTTCCGTCTCAATTGTGACAAATCACTGACCAAATCGCATATATTTATTGTCTCAATTTGGACTAATTCAGGACACTTGTATAGGTCGGCCATCAAATCACGAACTGTGTTAAACACGGGACAAATATCGACAACAGTTGACACGTCTTGTGGCTCTTCAACATCTGGCGTCACATTCGATGATTTGTTTAATTTTTTCTTCAATCCATTCTTTAGATTACTTTCCACAAGAGTAGTCGTAATATTCGTTTGGATCCAATCGACACACGTTTTCTCTGCATACTTAGTGGTAATACTAGTGGCAAACTCGTAGACAGTCGGATCAATGTCTTCATTGAGAAGAAGTGGTAAAATTTTGGTAATTTGTTGCGCACAGTAATCGTCAACAAAACTATTACACTGTTGATGAATGCAATTAGTTATGACAGTAAAGTCCAGGTCATCGACGGTCAAAGGGTCTGTCGATTCAATGTAACACTGTTTGCATTTAACAAACACTTCAGTCTTCACGCGGCGAATACATTTCGATGCAATTCTGTCCGACAAAAAGTCTACGGTCTTCTTGAGCGACGGTGAATGACCGGTGAAGAACTGATCTTCAATTTGAACACTCAGATCGTTGTTGTCGACGACGACAGCCATGTCTTTGGAACTATTGGTGTTCTTCTTCATCGGCGAAACAATTTTTGCCATTGATTTTGTTGTTGGACATGTCATCGGCGGTCACAACATTTTTTTGGTGGTCAACCAAATATGTCAACCGATGATTGTCTTGGATCTCATCTTTATTTGTCTTAACCCATGCTTTCAATACTTGAATATTGTTTGTAATAATCATTAATAATAACAATATAATCAACAAATGAGTCCAACTGTTCACACATTCATTGATAGGTCACTAACCTATACATCATATGTAAAGACCGCCCACTTGTCAATCATTTTCAGTGTTGACAGTTGTATCAAAAATATAAGCGGATATATAAATCACATTTTATCATCATTTTTATGGTAATACTGTATAATAAATCTAATAGACAAATGTCCATGATACAAATAATAATAATAATGAAAATTTATTAGTAAAAGTACATTTGTTAAATTTTATTGATAACAACAAAAACAATAAACAAATTTATAGCAATGTTAGCGCATTAGCTAATACTACTGTAGTATTACATACCAATACATGTAATATTGGTTGACATCTGGCGCTACCAAACAAACTCTAATGTTTTATTTGTATTGAACTTTGTTTTCAGCAATAATTTTATTACATTTTATTAATAATACAAAAATATATTCACAAATAACGTCCCAAATTGAGTCAACCAAAAAAATATATTGTATTCAAACATTCAAATATCTGTAATATTACTGTAATATCAATGCATTCAATAGACAGTAATACACGTAAAAAACCAAACATTTTTGTTTTTGGCGTTCATTCGAATCAAATGATTATCTGTTTGTATGTCAAGTGTTATCTGTTTTTTATATAAGACATCAAAAACACTATTATTTTGCGGCAAAACATTGCAATCAATCAATTAATTTGGTTTTTATTTTAAGAAAATTTTATTGTTTTTATTGTTTTGATTTGGTCTCAAAAAAGTGTGTTTAAGTGAAACAATGGATCAGTTGAATGACTTGATTAAAGCTGCCCTCACAGCAAATACTGATCAACAGCATCACACCATCAATACAAGACCACTGGAAATCATTACCATCGATGATGACGAAGAAAGTATTGATGATTACGATGACAACCATAACGACGACGAGGAGGAAGACAAATACGAAACCGTCGTTGAAAATGAGGTCAATTGTTGTTTGCAGTCATTGTATTTGATATTAATATCTCATGTCTTAAAATTGTTATTTAATTTTATCGTTCAGATCGATGACATTGAGATTGTCGATGAAGTGATCCACAAATTACCTGATATGCACGCAATTCGTAAGGATATCGGCCGAAGACTTGATGAGTATATAAACGATACAAAGTCACTGTTGGATACATTACCTGATGATGGACTTGTAATGACTAGTCTGTTGGACAGTTGCCATACAATTACTGCCGTAGATAATGGTGAGTATAAGACACCATTGCCAACCAAAAGTACCATCAAACGCATTATACCCACACCAGTGGCCACCACTTCCTCATCGCCTCACGAATCAGATTCAATACCGAACAAAATAAAGAGGATTTTGTCGCCGAAAAAGACGAAAAAAGTGAAAGACCCGAACAAAGTTAAAGCCGATCCCGACGTTTTAGTACAAAGCTATTTACAAACATTCAGTCATCGTATGATTGAGTTGAACGGTAGCGGTCAACAAACCGAAGATTTAGCGGATAAACTAAATATAGTTTTCGATAAACTTAAACAAAACAACAATCCGTTTCTTCAGTCATCACAGTTTGAAAAGTTGGTGACCATGTTTCGGGACGAAGTCTCCGCTATGACCAGCGATTTCCGTGTGATAGCCCATCACAACGATCTGCTCATCGAAATGAATCGATTAACTCAAGAACCGAAAAAGGCGGCGAAAAAATCTGCCGTAAAAGATAAAACTAAAGCTATCGAGAGATTGACACTGACGTTGAAGAAGTTGCAGCGACAGATGGTTGACTCAGAGAATGAGGTACTCGACTACGAGGCCATGGGTCAGAGGTCAAAGTTTACTGATATACCGAAATTGGCGCGTCGTATACAACAAGTCTGGGAGAAACGCGAAGAGTTGCTCAAGAGGTCAACCAATTGTGGCCGAACGGCATTCAAGCGTTTCAAATACGAAGGAACATCACATCCAGACATTAATAAATGTGTTGAAGATATTTTCAATACACATATGAAGAAATTAAAATCATTGAAATCCAGAGGCTATGTGGACGAGTCGTTTACTTTTATTGATTTACGCAAACAGATTCTCGATGTGATTCAAGAAAAAAATCTGTCGATTATGAACACAGAGTCGACGGTTGAAATGATTTATAGAGATTTGTTAAACGAAAAGAGGTCACGACGTATGCAAGACACGGAAGAGACAATAGAAACGCTAGAATTGTTGGACGATTTGAAACCCGAAACAATGCCAACCAATGATCCGGAAGTTGAGATCGAAATTGCAAAAAATAAATCGCTTTACGAACGAAAACTTCAGGATTTGTTTCAAAAATATGCCGAAGAAGACAAACGAAAGAATGGAGACCTTATAAAAAATGGATTAACAGAATGGGAGAACAATTTGGATGAAGACAATGAAGAATTTGAATCATTGGACGTTAAAGAAGGAGAACTTGAAGCCGAGTCTTCTGATGACGACGAAGATAAGGAAGACAAAGAAGAAGAAGAGAATGAAGAAATTAATTTCGGCGATACATCGGTCCCTAACTTTGACAATAGAGAGACTATTGAAACTGAAAATATAACTCTTGACAATAACAACACTATTAATTTGGACAGTAGTCAAAGTATTGCCAACTGTGCCGAAGAAATATCAATTTGTTAATCATTTGAAATCTCGTTGTCATTGTATATAAGTTATTATTATTATTATTATTATTATACCGTATAATAGACTTAAATTATAAACACTAACAATATATTCAACTTTGCTTTTGAAAGTAATATATTTTGTATAATCATATCATTTCATAATCTGTATATTAATGTTATGGTAATATAAAATTACATCTATAGTTGATTTATATTTGATTTTGCATGATATTATTGAATGAACATTATTTAAAAATAGTTAATATAAAATAATTTTATTATTATAAATGATGTATAAAAGTTTATATTCATATTGTACTTATTATTACTGATTATTCTAACATTAAAAATAATAACCAGTAAATGTGATTCTAATATATCTGTATTTTATTTAAATTAATTGTTGTAATTAATACAATAATTTTTAATTGGATGCAATTTATTAGATTTTTAAATAAATGAATTTTTTATTAATTTCATGAATTTTTGTATTATTATTATAATTATGATATTTAAGTTGATAAAATTTAAATATAAAATAATAGAAAAAAATAATTAATTAATTTCTAATGTTTTGAAAATAATATATTTTATTATTAATATATTATTTAATAATTAGTTTTTTAAATAAAACATAAAACAATAATGAATTGCCAAAATATCATTACTAAAAAAATGACTGATTTTTCTCACTAATATAAAACTTGTTTTTTTATCTAATTATCTCAAAAAATCTTTAATTATATTTTTAAATACACATTAATTACTTTTGTCTAATAATATAAAATAAATTACTATTAATATCAAATATAGAAGCAATAGATGATTCATAGAATATTTTTATCTTGATAAAAAATCTTATTTTTAACTTAGCAATAATACAAACAATACAAATCAATTAAATATAAATTTTAAATTAATTAATAAATACAAATAACAACAATATAAATATATAAACAATAAGCTAGTTTAGTGTATATGTAGAATATATAAGTATATAAATAGGATATATTTCTAATAAAAATTGAAATTTGATAACTTATTTTTTGGATACAAATTTTTGATAATTTTTGGTTATAACTAATTTTAATAGCAATACTGCAGTATTAATACATATAAAAATGAAAATTATATATTATTTATTGATAATAATGTCGGTTTATATGATTGTTAATTGTGTTGATGACGATCAAAGCACAGATAATGGCAATTCAACTGATCCAACAATCAAGACAACCACAACAGATAACCCGACGTCTACTGTAAGCTCTGATGAGACAACTGTCACTACTGTCCGATCATTTGGTAATACAGAACATCAACAACCAAGACTTGCAAGACATTCAACTGATAAACCATTGATTGATCAGAAGTCAGGATCAGAGGACGAACCGATGGCATCGGACCAAAAGATTCATGAGATCAGAGTTCCGGTCAAAGATGATTACCGTAAGACAATCACCACCGGCGATGATCTCGCCTCCTCTTCTACAAAGTCAAGGTTTGTGTCCAATAATATTAATATAAATTATTTAATACAATATTTATTCAAAAGTATTAAAATATTTTTCAAAAATGTTTACTTCAGTCATATTTTTATTTATGTTATTGAAAATATATTATACAATTATACGAAAAGTTTTTACTATTAAATAAATACCTGTTTAAATAATTTCATTTTAAAAGAAAACAATTTTTTTGATAAAATACTGAATTATATATTTATATATATAATTGAAAATCTCATATCTCTATAGCTCTGAAGTTTCAATCATCAGAAAAGTTTTCTACTATTTGAAGAATAAAATAATCGAAATATTTCTCTATTTATTAAGTTTGTTGACCACTACTGAAGGCACTACCGTTGAAGACAACTATACGGACAACACGGCGGCCACCAGTGCTGATGAAGTTCGGGAGTAAATATTCATTACTAATAAATATTATTTAATATAATATTACAAATCATTTAATTTACAATACTTATAATGCTTTAATTTTTTTATATCAATTATAATAATTAACATAAAATTTGTATCCTAAATAAATAATTATATTTAGTTAAATGTTTATTAGCTAATTATTATTATTATTATTATTATTAGTCAATATAATTTAGTTTAGTTTGCTTTTTAATTGCTTTTAATAATTTTTTTGAAAATATAATTTAGCTAGATGATTATAAAAATGTTTAATTTGTATTTAATAAATAATAAAATTGAATTTTTTGAAAAATAAATTATTACTATTGTTTGCTAAATGTTATAACTTAAATAATAAAACAAATTTATAAGTGACTGATAAAAATTGTATTTTAAATACAATATCAAGCTTTTATAGTTTAAATAAAAGTTTAAACTTTTAAAACACATGTACTGTAAGTAATGTAATGTAAATTATTAACTAAAAATTGAACTAAAAATGTATAAAAAAAATTTTAAAATGTTTTATTACAAAAACAATATATTTAATAATTATTGATTAAATATGACCTCTAATTGACCTCTAATTGACCTCAAGTTTGCCAATAAATCACGTGATATTAGACTTACGAAATAGTGATCACATGAGAGACACTTAAGATTTGTTCTATAAATCAATTGTCAGATCATTTAAAAACCCAATTAATTGCCGAAAATACGTGTATTTACGGGACATTATCCGAACACCCGAACAGTTCAAATGGCCAACAGATTATCGGATGAAGACGTTATTCGAGTACTAAAGCAATTGGGAATCAAAGTAACGGCCGAACAGTTGTTGCGTCCGACCAAAGATCTGGTAATTCAGTTATATGTCAGCATTTTGGCCGAATTCGGTGTTTACAATGTATCGCAACCGGACATTGAGGTCACGTCGGGCTTTGATGACATATCCAACTACGAGTCGGTTATTCAAGTGGTCAATATTAAGAATTTAGTGACCAATTTTGTGTCATACGATGGTATCCGTGATGTGACACTTAACGATGTGGTCAATCCTAATGGTCGCCGAACTAAACGTATATTGCGGTCATTATGTAAATTGGTGCTCAAGTTATCGGACATCACAACGGTATTCAATCGTCGAAATCAATGGTGTGTCGACCTTCCAGTTCGCAGACAAGCCATCGAACAGCGTATTCGGGAACAGAAGAGACAGATTGAGGCCAAAGCAATGCATTTGTCGACCAATAAGTGTCAAACAGTGGCCATCAGTAGACAGTTGAAAGAGATGGCCAAAAATTTTGAGACAAAAAGGACGTCTGCCATCAAACTCATCAATGAAACCAAACAAATCAAGTCATCGATTCTTCAACAAAATGTATGTTAATATATGATATGTTTTGATGTCTTTGAGTTTGATTTTTGTTTGATTTTATTTTAGGAGGAAATCAGTGAACTAGACATCAAAATCAGTAAAACTAAAGAAGATATCGAAAAACTGAATGAAAATCTGGTAAAAAGTCCGATAAGAATACAAATGAATACCGAGAAAAAAGAGACAGAATTGAGTGACAAACGAAACGAGAAGAAGATTTTAGAGAAACAATACTTACAGCTAATCAAAGGCAACGATAGTCTTAAAGAGTTTTCTCATAGTTTGAAGCCATCACTAGAAACGCTTAGCAAAACATTTAAAGACATTGAAACGATTCGTCAAGAATGCCAAAAGTTGTCGGACATGAAGACTGGAATGAATGCCAAACTCGAGAGACTGAAGTCAATAGATGTTCGGATCGGCGAACAGGAAAAGAGTTGGAAAACATTGAGACAACAAATGGTTAACAATGAGAAACAATTTGATTATCAGTTTCGGACATTGAAACAGATTGTCGACGGCATGAAAGGTGATGTTATTGTCAAGAAAAGTAATCAATGCGAAGCTAAGCGTCGGTATGTCGACCAACGCAACCAATTGTTGTGTCGACTCAACCAACTCGATGGCCAATACAATGCATTCAAAACAAACTGTGCGACACTTGAGAATAAAATATCGCTGCGAATGAATGCCCGCATCGATAAAGTTAACGATAAATTGAATGATTTTAATAATATATTGGATATAAAAAATTAAACATTAAATTAGTTAACATTAATAATATACATAATTTATCACATGTTTTATTAAATAAAACATTTAAAATATTAAAAACCGGGTTTTAATATTTTTAATGTTATTTTTATTGTAAATACAGTATAATTTTATAATTCAAGAGTTATACAGTATTATCATATTGTTTTTGTTTTTCTATTTATGCATAATATAAGAATTTATTGAATACTTTAATATAATTTTATTAATAAATGAATTTTATTATAATTGTTTGTTAATTAATAATAATGATTAAGAATATGTTAAGCAATCCGATTCCAAACCCTTACCGCCATATTTCTTGGTCTCACTTCATCATTGGAAACATCAAACTGGAAGAACCAGGGATTGCCAGTAGAACCGGCCTTAATCTTGGCGTGACCTCCCTTTCCAATAGGATCACTCTTATCCTTATAACCAGTGGCGTCGGCGATCTCAATCATTGCCAATCTGGGAGTCGATTCTTCCTGAATCTGACCAACCGGTGCGGCCGAACCACCGGTAATTCTGAAGAAGACACCCGCATAGTTAGCGCTGACTTCTTGCCACTTAAATGTCGGCCATATATCTTGCGGCGCTTTCTCTTTAGGCAACTGTACGTATGTAAAGCCAATTGGTATGGGATTAGCTTTTTTCAGTGAATCCATGTCTGCTATAATTGATTGCAATTGTTTTCGTTCATTCAGTAGTGTCTGTTGAATCATATCTATTGTCCACTTCTGTAGCTTTTGGCAAACAAACAAATTTTTTTTCGTACAGTTTTCGTCGTCCCATTTGCCCATATCTTTGGATTTGGGGACCATTTGTAGGCAATCTTCATTTGTGTCATTAGTTGGTGACCCATTCAGCCAATTAGTATACGGACCGATGTCAGCCTTTTCTTGAATCCACTGAAACACTTTTCCCTCCCGATGGCCACCAATCCAGACCTCGTCGACTACTTTATGTGTGATAAACACTAGTTTAGTGATAAACTCCTGTTCGTCGGCGTTGTGTATTGTGGCCAACGTTGCGCTGTTATTCTCGCAGATGGCCTGAGCCGAGTCGTACGTGTGTTGACCTAAATCGGTATATACACGGAAACATCTCTCATCTTTAAAGGAATCCCAATCACCGCACACGCCATCCGATCGGATATAACTGACTATATTTAATAAATGTTATAAATTTATGTGAATATAATAAAATGTTTTTATAAATCACATACTTGTCAGTAAAATATCAAATAATATTAATATATATTTTATAGTATTCATTGTTAGAATTATATACCAGTATATGGTATTATTGCAATGTTAATGAATTTAAATTATTATTTAAAAGAGTATAATTACTTAACTTTGATTTTATATTTACCGTATTTATAAGCTATTTTGATAATTGATAAGTTATTTTAGACAAAGACTATTTAAGTATCGTTTGATAACTAATAAATGATTATTATATTTTCATAATTTTTTAATTGATTATTATTTTCCTATTTCTAATGACTTACATTAGACAATATGTTAACAATGTAGTGATATCTAATCTAAAAATATTTAATTATTAATAAAAATTTAAATATAAATAAAAAATGTGTAAACTTGATTTTAATTTATAATTAAATATTACAATATATTAATAAATAACTTTTTATGTATAATGTTTAATAATAATAAAAATTATATGAAATTGATAAAATTGTTAACCACTAGACTCTATGAATAATAATAGTACAAAAGTCAACAATTTTTTTATTGATAATACTATAATAAAATATCGTTTAAATAGTTAATCATTATTATAAAAAAGTATATTAAATTTTAATCTGTTTAATGCAAGGATTGAAAACAATTAATATTCATATATTTTATACAGAATTTGTAATATTATTTGAAGTACTGTAAAGTCTTACATCATTACAGTATAACTATTGACATCTATTTTTAAAATAACTGTCAAATAAATGTATATTATTCTAACAATTAATTAATTATATAAATTTATTGTATTAAAGAAAATAAATAGAAACTAATTAAGATAACTAAAGTATTAATCAGTAAAAAAAGTTTAATAATTGACTTTATATTTAAATAAAAATAAACTTTTTGAAAACCATAGTATTTATTTTGAATATTAATTTTTGTATTTCATTAACAGCTCTTTATAAAAATTTCCAATATATTGTAATTTTAAAAATATATGTAATTATTATAGAAAGTCAACAATTAATAAATTACCAAAAATTAATTATAAAAACTTTTTTAAAAAAAGACATACATATTAATCATAAAAAATATTTAAAAAATTAATTTATTATTATTATTAATAACATCATTGAGACAAACATTACTAAAACATCTGTTAAAAAAATTGCGAACAGTTTATACAAACAAAAATTTATTTGAAACAGTTTTATAAAATGAATACTACTTTATATGTAATAATTTATAAATTAAATTTTATCAATTTTAATAGACAAATAAATAATAAATTGATTAAATAAATATATATATATATATATTTTAGTTCAAGATTAGTGAAATATTTTTACATAATATAACCAAATATAGTGATAATAAATTTTGTTTACTATTGATAACTCTAAATATTAATATTTAATATTATTAATTCATATTTTTATCGGATGATACTATTATTATTTTTTATGTGTGTATAATATTAACGTTATTATAAATTTCCTGATCAATTTTTTTTAGTTGATAAACGATTAGTTGTTTGTTTGTGTATACGATTTCCTAACAAATTAGATTCAATGTAAATAAATAATAATATATATGTATTTACTATTTTTTAGATAATATGATAAAATATATTTTTTATTAAAAAAACGACAATATTAACTATGTTTTAAAACTTGTATAGTGTATTAAATTTTTGTTGTAATATTTTTTTCGATAGTTTTAATTTAATATACTGTATCATATGTAATATGTTTTGAAAAATAGTTTTAATTTTTGTTATTGAAATTGAATTTTTAATAAATTACAATATTATGGCCACAAATCATAATAATGTCAAACATATTGATAATGATAATAATGACGAGAAAACAATAGACAGGGAACTGGAGTTCAAAAATCGTATTAAGTATAAGGAGTATCGGTTTAAGTTAGTTATTGTCGGCACGTTTGGCGTCGGAAAGACCAGTCTTATGATACAACACTTTGACCGACAGTTCACCGCAGACCCGAAGACAACAGTCGGTGTCGACTTTCGGCAGAGAAAGTTTCATTTGAACAGCGCTTCGGTGATACTCGAAGTCTGGGACACTGCCGGTGAGGAAAAGTACTCAAATATTGTGCAAATATATTATCGGTAATTAAATAAATATTATTAAATTTCTTATGATTTCTTTTAAATGCTTTTAATTATTCATTTTTTTTTGTTATTAGCGGCGCTCACGCAGTGGTAGCCGTCTATGACATTAGAAAACGATCGACATATACCCGTGCCTTACAATACATAAAAGAGATCAATAATCAGGCCGTACCTCCATTGGTGATCGTATTGGTCGGAAACAAACAGGACCTGTCCAGTGAACGTGAGGTAGACTACGAAAGTACATTGAAGTACGCGTCGGCCCGTAATCTAATATTTATGGAAACTTCGGCAAAATGTAACTCCAATGTCGACCAACTGTTTGAATCAGTAGCCGAACGGTTGGTCGAGGAGTGTGTCCGACGAAAATATGAGAGCGATCTGAGAAAGAAACTACAGTTAGAAAGTCATAGTATTCGGCAATCGTCGACACCAGCTATCGATCGTAGAAACAGTTGCTGTTCGACCTCATGATCTCGATTACAACACATAAACTACTGGTGCTATTAGTTATCAATTTGTTTTTGTTTTATTTAGTTTAGTAAATAAATGTTTCAGTTCATCAAAACAAGTAATCTAATAGTTAAACATCAAATTAAGCATTTGGGACACAAATATTGTGTTTATGTGTGAGTCTATGTGTTTGAATGATTGCATATCTGGTTAAAAAAAACAAATCTGATCAGATAATTAGGCAAATGTTGGTTAGGAAGTGCTACCTGTGCGCACATTTGACACCTTAACCATAGCCTATGTGTACCGGTATCTGTGTTTATAGTACTGTATATTTATCTGTAAATGTTTATAATGACTATTAGGGTTTTTAGTGCCAAAATTAAATATAAATATTATAATATTTTTTATTTTATTTTGTGTCAAATTGATAGCAATTCAATAGATTTCTCACCATTTCATTAAAAAAATACTGGTTTATGTAAAATATTGTTTAAAATATTGTATCACTTGAATAACAACAGTAAGACATATTGTGTACATTGAGTTAATCTATTTTATAAAATAAAATTTAAATTATAAAATACAACTTTAGATAAACTAATTAATTTGTTTGACAATAATTATTATTGATGATTAAAATATCTAAAATTATTTCTATATTGTTTTTTAATAATATTCTAATTATTAGTATAGTATAACTTATATTGTAATATATACTATATATTTGTAATTTTCTATTAACTATGAGAAATTATATAAATATGCATTTATATAAATTTAGTACAATATAAGTAAAGTAAAATATGTTTATATTTTTAGATATTAATAATGCATATAAACATAAAATTAAGTTAATTTACATATATATATATTAACAATATATTTTAAAATTATTGTATAAACTTAATAATATGAATAGAATAATAATATGTTATATTTTTTCGCAGACATAATTGTCTTTAATTATGTTTAAATAATTGTTAAGTAATAATAATTATGCACTTAATTTGTTTAGAGACAAATTAAAATAGTGTATTTATTATTTTGTCACTATTAATACTAAAAAATATTTATTATGTCAATATTATTTATGGTAATGTTAATTATATATTATTATTTTATCAATTATAAAATATTTAGTAGTCTTACATTACATATTACCAAATGAAAAATCTTTAAAAATATTACAATATGAAATATATAATTTAAATACAAAAAAAAAACTTTTTTCATACAAATTTAAAGTTGTATAATTTCATAATTTCATTACATTTTAAATATAAAATTCAAGTGGTTTTGAGCGCAAAGATTTTTTAAATAGAAGTTTAATTTACAATTAAATTTTAAATATATCTATAATACTATTGTGAATTTTTATTAGGAAAAAAATAAAAAATAATAATCATAACAATATAAGACAAGATCATCAATGGCATAGCTCCGGGTCTTTCAAATTCAACCAAACATACCTTTATAGTGTACATAAGGTACAGTATATTCTGTTTATATTGAGGCCATATATTTATCAAAGGGTATGATTGTAAAACATAAATAAAATAAAATGATTTTTTATGTAATAAACTATGTTTTGGTGTTCAAACAATTATAATTTATACAAAAAAATTGGTTAATTTTAATTTAATTTAAATTAACTAATTTGAAACACAAACTTGTATTATTTATTTTATTAATTATGCAAAAACCGCATAACTTTTTAAAAATATTTTGCTTTCAATTTCAATCAATACTTCCAAATCTAATACATAAAAATTGTTTTTGTTGTTGTTTTTGAACCAAATTTTATTTTTTTATAAACACATGTTTTCAAACTAATTTTTATTGCATTTATTATTGTTTTATTTTATTTTGTTTACAAAGTAATAATAATAATAAATTCAACAGTAATTGCTTATTGAAACTAGTGTTCAAATAATTGTTCATAACTTTATAATATCATACATACATACATACAAATTACTGTTTTGTAATAAAATAAATAATTTGCTAAATACTAAAAGTAATACTAATAATTGAATATAAATTTGAAATTTAAGTGTTTTGTAATAACATTATTGTAGTTTAAAATAAGTATTTTTATGGAAAAAAAAATTAAATGTATGTATTTTAAAACCTGCTATTATTAGATATATAACCAATTAACTTCTATATTGATTTTTTGACATAATATAAGTTTATAATATATGTGTAAAATTGTGTGCATATGTATAATAATTTATATGATGTGTTAAATTTGTTATATTTATTTAGCACTCATCGATAATTACACACAAACTAATGCTTTTTTTTGCCCAATTAACCTTTCAATTGTAAGTAAATACAGTATTATTATTAGACAACAAGTTTTTTTGTTTGACATCAATTGTCATTAATTATCTTTATGTTTGTTATTAATATAGACTTTATTTATAAATTGTGTTTTGTGGTGATAGATACACGCAAATAGTAAAACATTAAATGTTAAAACATTAAATGTTAAAATATTAAATTTATATCATATATGCAAAATAATAATAACAACAAAATGTGATAGTTTGAAAAAAATTTATTATTTCATTTGATTTCATATTTATCAAATATTGTAAATTATATTATGAAAAATTATCAATAATAATAATAATGCCATCAATTTGGAGTAAACTATTGATGCCCGAGTGGGCACTGCCCTACAATTGCTATGAAATTGGTAAATCATTTATCATATTTTAAAAACAATATAAATATATCAAATAATGTAAACTTTAACCTAACTGTTCCCATCATAGGCCATACGTGGACGCCTTCATGTGAAGACGCGGCTATAGATGTCTGAATCAACAATTGAATCAAAATATTATAGATTATAAAAATATATTAATATTATTATTAATTATTTTTTTCAGATGACTCTAACGGTGTTTGTAGAGGCCGTCAAACTGTATACACCGTTATATTTGATGAGCGAAGTTATGCGTAGTCGTCGTCATCGTAGCCAAAAATGGTCACTTCAGTCGGTGGTCACTTCGGTGGTCAGCAATACGTTGCGTTCATCAAGTTTTCTAGGATTTACGGCTATGTTAATGATGACAGTGTTTTGCAATATGAGACGATTTACCGGTAAATATCTAATTTATACAACAAAAACCTACTGATACCTAACCTTACACTTAAATAATGATTTTTGTGTATACTGTCCAAAAAAAACTATCCAGGTAAATTTTATTACACACTATGCGCTTATCTACCGGTATTTCTCAGCAGTTTGTTTGCCATACTTATCGAGAAGCGGTCGCGAAGGGCTGCGTTAGCCATATATTGTGCTAACATTGCCAGCGAAACACTATACAGAATGTTAGTCAACAGGAACTACATTAGACCCGTTCCCAGGGGTGAAGTCATACTGTTTACGTATGTATTTATTCAAAATAAATGTTTAAATGCAATCAATTTTTGAATATATGTTAATTACCAAACACTATATATAGTGTTTCAATTTCAGTCATTTTACTGATAGTACGTAAGTATGGCTATGGAAAGGATGCCGTCAGCTCTGGACTTAAATTTATTTTGGGTGCCGAAGAAAGTGGCAATTATGTGATAAACCACCGGTGCTCTAACAACATCAAGATTTCCAATAATAATAATAATATCAACAACAATAACAAAATTAGTGATAAACATAACAGAATTTTTAATAATTTTAGTGATAAAATTAAGTCATTAATACTAGAAATGGACAGTTGTGTTGTTAGACACCCTAAATGTAAACATACATATAATTCTTGTCTATTGAATACTCTGTGGTATTCAATGAGAAACTTTGCAATCGGTTGGTCGGCACAGTTAGTATTGTCGGTATTTACAAAACAAAAGTTTTTGAAATTACCGATTACCACATTTATTAATGGACTGACCGACAAACGTAATATAAATTTTGGACTATTTTTAAGTACATTTACAGTAGTCTACAAATCAATGATATGTTTGTTACATAAAACAAATAGTTTACCGCCTGAATGGTATACTATTATAGCTTCTCTATGTGCTGGTAAGTGTGATAAATAAAAAATTTATGACCACTTAATTAATAGTATTATAATAACAAAATTTTGAATTTAGGACCAACAATGTTATTATCGACATCCAGTATGAATACAACAATAACTATGTATTTATTATGGAAAGCCATAGAAATGGTTTATCTATTGGCCGTACGTAATGGTCTGTTAGGTGGTGTCAATCAGACAGTAATATTGTTGTACGCGATATCAACCGCACAGTTAGCATACGTGACAATACTGGAGCCGCGCGCTATGAGATCGTCGTATTTAAAATTTATTGATCGCATAACTGGCCAAAAGCTCAATAGTTTCAACAGATCAGGTATTTTAAAAACAAAATATTACACTAAATGCATATATAAAATAAAGTAAAAATCATGTATTTATTAATTATTTGTTACAAGTGCTGGACGTTTTTGGGACAGGCGCTTCAAAAGGTTACGAACACATACAGTTCCCTAAGTTATGGTTTCAATATACAAGTCGACAGTTTAAGGAAAATGTTTTAAGTTGGCTTATCTGATAGTAATAATAATTATTATTATTAAAATAAGTTATATTTTATATTAATTAGTCAATAAAATAAGTAAATTATTATTATTACTATTAATGATTTATTGCAATTATACAGTACAGACAACAATTATGCTTTTTTTAAATAATTTTATACAAAAAAAAATATGAAAATAATAAGAATTTTTCTAAGTAATCATTTCAATTAATTATATTTTTAACAAAAAATAAAAAGAATCTTTTATTTATTTTTAATGACATAAAATACTGTAAAATAACAAAAATAATAATAATAATAACAATAATAATAATACATTAATTTATAATATTGCTACATCTAATAATTACTTGTTGTACACTGAATAAATTAGTTATCAATAAAAGTATATTATTATTGTATTGTGAATAAAATAATTTGTTTGAAATTTCAAAACAAAATAAATTATTTTTATTTTTTCTTAACGCATTAAATCTTGATAATGATTTACTATTTAAGTATTATTGTTATATACGGTATTATACTTGTATAACAATAATATTAATAAATATTATTATTATAAATATTATTAAAATGCATAATAATTTTCAATAGCAAGTATAGTCTACAATGAATAGAAATCAATATACAGTATATATATATATAGAGTATATACTGTATATTATATATCAGAATATTCTAAACTATATTTTTATGAATGTATTAACATTGAAGATATAAATTAAATATTAGATAAGAATATAATTATTTTCATAAGGATTTCATAATAACTATTTTGTTTCATAAATAGTTTGCCTGTAGTTTGGATATTAGAAACGGAGAGGATATTCATTTTAATAATAATAAAATGATATTATCAATTAATTATCATTATTTGAAGTAATCATATTAAATACACAATATATTTAATCTACAAAATTTTATAATAATTAAAAATTTAACTAAATAAAATAAATGTAATAAAGTATTTATATTTCTGACCTAATATTATGCAATTGATATATCTTTTATATAGTAAATAAATTGTTGTATATGATTACCCGTTACTTAAATATTTAATACATTTTTTAAATAACACATATTAATCTATACTAGATTTTAGAGTATCTTAAATATACTTAAAGTTATTAAATTTTTAAAATATTAGTTTTTAAGAAATTTATTAAATATATATACATAAATGATATTTTAAAATAATAATATAATGTTATAATTATTATAGCATAATACATACATTACAAATAATCAATAATAATAATAATTTATTACTAAGGTATATACCGAGTATCCATTGGCAACATTAGTAAATATTGTACTATAAGTAGTTTAAATTATTTTTTCTTAAACAACATATTTGACAAAATATGATAAAATTACATATTTATATTTATTCAAACTATATTTTAAATATATAATAAAATAATGTTTAGCCATTTGTATGAAATGCATAATATTATAATTAATAAAATGTTAATGACTTATTCGGGTGCCATTAAATACTATTGATTACTTTATTTAATAATTATCATTGAATTCATATTTTAAACTAAACTAATTATAAATTGATTTTTGATATATGAAATTTTCTATTATTTAAAAATTTATTAAATATCAATCTTCTTTAATTTGTTAAAATGTTATTAGCTATTAAATAATTAACTTTAGTACTGTATATATAAATATTAAATATATTTAAAGAATCTTTATTTATATATATATATAAAGTTGAAAAAATATCAATAAAATTAGAAAGAATATATAGCGTGATAATTATTATTTTATATTTTATGGCAATAAAAACTACATTATATTCATAAATTTTAAAAATTTATTACATATATTATATTAACTTTAATAATATATAAATACAAAAAAAATAAATGCTATTGTTTTTTTATATTATTAAATATGATATTTTCATATTAATGACAACAATTGTGAGCATATATCTACAGTAAAAAAAATATCGGAGTCAACTCAGAAATAAACTTATTTATTATGTTTGTGTATTCATCAATAAATGTATTATAAGTAAAGGTGTTTTATTAAAAAATTTTTATAATGACAAATAATTTGTTATCTATTTAATGATAGCAACAAAAATTGTAATGGACACAAAAGTTTGCCATTTTATTATTGCGCTTATTATTTATATCAATAAAATATAATAATATTAAGCTTTATTTGTGTCAATAGAAAATATTGTGAATACAATATTCTACTACTAAATAATAATTATATATATATTTATTGTATAATATTTGCAATAATGTTTATTTCTAGTAAGATATTATCAAATAAATCGATTAATTAACTCAACAAAAAAAAGAAATAAAACGTTTCTTATATTTTTATTTGTTGATATAAATATATATTATTATTTTAAACATAATTTTATTTTCATTTCATATCATAATAGATTATTTACATAAAACTATATGTGCTTAGCTTTTTTTTAATTATTGTACATCTAATTATTAATATATTTTGATTATTATTAGTACAATATAGTTAATGATTTTTAAAAATAATAATAATAATAATCATAAAAATAATAAATGTTATATCTATTGATGATGTGTAAGTCTTTCATCAAAGTTTATAAATAATCAATAATATTATTGAGAAAAAAACTTCATTAAAAAGTCGTCATATGATGTTTAAAGTGTAAATTTAGTTAAAAATAAATTTCAAACTATTAATTATTCTTAAACTAAATTATTATTATTTATTAAATAAAAAAAGTAATAAACATTTAAGTTTATTAAAATTATGCGGACAAATAAAGCCAGTATTGAAGCCTTCACTGAAAGTAAGTCTAAATTATGACACAGTATTTATATTTATATATTTATATAATGTTTTTCATTTTTAAAATTTATTTAATATATGATTACCCCTATTATATTTATGATATAATTAGTGTGTATTATCAAAATTTATATCTTATTAAAACAGTTAAATCATTTTATAAGATATTTTTAAGACACTATATATATAATTTATTTAAGTAATTATAATAATTTAGATTTTTTCAAAAAAATTGCTGCTATTTTTTAAAAACATATTTTTGGTTAAAAACAGTAAATTATTAAAAAAAATATGTTTATAGCTTTATTATGTCACATACAAATTGTAATTTATGTAATATTTACTTATTTTTTACTAAATAATAAATATATTAGTAGTTTTTTGTGGATTATCTAAAGTTAACATAAAAAACACATTTTTAATTTATACTATTATACCTGTAATATATACTATATACCGGTATAATATAAAGTATTAATTTATTTAACAGTTAAAAATGTATTAATTTGCTGTATTTAGCTATAATATAATAATTTGTTTGTTAATTACATAAACAGATGAACCGGAGCAAAACAGTTATGGATTAGTTGGTACAATCATATTAATAGTATCGCTGATATGTATCGCCTGTACTCTACCGATCAGTCTATTTATATGCCTTAAGGTCTGATAATTTATGTATTTAGTTTTATTACAAATTAATTAAAATTTTAATTACCATTATTTTTATAACAACTACTACATATTTATTAAGTTTTATAGATTTTTTTAAATTATCAGATTAATTTGTGATATTTTAAAAACAAAATAAATTTAATTTCTATATTTGCATTTTTAGTATAAATTAGAGATGGGCAAATTTCTAATAAAATTTTTCTGAGAAAATTTCTAGTAAATTTCTTAGGAATAAATTTCTATAGAAGTTTTAGTTATTATTATACTATGACATCCTAATATTTATATCTATTGTAGTACTATATTAATTAGACATGATATACTGTACACTAGTCAACTATACATATATAAAATTAATATGATTATAAGGTACAATCTAATTATAATTATAGTTTTTGTAAAATTTTATTTATCAATTAATTATATTTTTAGTTTTTACATTTATTATCTTTTACTTTCAATATTATTAAACTACTATTAATAATATTTAGTTATTATTTGTAATTATAATGTATTGTTAGAATATAACAAATATTGAGAAAACAAAATTAACAAATGGATCCAATAAACAGAAATTTCTTTTAGAAACTTTTTAGAAATTTCTCTTTTCTGCCAACACATGTAAATACATGAATACTTACAGTAATATTTGATAAAATTTAAATAATTATATTTTATGTAAAAATGAAGCATGTGGATATATATTAATGTTCTCCAATCCAGGAAAGTTATATATAAATATAATAATGTATTATATACAGCATACAAAAAATTAACCATACAAAATAGTTTTTACTTTTCATAATTTTCATCATTAACTCAGATTGTTTATCAAATGAATTGTTGCAAATATTTGTTGGATTATTGGAAGTTTAAATTATTAAAATTTAGTGAATATTTTTAATTAATTTACAATAATTATTATTTAATAGCCAAATCACTTAGTTTTTATCAATTTTTTAAACTTGAATTTTATAAATTAATTTTTTAAAACTATTTTTATATAAATATTTAGTAATACTAATAACAATAATATATAATAATGAGCATTAATTCAATTTACTTAATTTTATTATTATTCTATATATTTATATATATAAATTTAATAATTAAAAAATATAACTTTTATAACTCTTATTAATTTTAGTTAATTATATAATAATTAGATTTTAAAAGTTAAGTTTAATTATATTTTTAATGTCTTGTCAATTTTTTAGCTTTTTAATTATTAAAATAAAAAAAGTACTTTATCAAAAATAATATTAATATAATAGATATATAATAAGTTCAATAAATAAATATATATAAATTTTTGATAAACAATCTGAGTTAATGATGAAAATTATGAAAAGTAAAAACTATTTTGTATGGTTAATTTTTTGTATGCTGTATATAATACATTATTATATTTATATATAACTTTCCTGGATTGGAGAACACTGATATATATATAAAAATAAATAACTAAAATATAATAATAAAGAAACAAAACTAAGTTTATTAATCAATTGAAAAAATAATATTTTACACTTGAGTTGCATAATAATGTCGTATATTATTGTATTTGACATTTAACATGCTATTCAAAAAACAATTATATTTTTAGCTAAATATATCAATAAAAGTATTTTATTTATACAATATTATACTGAATCTATTAATAAAATATTTATTTATTGTTTTTGTTATTTTTAAAAAATATAAAAAACTAGCATTAAAAAAGTATAGTAAAAGTAAAAATGTTGTTGATTTTGATACAGTATTTATAATACTATAACATTGTCCATGGTCACATTTAAATTCAATATACTATTAACCATATAATCGTAATCAAAACACTGTTTCATATTAATAATTATTTACAATAATAATAATAGTATTTGTAATTTATTTTTATATCATATAATAACGTAAACAAATCATATTTTTATGATTTATGAGTCAAATTTTATAATAAATTGTCTATAATTTTTATTGTAAATAATTTAATGATATTATTATTATACAAATAGTAATAATAAAAATAATAATAAATTATTTCTAATAAATTTCTAGATTTCTAGAAATTCTAATTCTAGAACAAAACAATAAAATTTTGTTATAAATGATTATAATATATATATTTTTTATTTATATTAATTAAAATTTTTATATATTATTTTTATTTAAAGGTTGTCCAAGAGTATGAAAGAGCAGTCATATTCAGATTAGGTAAGAAATCAATTGACAAGTATTTAGAAAAAAATAAATTAAAATATAATTATCACTAAAAATTAGGTCGTTTGGTTGATGGGGGTGCTAAAGGTATTATATATAATATTTATTTATGTTTGAATGCATAATATTTTTAATGTTGGTATAAATAAGTATAATAATTGGCTTTAAACAATATATAGGACCTGGATTGTTTTTTATTGTACCATGTGTTGACTCGTACACTGTTGTCGATTTGAGAACCATTACATTTGATGTACCCGTAAGTTAGACATACATGCGCTAAATCTACCTGACCCTGTATCATATATCCACCCATATATGTACATTTATTTTTTAAATTAAAATTCAACTTCATAGTCTAACTTTTATTTTTTAATCTAATAACTAATTGAATATTTTTTCTTTTTCAGCCACAAGAGGTATTGATTTTAAATTATCATTATATATATGTATAACTAAAAAATAATTAAATATCGAATTATATTTATAATGATTTTTATTAATAACAATAAAATAATTTTAAAAAATGTTTACAATAATGACAATAAAACAATTGCCAGGTATTGACTAAAGACTCGGTGACTGTCAGTGTTGATGCCGTAGTATATTATCGTATATGGTTGCCAACAAGTATGTCATTGTTTATATGAAAATGTCAAATTAAACATAAATAATATTAATGTATTTTTATATTATACCAATATATATATATTACATGTCATCATCATAGTTGCCATCGCAAACGTTCAGGTAATATACTGTATTTTTTTATTATTACATTATACTGTTAAACTTAAATATAAATTATATTAACTTATATTACATACTGTAATATGTATTTATATTACAGTTATATAGATTCTATACCAATGCTAAAATTAGAATTATCACAAAATTAATTTCTATGTTAAAAATGATATATCAATATATAACTAAATTACAAAAACTATTTATTTATTTTAATAATTTTTAAGTTAAATTAGTATATTTATTATCCAGCAACAAAAATTATCAATAGCTTTACAAATAATCAAATATTAATAGTAAAAAATTTACTTAAAAAAAGATTAGTATACAGTAATTATTATTTGGATGATTAACAGGATTACGGTAAATCTACCCGATTGTTAGCGGCGGCCACTTTGCGCAATATATTGGGCACCAAAACATTGGCCGATATATTAAGTGAACGGGAAAATATCAGTACAGGTGTACGCAAACTACTAGAAAGTGCTACCAAATCATGGGGTATATTATTCAATAGATACATAAACTATAATATTATAAATATGATAAACACTTCAAATAAAAAAAAATTATTTTCCCTTTTAATTAGGTGTTCAAGTGGAAAGGGTTGAAATGTATGCAAAACTTAAATTAAATTATTATTATTTTATATAATAAATTATTTAACAACAGTAAAGATGTCCGATTACCGGCTAATCTTCAGCGATCAATGGCTGCCGAAGCAGAAGCGGGACGGGAGGCAAAAGCTAAGGTATGTCATATGAATTAATTGTGATATCATATGAAAAATAATAAAATAAAATCAATTGAATAGATCGTTGCGGCAGAAGGCGAACAAAAAGCCTCGTTTGCATTGAGAAACGCCTCACAGATCCTCGATTCAGACCCGACGGCACTACAGCTTCGGTATTTGCAGACACTGACCAACAATGCGGCCGAAAGAGACTCAACTATTTTGTTTCCCATACCTATTAATATGTTTGAAAATTTTGGACACCCGCTCATTGATTTTGATAAAATTTAATATTCATATATAGATTTATCAATTTAATAAACATAACTGTCCCAAATACACTACCATATAAATTAAGTAAATTTATATATTATATTTCATAACTGTCATAAATTTATGTCAGGTTGTATTTATTGTATTAAAACTGTTGAATATTATATATTTTATTTCAATATACAGTATATTTAATTAATACTATTATAAGTAAAAACAATACATTTGTTTATTATTTTAAATTTTAATAATGTGTGCATTAAAAAATATGTAATTATTATTTATAATTTAATTGTTTAAATTTTGACTTATTTTTGCTAATAAAAAAATAAATATAGATTTTTTTATTTATAGAAACAGTATATTTATTGTCATAATAAAATTTTATTTAAAAAATTAACATAAAAAATATATTTAGTTGTTGTTTGTGTGTCTCATTTGTGTATTAATATGTGGATATTGTGTGACATACAAACAAATATTATTATGATATTATATGTCACTTAGCGGTAATTTTTTTAATACAAGTTTTAATCAAATTGTGTTCAAAAAAATACAGTATTAATACAGCATTTATAATAGAAAATTATTTTTAAACAAATAGGAAATTAAAAATTATTTTTATTATGTCTCAAGTTTTTATTGACTACAGTATAATGTTAATAAACTTATGTTAAATTTTCCCAAACACTGTTAAATCTAAGTCAGTAAGCATTTTAATAATCTCATACACATTAAAATTTGAAAAAATAAAAAAACCTTAAAATTTAAATACTAAGTGTCCGTATCTTTTAGGTATGAATACTGTTTAGTTAGTTTAATATATATTTTTAAATATTTTAATGACATTTTAATAATGTAATTGATTTAGTTGCCTGTAATAGGACAGATACTTTAGTTAAATTTTAGTTATGACATTATATCATTAATTCGTATTTATTTTTAAAATAAACATAAGAAGATCAATGATATATAACTTTATGTTTGTTTAAATAATTATAAAAAATAGATTAAGAAAACATACATTATATAATGTATATTTTCTATTTAAATTATAAAGTTTAAAATCCATACTTTACTTAAACAATATATAACTAAACTAATTTATAAATATAATAATTTATTATACTGTAGTATATATATTGTAATATACAATGTTTTTATTAAGATTGTCTGCAAATTTGTCTTTTGTAAGTAAAGTATAAAATCGTTTTTTAAAGATATACTTTAGCATTAGTTTTATAATTATTAATATTTATTAATCAGATTATTTTGACATAAAAATATAAATACAAAAATTGCAAATAATTTAATAAATACATTATATATGTAAAGGTTGTGCTTTACCTCATACTTTGTAAGCATAGTTTTTATTTAGTATTTAAAGTATATTTTCTCTAAAATTTGTGTGTTTTGCTAACTTTAAAAATTAAGCATAAGTAGTGTTTTTATTAATAAATTTTGCAAAAAATTGGAGGCAATGCTTAATAAAAATAGGGTATAACTAAACTATTATACATTAGATGAATAAAATAAATAACATATTTTATAAGTTTTATGGTTTAGAGTAAAAAATACTATTGAGTGAATAATTGCTATTTAATTTATTATTATTCCTGTTCAGTATTCATTAATTTATATTATTGTTATAAAAAAATATTTTATCCATTTATTAAAATTATTATATTGTTATTTTTTGGAATTAAGATAACAAAAAATTTATGATAATAAACAAATAATACAATTTCTAATGATTTTAGTTTGTGTTCCCATTTTAGGTAATCATCCATTCATAGAAAAAATGTTTTTTCATATTAAAATGTAAATTAGTCGCTCACTCACTCACTCACACACACAGATACAYACAYACACACACACACACACACACACACACACACACACACACACACACACACACACACACACACACACACACACTATATATACTAATCTAGAAAATTTGAATTATGGAGTGAGAGTGCAAGTGAGAGACATAGAAACCTACCTGAGCTCACATACATACACACCGGTTAAGGTCAGGTCTGAACGATTTGAAGCATTTCCTTAGAGCCACAGCTGACAAACCTAACCTCTCGTTTGCCTCAATTTTTTTGCTGCAATTTCTGCTCATAAATGTGTAATAAGTTTTATATTGAAGTGGAAGTGAAAGTAATGTAAAAAATGAGTGTAGAAAGCGGTCATTTTTGGTCTCAATTATATGTTTGAAATGTTTTTTGAGACCCAAAATCTATTGAATAGTAGTAGTGTTTCAATTGCCACCAATAAATCCATACAAACATTTGATTTTTGAAAGTCATTTAAAACTTTTTCAATTGCTACTTATTTTTCATATTAAAAAAAACTTTTAAATCTCCCACTAATATTATATATTGTTATATTATTTTCATCAATAAAACATACAATTATATGAAAAAACATAGTTTATTCAATTGCTATCTCTAATGTGCTATTAATCTATATTTTACTCATCAATTGATTTTTTTATGTTTATATTATATGGATAACTTTGAGTAAATAATTAAATAGAAATTTTGAAGTACACTATTCATCAAACTGTTTATTATTATTATTATCTTTTAAAATATAAGATATTTATTTGGAAAATACCAAAAATTGAAAATATTTTTGCGAAAATTTCCTTAAAAAAGAAACTATTTTGAAAAGTTTATATTAAAAAAAAATATTTATTTTAAATGATTATTATGTCTATTGATTGTCTGTATGTTTTGAATAAAAGATTCAAAAGTTTTTAAACTTTTATTATTGTTATAAAGTTCAGAATATAATAATTATAATATCTATTGTCATTTTTTAATATAAATAATTATACAATTAATTTGTTAACTACTATCACTTAACATCACTTAACGTAAGTAATAATTTCTATTATAATTTAATTATTTAAAATAGATACTTAAAAAAATTATCAACTAAAATTTATTTAATTGCGAAATTTTTGCCTACAAAATATACTGTATATTTGGTCATTCAAAATAATTACATGCTTTGTTAATATTTATGTTATTTTAATTGTAGTAAATTTTAACTTTATTTATTAACAAATTAGATTATAATAATAGATTATACAATGTATTGATATAATATACATCATATATTGTATGCTATTATTGAAAATCTATAAATAGTAAACAAAACGTGTTTTCACTCTAAACAGATAATATAAAAACCACATTTGAATGTGAAGTTTAACTTTTGCCTAAAGATTTTTTAACAGCAATTTAGATAATGGTTTTGTTAAAAAAAACTTAATTATGTTAAAGATTTTATTTATTTATTTAAAATTGACATTTTTATAGCTATTTAGTATTATTGTGTGTAATCTTTTAACAGTACATTATTGATGAGTTAATAAAAATTTTAAATATTCAGTTTAATTGATTTTTTACAATAGTTTATCTTATATTAAAAATCTTAATTTTGATCATTAAAATCAGTGAATAAGAGGTTAGGTTATAATGTTAATTGAAATAAACTTAAACTTTGAACACAAAAAAAATAAAAGTGAAAAAGTCGGTCATTTAGGAGGACATGTAGGAAGTGGTTATGTGTGTATGCATTTAATTTCATTATTATAAATATTAATAAAAGAGTTGTTATTATGTATGTATTACATGTCTGAGTGTATCTGTCGTGAAGTGGACCATATTTATTGGGTTTATCAGACAATTCAATAATTTAATTGCCATTCAAACCATCATTATGTGGGCACTTACAGTATATAACAGATTTTGTAATTATAATTATAATACTATTATTATTTAATAAAAGCATTTGGTTTTAAAAATATAAGAAAGTATAATAAAACTGAATTAATTATTTATAAACAATTAAAATATTATTATTAATATTTTATTAATGAATATTTAAATGAATAGAAATAGTTCCGATATTTCAATTGTTTTATTACATTTGCATTTATTTTATTATTCTTATTATAATATAGTATAATAACAATAATAAAGATTTTATGATTTAATAAGTTATTAATAAATTATTATCTAAGGTTTAGATTTAATAATACATTATTATATTGTATGAATAGCTAAATATAAACCAATTAATTATTGCTTAATAAAAAATGACAAAATAAATGTTTATCCAGTTTAGGTTAAATTGAGTTTTGGTAAGAATTTTGGTTTTTTCGGATCTATTTTATATTATAAAAATTATTATTTATTATATTCTATATTAATATATATTTATATTAATCATTTCAATAAAATATATTGCTTTAAAATTAAGTAATTAATATTTATTATGTTATTCATTATGCAAAAGTAATAATTTTTTCTAAAGAATAAAATATTTTAATTTTTAAATAATTGTTTTTCGTGTACACTAATGTTTATTACTAAACATCATAATATTTATATAGTATTAGAAATATCAAAATAATCTGAAATTTATTGCATACAAAAGCTTAATTTATTGTTTAAATTTTATTCATATGATATTAAATTATATTGATAATTAAATATTTTTTAAAATTATAAACAAAATAATAATAACAAAAAGATAATAATAAGTTAAATACTACAGTATATAATAAATATATTATTAATAATAAAACTAAACATTATATTCAATAAATTAAAAAAATATTATTAAAAATACAGTACTTTTCCGGAACAATATTTTATTTATTGTTTTTTAATAACAACTTTTTTTGTTTATTTGTTTTACTATAACTATGATATTAACTTTAATATGTTTTATCAAACAAATACATAGACACGACATATTAGACATATTAAGTGAAAGTACTGCAAATATTTTTCTCTATTGCTATTACTTTCATACAACCAAACTATATGTTATAAAACTTAATTTTCAATTTAAAAAATACAATTTGCTTTGTATTTCTTTTATATTTAATGTTAATATATTATTATTATTATTATGATTACATTATTTTTCTTCGTGTGTTTGAAAGATGAATAACTAGTTTTCAAGTTTTATATGTCGAGTAAAAAGAAATAAAATAAATAAAACAAAACAAAAATATATAGTTTGATAAAAAAAAATCAGATCAACAAAATTGTATATTTTATGTCCCCTTTTTACCGTATGTAAGTATATATGAATTGCTAGTATGCACTGGTATGTTAGTAGGCAGGTAGTTGGGTATATTGTACAGTATACTACAATTGATTTAACAATCAAAATTGATTTAAATCAAAACACTTTATATGTCTATCTATCTGTCTGTCCTGTAATACACCTTTCCTTCCGCAAAAGATATTTGTTTCACGAAAAAATAAAATTTCTATTAAACCACACATTTGTGTTAAATTCAATTCATTGTCTTGTTTTTTACAATATTGTCTATTCAATCAAATTGATGTATCGGTACTTTAATATTGATTATACAGTATTATGTAATTATTGTGTATCAAAAAAATTATTTTTTATTTAAATTGTATTATTTATTTTAACAATTACTTATTATCTTCAATACAGACAAAATGAGTGAGTCATGTCTACCAACATAGAGGAACTTCCCTTTTTTTATTTGAAAGTCATAACAATAAGTCTAAACAAAAATTGGTTGGTTTAGGGCAATTCACTTTTCAATTTTATTTCATCACTCACTTAACTATTTATTATTAATATTATCACATAAAATATAAATAGTTTTTAAATAATATAAGTAACTATAAATATATAATTTTGATATATTATATTATACTAAATATAAATTATTTGTTTATTATATTCTATTAACTGCTTACTGTATATTATAATACATTGTTTAATAAAACTATTTAATAAATAACTTTACAAAATACATTTTCATTATAAACATTTAAAATATTAATATATATGATACAAATAAATTTTTGCACTTATTTTCGATATTTAATTTATAATTATCATTAATAATTACTATATCTATTTTATTTATGTCAAAATTTTTGAAAAAGCTTGGGGGGTATAGGGGGAGGGTGAACAATTTTTATTGCATTTATAAACGACAATTTTTCCCAAATTTGAGTAAATTCCCAATAAATTCCCAATAAATTCCCAATAAATTCCCACTAAATTCCCATTAAATTCCCACTAAATTCCTACAAAATTCCCTATAAATTTACAATAAATTCCCTATAAATTTACAGAAAATTCCCTTTAGATTCCCTATAGATTCCCAATAGATTCCCAATAAGTTCCCAGTAAATACTCAGTAAAATCCCAATTAATTATCATTAAATTCATATTAAATTCCGTTTAAATTCCCATTAAATTTCCATTAAATTCTTCATAAATTCTCACATAAATTTCTTAAGACTCAAAATATATTTTCAATATTATTTTTACAATAATAAAAAATGAAATTTTACATAATATATATAAGATAAAAACAATTTTTTAAATATTTAATTTTTAATTTTTTACTGTTTGTTTTGAATTAAAATATATTTGATTGTAAATTCATTTATATATATTAAAATAAGATTATTATTAAATCTTATAATTAAATTAAAGGAAATGTACTGTATATGGTTTATATTTTTATTTATTTATTTTGTTAAGATAAGCTATTTATTATTAATATATTTAATTTTAAACTTTTAATAAAAAAATTTTCGGCCCCCTAACTTTTTGGCTAATATCTAATACACATACCATGTTGAATTTAATTTTTTATATTTTTATTAAAATGTAAAATTTAGTAAAATGTAGTAAAATTATTTTACTATTTTAGACATTAATTATAATGAAATTTTATTGTAATGAAATGTAGATTTTATGCATGTGATCAATATATAATAATTTTTAAAAGTAAATTAAAGTATTCATTAATTTTTATATAAACACCTAAAGTTAAAGATAATGTTTTTAATTATTAAACATTTAATATAATTAATATAATAACTGTTAGATAATATTTTTTGATAAAAAATATATAAATTACATATTATTTTAAGTAAGTTATATTTACAAATTTTAATTATAAAATGTAAATATTTTTTAATTRCACAATTTGAATTTTTAATTAATAATTTATTGTATATCTTGAAATCAAAAGTAAAAATGAGTTATTATGGAATAAATAACTTTAAAATTATAAATTAGTATATGTTATTTTTTGTGATTATTTTATATTATAGAAAAAGTGTCTTATAAAACACATAATTATCATTTATATACAGAAAACATAAAAATTAAACATAAATATCAAAATATTTTTATATAAAAAAAAATATTTTCCTCTTATTTAACATAGATTTTTAAAATTTGATAAAAAAATCTAAATAATATCTGACCTCTTGTAATAATTAAAATTTATATTAATTATTTGTATATAACAGTATTTAAATAAAAGATTATAATTTTATTAGTAATATTGTTATTTTATAATTTTATATTTTTGATTACATCAACTTAAACTATAATAATTAGAATTTTTTATTAAAATATTATTATTATTTTATAAATTATAGTTTATATTATGCTTTATAAATTAATTAAGTTTTATAGGATAAATAATATACTATTTACAGTTGCTAATAAAAATTATTATAAAAAATTATATATTGATTTACACATATTTAAATTAAAAGTCATTATAACTTAATAAATAAATTCATTATTATTGTTATGACTGCTTGTTATTATTGAACACTAATTAAATAAAATTTTATTTTTAAACAAATATAAATGAAATGAAATTTATATTATTTAAAATTAACATACTAAATAAATAATATTTGAATTTAATAAAAAAATCAATAATTATAAAAGTTATTTCAATCACTAGACAATTTAAACAAAATTATTTATTATTTAAAGTATATCGATTAAAAAAAWWAATTATGTAACTAAAATAAATAAATAATATATAGTAAAATTTATTAAAAATAAATAATTTTATTTAATTGATCACTAAAACTGTAGTTTAATAGGCTTTAAAATTTAAATCAATTGTTTTATACATTTGGATATACAGTATTTTATTTTGTTTTATATTACAATGATATTAAAATTGTACCAGCACATTTATAATTTTATTACAGAATTTCTTTTAAATTTTAAAARATGTTTATTACATATACAGAAAATAATTTTATTATTATGTTTTGAATTTATTCAATATTTTGTCATCAAATAATAAATATCATACTTAATAATTGTTTTAATTTTTATTTAGTTATTGTGCATAAATATTATAAATATTAATATTATTATATTATATCAATATATAAGATGTTTATTTTTTGTGTAATAACATGTTTTCAATTTTTGTTACTAAAAAATAATATTCAATAGTATTATAAAATATAAAAAACTCTTATAATGACAAATACATTAAAATAATTTATGGAAATTTTTTGTTATAAACATTTGTCAATTTTTCCATATGTTATTTTTTTGATCAACAAGTTTTTCATTTATTATTTATTATAAATTTCTAATACATTTGTTGATATTGTGTATCATTAAACAGATAACAGATGACTCTAAAAATTTATAACAAATATGTTGTCTATAGAGTAAAATAATTTTGTAATTTACTTTATTATTTATATAATAAAAATGCTTTTATTGTATAAATATTTTAAATAATATAAAAATATTTCATTTATTATTAGTAGTGATTATGAAGATATTACTAAAATTAACTTAATGTTATACTATATTTTTGACATTTAAATTTTATGAATAATTTAGAGTTAAATTATAACAAAATTTAGTTCAACATTAATAATTATACATAAAACTATACATAACAATATACTGTATATATTAATTAAAAAAATACCAAGTAGATAACCAGCAATTTATCTTTATAAAATTATTTTATGCAGACAATTTTCAATAAAAATAATAAAATTTTATTGTTTGCAACGAAATACAGTATAAGTTAGTAGTTAGTATACCATTATATATTATTATAAAATAAAAAACAAATAAAATAAATATTAAAGCATTTGTAAGTAATGTACAAAAAAATTTATTTGGGTCGACATATGAGTTACGCCAAAAATTGTTGATTTCTATTTTATATTTTATTTTATTTAAAAGATATTTATAATTTTTTGATATTATTGTTTAATAATTTTTTTAATACAATTAAATGGATAATATATTTCCTTTTATAATGAATCTTATATAAAAAAATAAATAATATATTTCATGATTAGAAGTAATGGAATAATTTTTGTTTTGTTTTCAAATAATATTACTATACTTTATGATAAAATGGATAAAAATATATCATGACATTTATAAATAAATTCATATTCACGCAAATATTATGATAACATTTTATTTAAAAAAATATGAAAGTAATAATTATTTTATTTATTTTTACAAATATAATATTAATTATAATAGTATATTGAAAATAATGTAAATTTTATGCATTAAAAAATATACAGATATTAAAAACAATAATTTATTATTTAAATACTACTATTTTTGTTTTGTTAAACCATATATAATATAAATATTAAATATTATTTTTGTGTTTTATATGATCTTCACAATATACATAGTTAGCAATACAATAAACAAATTACATAAATATGTATTATAATTTATAAAATGTTTATTATAAAAAATAATACACTATTATAAAGTAGCAATTGATTTATTTCTAATTATATACAATTTTCTCACGTTTATCCAAATAATTTTTTAAATTATAAATAATATGAAAATTTATAACAAAACACTTTGTAAATTCTTTTATAAATGTTTTTATGTGTGATTTATTTAAATAAATTGATACAACTTATTTTAATTAAATATAATAAATTAAAAAATTAGCTATTTTATTTTTATAACTTTATTTATATTTAAAAATCTAAAAAAATTAATAAGAGTATCGCCCAATAATTGTTTAAAATATAGTTCAGTCAAAACTTAATAGTTTTACATTTATGAATAACACTAATGTAAAGTATAATATAAAATAAGTAAAATAATAACTTATTTGCATTTAAAATTTATGTATTATTTTTAAATAATAAAACTAAAAAATCATAATAAAAATAATGGATTTCTTTTAAAAATAAATAGATTTACAAGTTTTCCTTAAAATTTTTGTATAGTTAGATAATAATAAAAAAAATCTAAAAAATAAACTATATTTAAAGTTATATTATATTTAAAACAATTGATAATTGTTTGCCTGAATTGATCAAATAATCTATTGTATATTTTTAAAAATATCAATGATAAAATTGTGTCAATATATCTGTATAATACAATATAAAAGTCAATGACAATGATATTAAAACAATTGCATATACATTTAATATAATACACTATTCAGTATAACATTATCTCATAAATTATTTTTATTACTAATTATTAATTGATTGCATATTCACTTAAGTGGTTGGTTAGGCATAGATTTTTTTGATGTAAGTGGGCCACAACAACAAAACAACAATAATGATAATAATAATAATATTATTATTATTATTAATACTAAAAGTGTTATTAATTAAATTGTCCTTGACTTAAGTAATTTGTAAATTTCACAATATTGTTTTTTTTGCTAATTATATATTGTAAAATTTATTATGTTTAAAAAAATTTCTATTTGATATATGTATGTAGCATAAGGTAAATACTCACCTGTAATATAATGTCAATGATACTATTATACGCGATTGCATAATACTGTAAGAAAATAAATTTAATGAAAATCAAAGTTTTAAATATTATAATATATTGTTAAATAATTATAAATAAAACCAATAATTATTTATTAATATTTTCTTTGTTATTGAATACATCTGTCATTTATTACAAGTATATTATTTTTATTTATACTATAATTTTGTATTATAAGAGTTTTTTTTATATATTATCGTTTTTTTCTAAACAACAAGTTTTACTAAATGTGTGTTAAAAATCTTGACTAACCTTTTAGTATTAACTAATATTATTACTAATAATTATACAAAATAATAATAATATGATATTGTTGTTAAATGTGATAAACTTTTTGAGGATAAACTTGCAGATGATTTGCAGATATATGTAAAAATTTATATAAAATAGCGTAAAGATTTTATTTGATAAAATAGTTTTATTTTTATTTTTTGTATAATAATAATAAAATGTAAAAAACAAATAGTTTGAATATATAATTTTCCACTTTATTTGATACATTGCATAAGGAAAAAATARCTGGCTTTCAAATATATTATATATTTTAAAATATAATTTTTTTATTAAATATATATAAATATTATTGTTGTGTAAGGGATTATTAGATAACAATTAATACTATAATATACAATAATTCAGTTTTAATAATTAAGGATAAATATTTTCAAAAGATTAAAGTAAATAATGATTGCATCATATATTTAATCAAACAACTAAATCTTATATTTAAAAAAATTGTTTTAATTTCTAACTAATTATACAAAATTAAAAGCAACTGTTTTTTTTATTATTATTATAAAGTATATGATATCTAATGTTTGTTGCATTTAACAAAAAAAACCAGTTTTGTTAGCAAAAGTTATTTATATAAATWTATATTAAAGACAAAAAACCGTTGTTTTTCATTGAAATTATTTAAAAATATATATCAATGATAATCTACACCTAAACGCCCAATAAATGGTTGGTCTAAATACTGATGCTTTCGAGGGTGAAGACTGTTCCGTTGGGGTAGTTGTATGTTTAGGTGTGAGCCCGGGGGCCAATCGGGGGAGATGTTCAATGCTATTTTGCTACTGATTTTTTTTTGATGTAAAATCAATATGTTTTATAAATAAATTTATATTATATATACAAAACCAAAATCTTATTTTATGTTTCTTTGTGTCCATACGTTTATCGATAATGTTATCAATAAAATCAAATTTCATATTTTTCTGTTTGTTTTTTGACATTTGATTTTTATAACTGTCACTAACAAAATAAAATTGTGCTTTATTTTAAAAAATACATTATCATATAATACACATTATATTGTATTATGAAATAGACAACTTTCCTTTTGGATTATACACACAAATACACTTACAAAACAATTCATCTGCCATTCCTCGAGAACAGGGAGTGAGTGAGTGAGAGAGTGAAAGAGAGAGAGAGAGAGAGAGAGAGAGAGAGAGAGAGAGAGAGAGAGAGAGAGAGAGAGAGAGTGATAGCACCAGTATTTCAAGTTTACTAGTTTTGCAAACATATACAACAATAACTCATAACATACAAGAAATTCATATATACTCTGTATAAATATATGTGTTGTTGTGTTTCATCTTTATTGTTGTTGTTATTGTTATATACTTGAGTCGAGTCTCTATCATAAAAACACAATAAACCACATAAATTGATAGTTATGTTAATTAAGTAAATGTTTTTTCATCATAAGTGGAAATTTCAATAGAAAATTGTTTTGTTTAAGACAGAGATTGACTATAAAGAGAGAGTGTTTGTAAAAAAATGGGAGTTTGATTGCCATGAGATAGGGGACAGACATATATATCTGCCATATGAGAGAAATCATTAACATTATTATTATTTGAAATAACAACATAATAGATAACTTTTTTTTACTATTGTTTGTGTGTGTGAATTAACTTTTTTATAATTTTTTTTTTCATTTTGTTTGAATATATGATTTATAATCAGTATATACGGATATATCTGTGTTAGTGTTTTACTACTACTACTACTACTACTACTACTACAACATTAATAATAATATTATTATTATGAGTCAGCAATCTATGTGAAAGTAAATAAAAAGTTTAACAAATTTTATTGCAATATTTATGAAATATAAAGCATTTTTTAATTAAAGTTTTTTTTTCATATTTAAGTTGTTATTTTTAACTATTTTAATAATTGACATATAAAAATAGTGTTTTATGTGTCCATAACTGTGAAATTACAGCAAAAAATTACTATTATTTTTATTAGTATAATTAGAAATGCAAAATAAATATTTTTATAGTAATTACAGTGTGTGTGTGTGTGTTTAGATACTGTATTTCACAAATATTTTAAAAGTTTTATCATATTTATTAAGTGATTACTCATATATAAATACAGTATATATATATACCTGATAAATAAAGTACACACATATAYATATAWAGTTAATTGTACTTTACTTAAAGTGTCTACGTGCAAAAATATATCATTTATTTACATATATAATTTGTATTATAGTTTATTATAATATTATAAATTGTATACATTTGTGCTAGTATAAAATATATTTAAGACATATATATATATATATATATATATATATTTAAGTGTATTATAATTTATCATTTGATTTGATGATAGTTTATAAATCTAGTAAAATACAAGGACACTAATCTCTATACACACATACATACACACACTTAATAGTGTTTCACTTGTATATAAATACTGTACCTAACAGTAATTTGTTTGTATTTTATTATAAAACAGTATAAAATTGTACGTATGCTTCAAAAAAGCTTTTAATTTTTATGTCTATGTATGCAACTAAACATACCTGTCCTCCAATAATATATTTATATAAATATTTAATATTAAAAAAATTAATATATTTTATTCTTTGTGGTTATATAAGTAATATCAACGCTTAAAACAGTAAAAGTTTTTAAATATTTTATGTGAATATAATATGGAAAGTAATTAATTGTTATTATTATATATTTCAATGACTCTGTGAATGTTATCATTGAATATCAATATTTATTTAATCAATAATTAAATTATTGAATATTTATATCTATTGACTGCCGTTTTTCTAACCTGTCAATTGTGTGAAAATAAATAAATAAATATATATATATTAATAGTTTTCTCATAATATTGTAAATTATATTAATAATCACTTTAAAAAATCATAAAATTTACCACATATTTTTGGCGAATGTGTTTAGACTTCAAAATATTAACTATTTTTTGGTGAATTTTTAAATATAAACAAATTTATTTTTTGACAAAATATTAATAATATTACCTGAAAAGTTCATAAAGTGTTTATATGAATATATATATATGATATAAAATGTCTGAAAATAATTTTGATTCAATATTTTCTTGCAATATTCAACTAACTGTTCCGTAAGTTATTTTAAAATATTTTTTATTGCATAATCTATTGTATTATATTTTTAATCTTATAAACTATTATATAAGTATCTATTCGTAAATTAATTTATAAAGATTAGTATATAAATTAATTTTATGTGAATGTTATTTAAATATTACAATAATTTAAACCCATTTACTTAAGAGGCATATCTAAACAAATAAAACCATAAAATTTATTATATTTTTATTGTATTATTATTTTATTAATAGTTTTTCTAATAATATTATTGTATTTTACTAAGAAGTTTTTCAAACAAATAAAATAGATTATTTTGTTTAAAATTACCTATTATTTTTATGTTCAAATATGTTTTTTTTGTAAAGTTTTTTTTTTGATTTATTATATTTATTGTTAAAATTTGGTTTTAAGAAAAAAATATCTGATTTTTTAAAAGCACAATTACTTTATTTTTTTGAATTGAAAACTTTTTATTTTAATCACAAAATATATATATATAATAATAAAAAGTGTTAGTTATAGTCATTTGCCAACAAAAAACAAAATACTTTGTGATTATTTGCTCTAAATCTCTAAACTTTTCATTTTTTTAAAAAATATTATTACAAACAAATGTATTATGTTTTAAAATGTTTAACATGTAATTTATTTCTCAAAACAAATCTAGTTTTTAATATTAAAACCACTATAAAAACACAAAATACTTTGTGTATATAATGGTAGAGTAATTAATATTATTTTTGAAAAAAATTTAATTATACAATAATTATATTAAATATAATTCAAAATTAATATCATTTTAAATACTTAGTTTTAGTCTAATAATATACACAAATATAGAGAAATATATAAAATTTTATTTATTTAATCAAAACTGTCTAACAATGAGAAAAAAACAAAATTCTTTTAAAAAAAATTATATAAAATAAAAAGTTAATTTAGATGTTAATAAAAATTTAATTAAAAGCGTTTTAATGTTTAGATATGCAAAACATATTCCCTTATTATCATCACTATCTATTTAAATGTAATTTTTCCAAATTTATATCATTTTGAATAAATAACTTAAAATAACACATAATAAAAATTTTAATTAGTAAACTTTTATTATTATTATTACTAATATTTATTTATATTTTATAGTTTTGAATTTGTTTCAATGTTATAATTTTTATTAAACTGTTTTTACTCATTAAAACTTGTTTGCTTCACATAACTGAATAAACTGTACAATTATATTATATAATAATAATAATATGATAAAAACCACTGCACACACACACATATTTAATACTAATTGAATCAATAATGTTGTAACAATTATTATCTATACTAACATCAGGGACAGTGATTATGTGGTCGACTATTTCCAGACCCATTGGAACCGATTGCGAGATCAGGCCATCAATCAGGATCTGACAGTAATCTCCATTATTGTGACACTCATGCTATTGTTGCACTACATCGCACACTGCAAATAAAAGTTATGATGAAAATCATAGGTACCTGAGCTCAACACCATACCAGTCCCCCACTCTATGACCCGACAAAAATCAGTGTTATTTTTATATAATATACTCTTAATTTAATTGTCTTATTTAATCCGAGATAATAATAATAATGACTAAAAATATTATTTCATATTATGTCACGTATAATCTGATTGAAATGTCCATACATTTAATGATATTGTTATTACAGTATATTATTATTATTATGATTACAGTATAATGATATAAATAAAAATTAGATCATTATAAACTAGTTATTTATAAAACTTTTTTTTAAAAAAAAACTTTAGTATATTTAAATTATTATTATTAATTTTAAAATTTAAATTGTGATTTATGTCATACAAATTATGTTTGTGACAAATGTGTATGTATTTAAAAATGTATTAACAAAAACAAATGTCTCTCAAAAAAAAATTGAAAATATTTTGTTTGCTTTTTAATTGTCACAAATACTTAATTCAATTTTGTTGTAAACGTTTTTTCCTTTACACTAATGCCTTGATCTCATAACTATGTAAATTAAATTTATTTTGTTTTGTTTTTTGGCCTTTCTTTGAGTAATTTATTAATTACTTTTTAAAAACAAATCAAAATAATAATTTGTAATAAAACAAATAATTTTAATTTAATATTATAATTTAAAAACATTTTAACATATTTTCTAATAGGTATATATAATGATATCAGATTTTTGTAAATTTATTATTTATTTGTATATTATGTGTATATTATAAATAAACTATTTTTGTAATAAATAAAAAACATACAATTTTTAGATATTACGCTAATTAGTGGTTGTTTTCTAAATATATTAAATTATTAATTGTAAACATTTTAATATTTAAAAAACATGTTCAATAACTATTGTAATAATAAAATTATTTGCGCTATTATTTGTTTTATTGGCTATTTATTTACAGATTAATTACTTACTATTTACTTGTATTTATTATTGTTATCTAAGTTAAATATTTGATTTGTATATAAATAATATTTTGACCAACTATTTAAGACATTATTAATTTTATTATGAAATAATTTTTTTTTAATATGTAATTTTTACAAATTTTGATATTATTCATATTATGAAAATTAATAAAGTATTTTAAACACAATGTATATATATATATAATAATTTATATATAATCTAATACTTTAAGAAACTATAATAACTATTATATTATAAGTTTTGTAATTGTTTTGTCCATCAATTTGTACAATAATTTTACCGCAATATAAATTATATTTATAAATTTTGAAGTGAGTAAAGATTTTACGAATTTAACAAAAAAAAATAACTGCTTTTTTGTATTTAAATATTTATTTTCTTAAAATCCTTGAATAACTTGTGTTTGTATTGTCTGTGAAGACTTTTTATCTGTTTATCGATTTATTTAAATTGACGTAAAATTATAAATAAATTTCTAATTTACTGTCGATTGTTGATATATCTGTCAATATATATTTTTTCCAATTATGATTAACAAAACAGTATATACAGGTATATACAGGTGCGTTCAATTTATAAAAGCTTTATTTTTATTTATATATTATAAATAATATAAATATAAATGCATTTATGCATATTATACATGCATATATATTATCAATTATTATTATTATATAATATTTGATCTGATTTAAATAAAGTGTTTAAATTTTTTTTATTCTATCTATTTTTAAAATAAACTTATTTCAAAATGTGGTTTTAATTTATTAAAAATTTAAAAAGATTTTTTATTTTTATAAATTATATAACAAACCAAAAAAAAACAAATTGACAAATCAAAAAATTATATCTTAATTTATTTATCATTTTAATGTCAGTTATTTAAATAAATTTTTATACACAAATAAACTGTATATTATACCTTAATTTGAATGTTATGAAAAAAATTCAATATTGACAAATAAAAAATGATATAAAATTTTAAAAAATAAACTAAAATTATTTATATTTATTAAATTGTAAATAACAGATACACAATATAAGTATGAAATTGCAGTAATTTTCACAACAAATTTAATAACAAACAAAATATTTGTTTAAAATATTATACAATTTTTTTGAAAACTCATGCCAGGAGATGACATAATTTTTATGAAATTAGTTTTTTTCTAATATATTATTTGTCCAAAATTTTTTTATTTATATAATATCAATAGAATAATAAAAATTTTACTTTTGTAATGAATAACAAAAAAATGAAATTATATAAAAAAACATTTACAAAATGTGTTTACAAATTAGGAAGTTTGATGTTTTGTTTGATAATTGTAAATAATGATAATATTAAATAAATTGCAAATAGTTGTCAATTGATTTTAACCATGAATTGCATATTAGGTGTACTCTGATTTGTTATACTGTATATCAAACAAAAAATATAATTTAAATCTAAATCAAACAAACAAATCTATAATTTATTGTTTAAGTAATAGTTTGAAGGTTTTTATTGAAAAATAAAAAGTTTACATTGATTATCTGAATATCGATTTTAAACAATTTTAATTCTTTAATTATTTAATAATTTATCGGAAGTGTGAGTAATGTGAGTAAAATTTGATTTAATTTGAAAATATAATAAAACAGTGAATATTCATTTATAAAAGTTTTCAGTACAAACATATACTGTATAAAATCCAAAGTAAACTAAATTAAAATTAAATAATTATCAATAGAATTAGTACAGTATATACCCATAATTGTAAATAAAATATAATACAAACTATAAATTAGCACAAATAATATTTGTTATTATCCAACTATGTGTTAATACAAATGAATCAACATTTTAATTTTAAGTTTGCATTTATTTAATTTAAGGTGTGATACATAAGAAAATTTACTAAAATTTAAAAAAATATATACACCCAAAAATATATTTTATTGTTACTATTGTTTTAAATTTATAATATCTATTATTAAATTTTTTTATTGGTGTATTTTAAGTTTTACAATATAAATATTAATACATGATACAACTAAATTGTGATTACAATTAAATGCAATTAATATCAATTAAAATTTTAAATATTATTTTTGATTAATATTTTACTCAAATTTAGCATAACAATTATTTTGCAAATGTTTGACCAAATATAGTGTATATTTAAATTTTTTAGGTATAATTATTTTTAAAAAATTAATAATTAAAGTTAAAAATATATTTGTTAACAAATATTTTAAATAGACTATAATTAGTAAAATGCATTCATATTTTAGCTTAAAATATGATATTTATAACATTTATGAAAACAATATAAATTAAGTTTATGCAAATTATTTATATTAATTTTATGCATGTATTACTACAGTATTATAATTATTGTAACAAATCATCAATTTATAAAACATTACTATTTTTAAAAAGTTTTTTATTTTTTATTATTATTATATATTTTGATTTCTGAAAGACTTATTTTGCATAAATTATAATATACTGTAATAATGTACATATTAGGCGTATTCTTAATAATAATAATAATTATTATTATTATTTGAACATATATATCATATTATAAATACTGTATCATAGAAAACAATAGAAATATTAAACTAATTTCAAGATTATGATTTATTAGTAGATTTGTTTTGTTTTTTTAGCAAACCATATACAGTATAAATAGAAAATATCATTATTTGACACGACAACCCTAATTAAATCATTGGCCAGTTATCACAAATGAGGGAAACATATGTGGAAATATAATAATTTCAACAATAATAATAACAACAACAACAATGAATAACAATTTTAATTTAAGGTATAAAAAAGTCTGTATTATCTTATAATTTAATGACTAATTAAAAACCAATTAACCTATTGCTTTTTTACTTCTAATTTAAACATATTATTAGATTAATATGTTATTATAATATAATTTTTTAAAGAAAAAAATTTAATCTTAATAAAAATGTATTTTATGTATATTAATTTATACAATATTTGCCATGTTTGAGTTATAATTATTTTTTTTAGTAATACTAGAGTACATAACTTACATTCAATTATAATTATGAGTCAGTTTAGGTCAGACCAATAAAAAGTATATACTAATAGTAAACTAATACTAATTAGTAATTTTATTTGTTAATAATATAACTTAAATAATAATTAATAATATAATTAATGTTTAATGAACACAATTGTAATTTTTTTTTATCTAATTAACAAGAAAAAATTAATTGCAGATTAAATACTAATCCTATAATATCATTATTACTATTATTAAACTACTGTATAATTTTCTTATATATTTGTTTCTAACAGTCCTCCCGATCTGTTTGATGACATCCTATTGGCTCAGTTGCGGTCCAACAGTCAAATTGAGTTATACTTTGATAACAAGTGGTCTCATATGAGAAGCGAAGCCCTGTCTCGTGATTTGATGATTATATCGACATTAGTGGCCATAATGTTATTGCTTCACTATATTGCACATCATAAATGATATAAAACTTTTTATGATGACATCCCTGTCCTCAATTATGACAAACTTGACAAATAATTTATATTAATATTTTATTAGTTATCATATTTATTTATGCGATTAATTATTATTATTTTTTTTGTTAATTAATATATTTATAAAATTGACAAATCACGATTATTTTAATTTACTTTTTATATACTGCTTTTAATTTATAAATCTATTTTATTAATCTAAAATTAATTAATTATATTTTATAAAATTTTAAATAATCTTTTGTACACAACAACATAATGTAATAATAAATAAAAATAAATTATTTGTAATAAATAAGTTGAATAAAATGTATTAAATTCACTACAAAAGTGTCGACTATTGTTGAGATAAACATTTTATTTTTTAAAAGCCTATTTTAAAATTATTTTTTTTAATATTTAGCCAATTTTTTAAAATTAAAAATTATCTAAACCGGTAGTTTTAATTTTGGATTATTTTCTTATTATAACAATTACAAAACGATATTATTATTTATATTATTATATGAATCAGTTGACAACAAAGAGTTATTTTATATTATTTATTTGTGATTATTATGCGATATATTTGCAATTTAATGAATAAAAGTAATTAGGTCAACGATTATGATTGTTATTTAATATATATTATAGTTTACTTATTTTTATATTATCAACATTTTATTTAATCAAACAATATTTAATTATTTAATTTCTAAAATCAAATTAAAATAAAACTTATTGAATATTAAAAAAATATTTTAAATAACAACTATAATATTTGTAATAGCTAAATTTGTTTATTACGAAACCAATTTATGTTATTATGTTTTTTTGTTCAATAGTAATTATTTTAATGATAACTAATTAATTTAGCTTGGTAAAAATAAGCTTAACTCTCTCTAACTGTTGTCACTGTTAATGCATTTCATGTTGACATTACTTTACAAAAATAAGATTATATTAATTTGTATTGTATTAAGCACTACCTAAAGTATACCTTAAATTGGTTACTATATTAGTAGCGACATAAGCAAACATAACACATAGCATATATACCACAATAATTAACCTAACAATTGGTCATTTATTTTATGTCGAAATAATATAACAGCAATTCAATTAAAATTCAATTCAGAGTATAACAAAATATAATTCACAAACATATATAATATTTGTCACAACACGACACCTGTTATTAGACTTAATAAACATTTATAATAATTATTGTTAACATTAAATTATTTTGGTATTAGTTAATGAATGTTGTAATGCTAAAGCAAATTAATTAATTAATATTTTGTATACAGTTTTATATCAAATTGTTAGCAAAACAATAGCCAAATCAAAACTTACTAACTCTTTACCTATTTATATAAATAATGTTTATATAAATAGATAATTTAAATCTTTATTTGACTACATATTTATTGTATAGCTTAGTCTAATTTATTATTAATAAACGATGAAAACAAATATTATTTATTTAGATAAATCTCTAAAGATAGTCAAATTAATTAAAATAATATTAGTAGTGATTCACATAATACATTTGCACTTAGGGGGGATGGGATGTCAGCCAAAGCAAACTTTTTGTGAATGGAGGGGTAACAGGGGGGTTCACATTAATTTTTTTCTTAAAGGGTAAGGGATATGCGAACATAATTTTTTTAAATGACTACATTGCCAACAATTGCGAACTTATGGTGGGAGGGGGGTCTAAATTTCTTAAAAAGTACGAACGTAATATGTTAGTCACTCCTTAGTTTAATAAATAATTATCCAAAAATAATCACAGTTTTCGTCTTATATGATTAGAAATTATATTATAAACAAAATCAACATGGTTAATTCAATATTATTAAAATGATTTATTTCTAACAATATTTGTTTATTTTTAGTACTTATAACTCATAATTTATAAACATATTTAGTCTAATTATTTTTATGAATAAATGAATTCACAATTTCAGTAATAAATTATTAAAAATTATTTAAAATAAAATATAATAATAAATAAAATTTACATGTTAAATGTAGTTAACATTATAATACTTAAAATAATTGAAACTCAAATAGTTAGTTGAATTTATTTGATTCATTAAATTTAACGACAGATAATTAAATATTTATATATTTGTGTTGTTATGTTAGTAAACAATTAGAGTTGTTTAAAGAATTTATTTTTATTTTATATATTTTGCTTTTAAAGTAAATTTGTCGTAAATTATGAATTAGAATCTAAAAATGTTAAATATTTTTATTAATAATTTTTAGTTTAATAATATTTATTAACTTTAAAGAAAACTTAACAAATTAATACTACAATATCTCTATATATAAGTTAATTTTATTAATTTTGTTCACTTATAGTCTAAACTTAAATATTTCTAATTATTATAATGTGACCCTAGATGGCTCACAGATCACACACACACTCACAACAGACTTCAACCAACCCTTCACTCTCATTGGACGACCCTTCAGGCCGTCCACTACTTAAGTGGACGACAATTCACTTTTTCTCTCTCTCTGATCAATCACTCTTCAGTCACCACTTCTCACTGTTTTCTTGACATTCAAGCCTTCACTTGAATTTGCAATCAATCACTTGACAAAAATCTGAAACACAATTCAAACAACATTTTTTTAACCAATTTTTATTTGTATTTTTTTAATTTTAAACAATAAATTGTTTTACCGATCATTTGGTTGTGTCCACTCATTCATTCATCTCATCCACGGTCACAACTTGGCGCAGTCTTCAAGGATCAAACCACTTCACGACTGAAAAATTCAAACATTCATTCAAGCAATTCAAGTGAACTCAAGAAAACAAACCTCAACAACAATGGCTCCAAGAAAAAACAGCAGAAAAAATCTCAGAAACCAACTCAACGACACAACGAACACCATTGATGCAGACATGGCGTCGCCAACAGCATTGACTTCCGCTTCAGGTTCACATGGACTTCAAACACGTGGACAACAACAGAGAAGAAATGCTAGCGCCAACGCCATACAACACATGGTCTTCAACAACGACGATGAAGAGGACAATCAATCGAATCACAGCAGATCCAGAAACACTGGCCGACTCTGCGACACATTCTCAGGCAGCGATCCATTGGTCAAAGCCGATGATTGGTTGGCTCTCTTCACGTTGGTCACACGTGGTTTCTCAGATGACGACCGCATCACAGCACTTGGACGCCATGTCACAGGAGAGGCAATGAGATTTCTGGTGCGTGAAATAGCACCACAAGCCGACTCAATCACATGGGCTGAAGTCAAAGAGAAGATGATGAACCGGTTCGCCCGTGTCATCCGTCATCCATTGACTGAGGCCATGGAACGTGAGTTGAGACAAAACGAGACCATCGAGTCGTACTTCAACGACAAGAAGCGACTCCTGGATTTGGCCGAACAATCAGACTACAATCAAGTGGCAATGCTGAACCACGGGATCACATCAACAATGACACGAACACAAATCGCGTCTCAACGACCAAAGACTCCTGAGGAATGGTTCGCAATAGCCACATCAATCGAAGAAAGTTTGAAAGTGAGGAAAGATCGCTCTCAAAACCCCAGAACAAAGATCACACCAATCAACCATCTGGACACAGACAACGACAGCAAAAAGTCTCCGACAAAAGATCCAAAGAAGTTCGACAACAAGCCACCACCTGGCCCATGCCCAGTCTGCAAACTGTTTGGCGAGAAAGAGATGCACTGGAAGTCCGTGTGTCCAAAGTGGGCCGAAATCTCAGGCACCGGTGGTGCGCCTAAAACTTCAACAACTGATGCTCCACCAATGGCTGCATCAATTGCCTTCAACCGATCAAAAAGGTTGATGCGCCGAAACCCTCAACAAAAGTCGCCGCTTCATCAGCGAGCGTCCATTGCCTTCAACCAATCGAAAAGGTTGTTGCGCCGATTCATTCACCAATGAACTCAACCATTCAATCGACTGATGCACCAAAAACAGTTGGCCTTCATCACATCAAGCATGAAGAGGATCCGCTGGATCTCATTTGGTTAACAACTCATGTCAATGGCAGACAAGCGAAGGCATTCCTTGACTCTGGCTCT